>NC_141691.1:1030024221-1030379221 GCF_964263255.1 Lissotriton vulgaris
TTCTAAAAATCTCTTAAGGTGATATACTGGAATGTTGCTGGCTTAAAGAACAACTTCGATTCTAGTAATTGGGGTCCTTTATAAATAAGTTTGATGTGTGTCTGTTCCAGGAAACATGGTGCATAGAAGATGCTTGGTGGCTGGGTTTTGTGGCCTTTACAAGAGCTGCTACCACCAGGGAAGAGGTAATACATCCAGTGGGCTAACTATATTGGTAGCTACACACTTGGGATGTAAGACCACAATGGTTGAAATGGCTTCTAATTAAATTTTGTATGTTATACTTACTTTTACTCCCAAGGTTGTTGTGGCATTAGTTAATGTATTCTAGACCCATTAGTGTAGGACATGAATCTCCGGTTGCGGAACAACTAGACTCTTTTATATCTTCTAATTAGTCAAGTACTTATAAGGTCATAGGGTGTGATTTTAACTTTTCATTTGATCTTGTAGATGCAAATTATTGTAACACTGTATGTGAAGAGGATAGGCTGAGGGCTATCTCAGAATTTAGTTAATTCCCTATCCAACATTGGTCCCCTCCGGCTCTAGAGATTAATGCCCTTACCCTAAATCACTCAGTACTGCCATGTATTGGGTGGATAAAATTGGATATTCATGGGCAGCATACTTTTAATCAGGCAGGATCCTCTTCTTTAATTGACTACATTCTTATGGAGACAGGGATATGGTCTTTGGTCTTAAGGGTTGCCAAGATTCAAACTGTACTAACTGATATATTACTGGATTTATTTTATTCAGATGGATGGACCAGAGGTAAAACACAGAAATCCCTCTCTTGGTTCAACTGGCAATGAAGAAATGCCAAATTAGATTTAATAGAAGCTCTACAATCCAAGGATAGATCTCGGGTTAAACTTATGCGTGCCATTAATAGAGGTGGCATCACTATGGCAAAACAAAACGGGGACCAGGCCAGTTGGGATTCCCTCTTGGGAGCCTTAAAGACCAAAGATCTAAACACTTTTGGAATATGGTAACTTTTGGGAGTGGTGATGGTAGAACTAGTTTTAAACTTAAGCATTGCGGCCAAAGCTTGGAATGAGCACTATCAGGCTTTGTATGTTACAAACGAAGGGAGATGAAGCACCAATGGGTGTTGGAGCAGGCCATTTATGTAAGGAATTGTTCTTGTGTGAATTCAAGGCGATCATGTGATAATCCTGACAGAACTGCTTAGTGCCATTCAAAAAATAGCCCCTCATAAAGCACCAGGGATTGATAAAATCCCTGGGGACCTTTTGCTCTCTGAACTAGTGGTTTGGGGCCCTTAGTTGTGGGCAATCGTTAATGCTATAATAGAGGGAATGCCGATCCCAAATTATAGGATTGAGCAGAAATTATAGCCGTTTACAAGAAGGGTTCCCCCCTGACACCAGGCAATTATAGCCTTATTAGTCAGATCGTTGAGATGCAGAAAGTCTTTACCTGGGTACTATTGGCACATCTTCAGGAATGGATTGACGCACATAATGTTCTTAGCTCTTTTCAATGAGGCTTTATATAATTTACCTTCACGATAGACCATATTTTTAGTTTGCAATTTCTAAATTGGAAAATGGTAACTTTGGAGGGCGGCAGCCTCTATTTAATATTTGTGGACCTCAAGTCAGCCTTTGATGTAGTATCTAGAAACAGGCTGTGTTCAGTACTAACTGATATGGGGGTTTCATTCTATTTGTGTCAAATGCTCAGGAGTCAACATATATGGGGAACTTTGCCCAAGTCTGTTATGGGAAACATGGAGAGTTCTCCCAACCATTTAAAGTCAATTGGGGAGTTCGGCAGGGTTGTGTGTTGGCTCGAACATTATTTTGCTATTATACATCAATGGCCTGGTGGATTTACTAAATAGGGTCAGCAACAACGATGCCGATAAGATTGCTTCAAATAAAGTACCGGCATTTATGTTTGCCAATTATACCCTTCTACTTTCAAAATCTCCAATAGATATACAAAGTATACTTGATAGTTTTAATGATTTTTGTAAGTTAAGAAGATTAGCAATTAATGTCACCATGACCAAATGTATGGTCTTTAATCCACTATACTCCACACACCCTAATCTCTGTCTCAATGGCATCCCTCTTGAGAGGGTATCCATTTTTTAATATCTCGGGCTTACCCTCAGTGAACATATGGACTGGTTGATCCATATTGTTGAATCTAGACTCAAACTAGAGCAGATTACAGGGGGACTGGCCAGGATGCACAAGAACTCATTCCTTAAGCCCATATGTCCCACTGTTGAGATCTACATAGTGCAAGCTATGGGTGCAATCATGCACGGGACTGAACTTTGGGGCCATAAATCTGTGAAAGATATTGAAAAAAATTATAAACAATTTTATCAGGCAGCTGGTCAGCCTTCCCTCTAGTACTCCACTTGTCCTGCCTCGTTTAGACGTAGGAATTGCATTTATCCCTGAGGAAATTGGACTTAGCTGATCTATGTTAGACCAGCGCTGGAGGATATACTGGGGCTACCTAGGGCAGGCAGATTGCCTTGGATCAGTTATATTAGGGGTACGCTGAACAGCATTGTTAAAATGAACCTTTGGAGTGATCCTGCTGTGACCTGCCTAACAACATCCAGAAAGGTCCTGGTGAATTCTTATAAGGCATACAAACTTTCTCTTTTTAAAAGGAGCTCGTCATTAGGCACTCTGGCAGTGATTTTCATTGGGATAATAGACACTTATAGTCTAGGGTTTTTTTTAGATGAAGTACAGCCCACTCTAGCCTTGAAACTCTATACACAATTTATACATGGGTTACTTCCTCTGCACTCATTTACCAACAACTGGAGTGGTGACTTCTCACTGAATTGCCCAGCTTGTAGAGCAGCAAAGTAATCTAAATTGCATGTTCTTTCTTTTTTTGGGCCCAGCCTATAAAGGATGTACATCTAAGTGGCTGATCCAAGTGTGTAGGAATTTGAGAACACCACATTGCCAACAGGCATTGAGGATCCTGAAATATGATGAGCATCAACCCATTGCCTTTGCTGTTTCCAGATATTTGTTTACAATGTGGTGCTAACGCAAGCGTTTTTTATGACTGCTCCTATGCACCTATGGTCAAGATTTAAATTTTATCTCTGGAATGTGTATTGAAAAAGGATGTTGTCTGCTAGGTTTAAGCATGGGCGGAAAATCCGTTACGCTCGCGGATTTTGCGGATTTTCGGTAAATTCGCAATCCAGCGAGATTCGAGAATTTCCCGCAAAATCCGCAAATTCGCACGCAGCGGATTTTTTTTCTTTGCGGTGTAAGTTCGCAATTGCAAACATGTAGGTGCGGCGGGCAGCAACAATCTCGCACTCGCGAAATTACAAAAATTGCAATTCCGCACAATAAATCTACTAGCAAGCAGCATAGACCTTCTGAAAATGATTATTTTTATCAGAATAACTCCTCAGGTTGACATTTGCCTGCACTTTTTTAGATTTGAGGCCTTTTGATTTTCTTTGGATAACTTTTGGATTAGAAATCAACTTTCTCATATAAGCTTGGTGGGGCATTAAAGTTGCTGTAATGCTGCTCTGCAGAAAAACGAGTTTTGCAAAAGTGAAAGCAGGTTCAAAAGTTCAAACTCATCATTAGTAACCGTTCCCTGTAGTGCTTCCTGACAAGGGCCCCTCCAAAGTTCAGTTGCTAGTTGCAACAATTGTTCAGTTGCTAGTTGCAACAATTGTATGACCCTGCTCTGACCCTCACAGCAGGCTCATAGAATAGCTACAAGTAGGCCACAAAGGTCCTGGAAAAAAAAATTGCACTGCAACAGAAAGCAAATTACAGATAAGGATGCAGGTGCCAGACTGGAATTTTAAAACAGTGACACATTAATAAATCAACCCCAAATTAATTCATGTCAGTTGAAGCAGGCAGGTGTGCTTGCTTTTTCCCCCCATAATCTACAGTGATGATGAACCAGAGGGTGGCATAAGGCATTGATGTACCAGAGGGTGGCATGGGTAAAACAGAGGGTGGCAGGGGTGAAACAGAGGTTGCTGGGAACCTATGATGATGAACCAGACGTAGAAACAACATAATCGTGACCGTTGCGAGCCGACATGTAAGTTCGCGATTGCGAACTGTTACAAAACCCTCGCGAACTGTCAGAAATCCTTGCGAACTGGCAGAAATCCTTGCGAACACAAAAAAAAATCCGCAAATTCGCGAGAATTCGCGGATTTTGCGGATTGCGAGTTCGCAAATTTGCAAAATTCGCGAATGCCAGATTCGCAAAATTCGCCCATGCTTAGCTAGGATATACTTTTGCTAAATTGTCATCAAGGGCCTTGGCTTATGAGAAATTGCTGTAGTGGGCTGTACTTATTTGGCCTATAATGAGATTAGGTCTGTGACTGTGCTGCTAATTGTTTTTGCACTTTATGAATTAAGCTGCTAGAGGTTAAATACTTGCTTTTAATTCCAAATTGTTTTTAAATCCAATGTTTTAAAATGAATATTTTATATCAGCATGTATTTATTTGCTGTTTTATGGCATTTGACTGAAATAAAGGTAAAGGTGATGGTGAATTGATAATGTCTATTTTGATGCCTATGGCTATAGGTTTCTAGAAAACCTGTTGATTCACCTCTTATGAAAAAACTAATAATCCAGTACCCAGGCTTGGAAATCATCTTGCTGGGGGACTGGTGGGAGGGTATACTCAGACGTGAGTCCCTAGCTCATTGCACCATCAGGATTCAAGCAAGCCGGGCCGACGAGGCTGAAATGCCAGAAACCGGTCCCCGGTAGCTTGTCTCCTTCCCAGTATAAGAATTGGCTTGGTAGTTTGGTTTGCCCTGTTCCCATCATGCACTGGGACAGGAACAGACTAATTTGCATATAGCCAGGTTCTGAAGCTGGGATGGTGCAGTGAGCTAAAAAACGGTGATGGATCCAGCCCTGATCTCTTGACTGGGTAGGAGTATTCTGCATCATTCAGAAACTCTGTCCATCACCTTTTCCAAAATTGATTTTATCCACACTATGTGTGGGAGGGTATACTCAGACGTGAGTCCCTAGCTCATTGCACCATCAGGATTCAAGCAAGCCGGGCCGACGAGGCTGAAATGCCAGAAACCGGTCCCCGGTAGCTTGTCTCCTTCCCAGTATAAGAATTGGCTTGGTAGTTTGGTTTGCCCTGTTCCCATCATGCACTGGGACAGGAACAGACTAATTTGCATATAGCCAGGTTCTGAAGCTGGGATGGTGCAGTGAGCTAAAAAACGGTGATGGATCCAGCCCTGATCTCTTGACTGGGTAGGAGTATTCTGCATCATTCAGAAACTCTGTCCATCACCTTTTCCAAAATTGGGGGACTTTAACATGCATCAACTTAATGAGGTGATGCAAGGCTTAGGGCTTTCAATGACTCAGTGAGATCCAAACCCTTTCTGAGGTACCTTAACCTCAAGTCTGCACACAGAAAAATAAAAAATAACAACCCATGGATCATTTACCAACCCACCTTTAACGGAAAAACTAAAATCCACGACATCTTTTTTCAGCCATGGTCTAAGTAAATGCATCACAAGATATGAGGTGATCCAATGAAATGAGAGGAATCATGCTGCCCTCCTGGTCCAGCTAGATGTTTCAGCCAGAACTCGCAATTCTTTACAGACAATAGGGTGCGCTAATGGTGAAGAGACCTAAACACTTGTGTGAAATCAAATGGATAACTATGTCCATTAAGAGGTTTGAAAGCTGGAAAGTAAGCTGGGAAGGCTCGCCTCCTGATGAGCAAACATACACCACCATTAAGGGCTGGACCAAGCTGTCATCTGATTTGTGTGCATTCTACAAGGAAAACCCTCGACTGCAGTAAAAAATAACGCAATACGCATGTTGCGCCTAGACCCAGAAATTGAAAAAAAGTACATGTTAAGTCCCTCTACACTGAGCGCTCGGACAACTTACGTCACAATAACTGAGATCTGACGACGGGTGACCAAGAAACAGACAGGTAGACGGCCTCAAAGGAGTACTCTGTACAAAACGAACTAGTGAATTGTAACATCCTGAAGAATATCAGAAAGGACAGAGCCTCCGGACCCAACAGCCTGCTGGGTCATTATTCAGAGAGGACATGCAGATTTGCGCTCCTCTGGATGCCAATTACAGGCTCCCCGAAAATGTTCCAGAGGCATGGAGAAGCTCTTTGTTGCAAGAATGGAGACAGCCCAGATCCACAAAATTATCCCTTATTAGCACTCCTGGTCATCGAGGCCAAAGTCTACGCCAGCACTTTACTGCAGGAGTTAGCAACTTGGGTATCCACCAAGGGCCTGCTACCCTTCTATCTATTAGCATTTCGAGGGGGAGTTTCAATAGTGGACAGCATCATCGTCCTCTCATAACTAATCCATCAAGCAACAACCCACACAACACTACCTATCTTTACCTCTTTTATTGACTACTTCACAGCCTTCCATGGAGTCATCCGGAACATCCTCAGGCAGAAACTAGAAAGGTGAAACATCTGTCCCAAACTATTGCACACCATTATGTCCTACTATACTAGGCCATGGGTAATACTCAAGCGTACAGGGGAGACAGCTACAACTAAAATGCCACTGATTGAGGGCTTAAACAGGGCTGCGTTTTGGCCCCACTCCTATTCAATCTATACACAGCTGACCTTGGCCCACCCCTCCAGGCACGACCTTAGTTGCCCCAAAAATAGGGAACAGGAAAATCCAGCTCATGCAATATGCGAACGATCTAGTGCTTCTGGATCACACAAAGGCTGACCTACAAAAATCCTTCCATGCATTGAGCACATATAACATAAACAAGCATTTACAATGCAACGGCCTCGCCTTTTTTAAAAGTTGGAGCTATTGGCATTGTAAATGACAAACTATATTTATGTGTTGGTTTTGAAAACTGATAAATAAATGGCATTGTCATTTACAATGCCAATAGCTTAATCTCTTGCAAATGTGACACCTATCGCATTTGCACACACACACGGAGCCACACACACACACACAGAGCCACACACACACAGAGCCACACACACACACACACACACACACAGCCACACACAGCCACACACACACACAGAGCCACAGACACACAGAGCCACACACAGAACACACACACACAGAGCCACACACACAGACAGTCCAAACACGCACACACACAGAGCCACAGACACCCGAGCCACACACAGAACACAAACACACACACACAGCCACACACACACAGACAGAGCCATACACACAGACAGAGCCACACACACACAGAGCCACACACTGCTCTTTTTTCACCTTGTCTCAGCTGTCTTGAAGGCCCCGACAGGAGTGAAGAGGGTCCGAGCTAAGGAACTTGCTTGCTTTCTAGAACATCCGCTCCATCCCATAGTTCCTCTGCATGAAGAGGAAACTGGTACAAGATTATGGGTGGGTCAAGAGGTCTGCCCAAATGATGCGATGTCACTTCTGCTTTGCCTGACATTTGACTTTGTTGCCGTCCTTCTCTTAAAGGTCCCAGGGACGGATAAAGACCCCATCCTCGGCAGTGATATTTTGCCCTTGACTGAGAGCCCATGAAAGCCCGAGGAATCCAGAGGGGGCTTGAACAACTCGGGTCTGGATGAACGGCCTAGAGGTCACCGTCATGGGCCTGGCAATTGCGGGCGTCCATCCCAAGACACGGGCAGGGGTTCCTGTGCCCAGAGAGAGGATGTGAACCTGCAGTATGGAGCGGGGGAGGGGAGGATTTGCAGGCGGGGGGGTCACAGGACTACTATTGTGCAACCAGAAGCCTTATTCAGTGAGAGGAATCTCCTCCCGCAGGGGTTTATTGTGCTCAGGTCGGAGGCCGGATACCTTAATGAGGCAGTTAAAGAGATCCCGGGGAAGGGGTGGCGCTCTTTGAATCAGTGGCCCCATACAGAATGTGGAGAGGGCCCCGGATACTCCCACATCGCCCAGATGTCCATCACAGGCCTTGGAAGGCATGAGCCCCAGCCCCATGAAATGGAGGAACCCTTGCACTGCAGTGGCAGCATGAAGCCCCTGCTAGGAGTATCCATGGATAATTCTGTTTAAAGCTGTAATGAGAATGCTCAGGGTTTATGTAATTAGTAAAGTTACGATTTAGCCATTATAACTTTAGCTTTGAGTAAATTACCTACTTTACTGAGTGCAGGATTTGTTTGGTAGTTGATATAAATGAAAATCTGTTAGGAATCAGTTTTGACAATTAGTTTGCCGGTTACATGTAAAAATAAATAAATACAGTGTCTGATGGGCTAGGCCGCGAAAAGGCAGCATACCCGAGGCCTCGACCTCACAGGAGCTCGAGTATAGCCTCGCTCTCCTAAACGCCGACGGGCGGGCCATTGTGAGGGGCACCAGACCTCATGGACGGGGGTGGAGGTGGCGCGAGTAAACCTCACGCAAACTGGGGCGTCTGTAAACGTCACTGACTGAAACCCACTGCATAGGCGTCGGCCTGTAGGGAGGGCGCTGAGCTTGCGGCGTGAGGGACCAGCAAACTGCATGTTACAGACACTGTTACACGGCTGCACGACATTCCTACCACACCTGCAGGGTGGGCCGGGCCTCTCTACCTCCCCGACGGCTGACCTCAGCAGAGGCGTGCAGATCCAGCACAGGCCTCAACAGGCAGAGGAATGCACTTTGGCACAGAGGGTGATGCGGTTCTTCTAAATTTAGGTTTTTGTCTCCCCGCCCCCAGAGACGAGGAAATAGTGGGTTGCAAATGTTGTTAAGGGGTTTTCAAGTAAGCCGACCAGGGTGAAAAACTTGAGGTCTGCCTTCAATTGAAAACACGCATTGCTACTGTTCTTCCCACCTCCTCCCCCGTCCTCAGGATTTAGTACCCCGTTCTTTTCAGACCGGGGGGGTGTGTTTTTCTTTCTCCCCTCTTCTCCATTGGCTGGAATGTACACAACGAGCGTGTTTTTGACTTGTTGTTTATCATTCCAGCCAATGGAGAAGAGGGTAGAACAAACCTAAAAAACACGCCCCCAATCCGAAAAGGACAGGGCTTAGATGGAGAGAATGACAACACTAAGACTTCTTCTCCAATGGCTGGCCGCCGTTTAGGAGGCCAGCCAATGGAGAAGAGGGCCGGGGTTAACCCTCGCTACTCAGAGTCATTAAATCTTGCGAGCGAGACTGCGCATGTGCACAGCCTACGCCACGTGAGACCTAAAAATTACCTTGTAGTCAATGCCAGCAAAACAAATCTTGTTATCTTTGGGCGATAATAAAAAAAAAGCTCCATAGGGTGGCAGATGAGGGCACAAAAGCTAGAGTGTGTTCAAAACTGCAATTATTTTAGGACTCGGCTGTGCGAATCGGGGAGGCCAACGCTGCATTCACAAAAAATGAAGAGCAAAGAAAGGATAGTCAGGTATGGGCCCTGCAAACTAAACTCCACCTTGGACAGCCCAATGACCGAGCCTATTCAGAGGATGCTCCGGACAAAACTGCCCCTCTTGGTCAGCTACATCCAGCAGCCATTCCCCGGTATGTTATCAATAGAATTAAAAAGGTCCAGTGCGCAGCGTACCAATAACTGTTTCATTTGCCTTCGCTTACAAGGAACACGCTGATTAGGTTTGAGTTCGACCTCGCCCAGCAAAAACTTGAATGCATGGCCGCCCTGGCAAAGGATTTTTTCCTGACAACAATAGCTGCTGACAACACCATGAAGGCACTTATAAAATCGATTTTCTCATAATCTGATAACCCTTGGTCAACAAATCCGACAGCTGCAAGGAAGTGCTTGCAACATGCGGTGGAAAACTGGAAAATAAATGTTATCAACAATGAAAGCATTAATTCTGCAATAAAAAAGCAATTGCATAAACGCTCATGTGAGTTAGACATGGAGGCTTTTCACGTAAAGGCCCTGCATGGCACTCACACAGGCCATACAGCCAAGGTCCATCTACGACAGGCGGTGGGAAAATGGGCTCTAAATCACATCTAAACAGCAAGATGAGTGCTACTCCCGATTGATGAACTGAACCCGACTTGGAGATCCCTTAATAACATCATGCAATGCAGATTATCCAATTATAGAAGGGCATCCCTGGCACATATATTACTCTGTTGTCCTGCACTCCAACATGCTCGACGTCAAACCCCTTTGAGGCCAATCTTTTTACAACAGGGCACCAGTTCAGCTAAAGATGCAGTCTGCCTCTTATCTGTCAGATGATTCAGATATGACCAAGATTGGGAAATTCATATCTTATGCCCACTTTGTGTTAAAGGGAAAAAACAAGGACATCCGTCCCTCTTCATCCCTGGCCACTGCCAATAAACTGTATGTAGCAACGGCCTGCCACAAAGTGTCTCGCACATAACCCCTTGTTTTTTTTAGTTTTTTTTTTTAGTCCTCATCACACAAAGTTTTAAAAAAGAGTGTAAATTTGGCAAGATTTACCACGTAAGGGGCCAGATGTAGGTAGCCCTTTACCGGTCGGAAACGGCTGAAAATACCGATTTTCGGCCGTTTCCGACCGGTAAAGGGCTATGGAGATGTAGGGGCCAAAAAAACGTACATTTTCGGTAATTTTATCGAATCGGTAAAATTACCGATTCGGTAAATTTACCATTCGGTAAAAATACCGAAAATGTATTTTGTGATGTAGGTAGCACTTCTAACAGTGCTACAGGGTCTTTGAATTCGGTATTTACCATGCAATACAATTGCATGGTAAATTACGAATTCTTGTGTACATGCACATCTGTGCATGTACACCTGTGCCATGTGGCACACAGACATGCCCTAAGGGCATGTCTGTGTGCCACATGGCGCAAAAGCCAGTTACAGGGGTGCAACAGGGTGTCAAAGTGACACCCTGTCCCCCTTAGCAATTCAGTATTTTTACCGATTCGGTAAATACCTAATCGGTATTTGCTATTGAATCCTATGGGCTTCAAGGCCCATAGGATTCAATAGCAAATACCGATTCGGTATTTACCGAATCGGTAAATACCGAATCTTACCGATTCGGTAAAAAATACCAAATTTTTACCTACATCTCATTTACAGATTCATACATACCGAATCGGTAAAATTCGGTATTTATGAATCGGTAAATGAGATTTACCTACATCTGGCCCTTAGAGAGCTCTTTCTACCCATCTGTTCTTTCAGCGTCCCTTCCCCGGCACGCTAGAACCAACTCCATTTCCTGCATGGGGGTATCCCATTGGCCATCAGGCATCTCAAACGTGACTTGCCCACTCCTTTTTGAAGATAGTTGAAACCTGTACCGCCATCTCTCAAAACTTGACTGTTACTGCGCTTAATCATTGACCTTCGTTAGGTCATTATCACGCAGAGTTAAAACATTTTCTCAGTCCAATACTGTTTCCAAATTCGAATCTTTTACTAGGTGCACCAGCTCTATCCAACAGATTTATTCTAAGCACTGAATTCAGCCATTCTTCCTCTGTAGGTGACAAAGGATTAACCCATTTAATACATATCTCGCACCTAGAGACTAATATCAATAAAAAGAGTAGATTTCTTTGTTTTTTACTAAAATTGGACCTTCCTCTATCTTCTAACTTCACCCTAAACAATACTAATTTGGCGCTAACCTGTATTTCTTGATGGATTACCTCTGAGAGTATCTTACCCAATGTTTCCCAATAGTTTTGAAGATGGGGGCACTGTCAAAATATGTGGATGTCATCAGCTCATTCTTCATCACATTTAGGGCATCTCTTCACCCCTCCTTTTTTCATTTTTGACAACTTCTTGGGTGACCAATATGCTCAATGCAAAGTAAATAGATAATTATTTTTGAGAGGTGCAGATTTAATGACATCCCCACATGGAGCTGCAGATACTTGCCATAATAAGGATACATCCAGCGACGGCAGCGCCTTCCCCTAGATCTCGATGGGTAGGGTGAATTCCCCCATCCTTCATCGATAAGCGCCCAATACCAAAATGCTACCTCTTTCTTCCTGATTTCCCTTTGGAATTTCGAATCCAGTTCTGAATTTCCTGCCCCGTCTTTTCCCAAGGATTTAGACCAACTTATGAGTTGGTAATGTTTAAACTTAGACAAACCCCTGTTAGACAATACTGACAGTCGATCCCAGGCAACAATGGTGGACCCAGACAGTATTTGCCCCCATTCCACTACTCCGCCTTCTCTTAGTGGTACTGATAACGCATCCTTCAGACATTCCGGCGTTCCAGGCGAGTCCCAAATTGGAGCATATTGACAGTAATAGGGGATCTTCCACAGTCACCTTATCTGAACCAACAGTCTAATAGTCGCTCCCAAAATTTTTAATTTAATTTTTTTAAAGAATTTTGTGTGGCCAAATTTGTATAAAAAATTACTTCCTTCTGCACCTATCATTGCTTGCATGCAACATGGAAAAGAGCTGTAGTCCTTGAATAATCCTCTGAAGTTTTTGAAATGAAAAGCCCTATAATACTGGAACAGATCCGGGCTGGCTATTCCTCCATGCTCCTGCATTATCCTTATCTTCTTCCACGAAATTCTAACCCCCCTCAAAGCCCAAATTAAGCTGCTAACATCCCTCTTCAGCCCTGGCCACTGCCAATAACCTGAATGTAGCAACAGCCTGCCACAAAGTGCCTCACTCATTAACTCTTGCTTTTTGCATTAAAGATTCCAACTACCAAGGATATGAGCCACTATAATAGGTGCCATCATAGACTATATGCTCAGAACATACTCATCCATGCACCATTGAGTGGCTTGTATTTTATATTATCCTCTTTAAAGCAGTCACAACACGTAGGCCCAGATTTACCTCAATGTCATGGAAAGCAGCACAGAAGCCAAAAATACTGTGCTGCGTTGCATGACAGAGATATGGCTCTGGCTTTCCCTCTCCTTAGTGCCAGCTCTGATTTCAGCTTCCGGGCACCAGGACCATGCAATAGCGCAAGGGTGTGTGCTCAAGTCTGCCATAGGTTTTGTACTGAAAGGGAAACCTTCCAGTACAAATAGGATACCTAGACACACTTTAAAACGTGTCCTACTTTGCATGTGTGCCGAACAGTGCAGCAGGCATGCAGAGTGGGAAAAGAAAAGAGAAATAAAAATATTTCTACTCTTCATTCCTTCTTTTAAATGGTGTTTACTTGTGGTGCTAAACCCTGTCTACTATTGTTTTTAGAAAAAGTTTTGCGTCAAAAGGAATGGTGGTAGCATGGGAACGCCCACGTACCACCTATGTAACGCCCTCTTGGTGCCAAGGATAGCAAAGCAGTGCTTCACTCTACTTTGCGTTACTTTCAGGGTTCTTTTCAGTGCAAAACAAGTTTTGTACTGGAAAGTATATTAGGAAAAAACATTTGGGACTGGTTAGCATCACTTTTGTGACGCTACCACGTCACAAAACTGTTTGTAAATCTACCCCCAACGGTTCTTGGCATTTTACTATGTGCTTTTAATAGGAATTGCACACACAAAGTGCTGATTTTTAATCACATGGTATTTTATTGGCATGTTTTTTTATTTGCATTTCACAAACTTGTAATGGTTTTGACTAATCACACAATAAGCCATTCATTCATTAAATAGTTTATTAAATGTATCTTTGTTATTTCTAAGCTGGTTCTAAAGATCTGTATTTTGCCTCTCTACTGTTAAATTCCTAGTTACAATTTCTACTAAGTCTTAATGTAGGTAGGCCGCTAACCTTAATTCAGAGTCATATGTCCACTGCAAATCTGACGCTGTGTGTGCACACGACATGGAGCAGCATCAGGCCCGGTACTAGAGGGTGGGCCGGGTGGGCCAGGCCCACTCAAACATTAGCCTGGCCCACCCAAAAATGAACCTTAGGCTTCGGATTGGCAAGGCGGGCATTCAACCGGTACCTGAGGCCCACAGCCCGAGGATTGATGTGAGCTGTTTTCCCCCCCCCACCAGTGTTCGTGCTGGCTCTCCTGATCCGAATTCAAGAGGCTGCTACAGCCTCTGCGCAGCCCAACACAGATTATCGCGGTCCATTGTCACATATAGAATGACAATGGGACAAACACAGCAGTCACAGCATGTGGCGGGAGCTCCTTCCCTGGCCTTAGGGAGGACGTCTTCACTCTGTGGGTCCATGCCGGCAGTCCTAGGAGGGCGCAAATGCATCTTTAAGTACTTAAGAATGAAGATGGGCTGGAAGGGCAACTTTGGTTTTTTTTTGCGTTTCCAGCTGTCTTCATTTACATGACAGTTGAAGTGTCGAGAAAAGTAAGGCAGCTGTGATCCTGAACCATGGGGTCTCAAGGTCAACAGCTTTGTTACAAACAACACAATATTTTATAAGTATTTTGTTGTATTTACACGTTCAGCAACTACACTTAAAATAATGCTCACACCTACAAGAGAGTATTGAGGTGTTAAATAAATGCACATTAAACTAATTGGTGGGACACACACACATCTTCACATTATGAAACTTTGTTAATATGATCCCCGAAGATGTCTGTATGAGAACAGAGTCACAAAATCGAATCTAGGATGGTGCAGTGCATAATATTGATATGTGTATTTATATAGTTTTACGGTCCTGGTATGTATCAGAAAGCAATATGAATAGGTAGGGCATTATTCTAAAATTGTAATAAACACTGTATAACATAGGTTGCCACACAATGATTGAGTATGTGATCAGGGCCAATTGAATTATGTGGCAGGGGAGCACCAAAGACAAATGATGCAATATAATGCGGCACATTTTTACTAGTATAAGTTCATTATTTTTACTTTTTTTTTACTTGATAGTACTGTCTGGGCAAAGATTTCACCTCATTAGTACCGATTTAACAGCCACATACAGAAATAAGCCACTGAAAGTTGGCCAGTTACCCTTTGAAAAGTGTTTCATATGCACGGAAACAGATCACCATGTGTTTTAGTAACATTTGATTCATTTGAGCTTCAAGCAATTGATTTTTAGATCTGCATGTTATAATGCAGGTGGTGGATTATGTGGCAAATACATAATTATGTGAAAAATGTCACGGCTACAGAATCGCATAATTCCAACAGCCCTGTATGAGATAAAACACGTGCTTTCAAAGAATACATAGTAGTATTAGCCAACCAGACTGTACCTATTGCAGACATTTCTTTATAAGACCATTAAAAGTACACTTTTTAAAACTCATCAACCTTACATTGCCTCTAAAAAATAATTATATTTGTCATCATGATGCTTCAAGTTATTCCATAAATTAAATCACATTAGACCCCCTCCTTGAACTCTCACAGAGAGGTACCTCCAGGTACCCATTAACACATCTGGGATGGTTGTTTTTAACAAAGGGTATGAGAAGTCTTTGCAAAATGAGCGCCTTATTGCCCATTACCCAGCCAACGTGGCCTCTGTTTACATGCAGATGTCCTTTCCGGTGAGTTGAGAGGGTACAAGGGAAGAGACCCTGCGTTCAGCCCTAACCCTCACAATTACCCAAGACTTTGCATAATGTTTTGGAGGGGGGTAGCGACTTAAAAATATTCTAGGTAAGGGGGCTCAGAGCAAAAAAGCTTAAACATCTCTGCCTTAGGGTATGACAGTGAGGCCTCACCATGGGAAGTGCTGCTACTGCGGACCCGAGTTTTCAGTGCCCTGGGAACAGGAAGTGATGGGGGCAATAGACACAGTTCTGCTCCCTTCATTCCTCCTCGTAATGGATAGCTGGTCCGACTCCAAATTATGCTGGCCAGGCAAGGAATCCTCACTGCTCTACCACCCTCCCATCTCAAACTCTGAATTTAACCAGAAACCAACCCCCGCCTTACTTGTCTCTTTGAGATGTGGCACTTAATTTAGAGGCTTTGTCAGCAGATGCCCTTGGCAGTGAGTTTCCTGGGCCCCAGTGCCACCGGAGTGCAGCTTTTAAATTTCCTCAGTCAAAGGAAGCCACCACAGAAACTGTTATGGTTTTTCTATGAGACTAAATGTTTGATCATGTACTCCTTCCTTGGAAAAAAAAGAAAGCCCTTTCAATCAACACCAGCGAAACTGAAAATGTTGACACCAGCTGCCTGCTGGGGTGTATTGATATAACCAGGGCCATTGGAATTATGCAGCATTGGGGAACCAAGTTATGTAGAAGGGCTGCATGAATTATACTGTGAGAAAAGGAAAATTATGTAGTGTAATGCTGCAAATTTAATGATAGTTTTACTTCAATATTTTCTCAATTTTACACTTGTTAATGGTGTCTGGGCATTGGTTGCACATCATAAGTACCAGTTTAACACTTAAATATATAAATAAACAACAGAAAGGTGACCAGTCCAGCTTTGCAAAGGGCCTTCTACAGCGCAGCCACACGTGCAGTTGCGGTTTAGATAAGTTTTGATCCGTTTGAGCGAGGAACAAACTTTTTTTGTTAAAACTGCGGATCATGTGGCTGATGATGAATTATGTGGCAAATGCGACAAATCTATATGCAAAAAATGCTGCAGTCACACAATCCCATAATTCCAGCATTTATATAACCTGCAGCCTTTATTCTGGATAGTTCCAACCCAACTATTCCTCTTTCTGAGAAAAATGGATCATTGTATAAAAAACACCTGCTGAGTAGAGTGCTACAGAATGGCAGAAAATTCAGTGGAATGCACTATGTAACAGCTCAAATTGTATCCACCTTACCTTTTCTGCCTCTTTCAGCACCACTCTGCATTTTGACTCTGTTCCACCAATGTCTGTAGCTCACTTTATTTGTCCTCACTGAACACATCACTGTTCTTTTATCACAACATCCAGTGCTTAATTTGTGCAGATCGTTGGTAGCGGTTGGCACAAGCATTCATTTTAACATGAGATTTTAACCAGCGTACGAGAGAGAAAGGCAGGAAATGAGGCGAACACAGTCATAGGAAACTACTGACAAAGGAAAAAAGGAGAGGAAAATGAACCTGCAAGAGCGAAATAAAGAGACAGGAAGAGTAGGATGGTGGAAGGAAGCCGGATAAGGTGAAACCAAATTTTGGTTGGTTGCCTTGGTACTGAGCAGCCCTGCATTCAACAACACCGACCAAGATCTCCTTAAATTTGTTTGTGTTAGAGGTTTACCTCTTCTACTACAGAGATAATGGTGAGGGTCTACTTCCAGCCTTTTGTCCATGATGTCTCTTCCACAGAGCACTCACAATGAGAATTTCTCTCTTGCATTCCATAGGCCATGCGCAGAGTTTGTCTTTTCTATCTTTTTGTCCATGGTAAGAGTCTTTGCTCTTTTTACATTAAAATTGGGCAAGTCTTTTCATCTAGAGAGTATCTAGTCACTCTTCTTCAAATCGTATTTCAATCTTGATAACACTCCCGTCATTACTTCTCAACTGGTGATTTCATGCCCACAATTTCAGCTATATAAATATCTACCTTCCCCCATTATTAAATGGAAGAGAATCATTGATATCACCGCATATGTATTGCCTTATAATAACTAATACATTCCATACAAATTTTAAATAGTCACTGGCTATTTACATTTTCATAATCTTTTTCTATCAAATACCATTTAGTACACAGCATATCTATGAAAATATTTAAATAGGTAAAATACTATTCCAGTCACCTCTCCTTATTCACACATATCTACTAAATAAGTCCCAATAAGGGGAGACAAAAGCACCAAGCAATATGAATTTCATCCAGTAGTTCCCTCTCTTTTTCAACACTTATCAACTTGTACACAACGTTTTGGCTCATCATCTGTTGCCTTCATCAGGGTGTATACAAATAATGGCCTAATAGACAGGAGGGGGCTGAGAGATATGAAGGGGAGCATGGGATACGGGTTATTCATGGACCTCAAGATGAGCGTCAGGAGAAGAGTGAGTTTCAGTGGAATAGTTGACCTTTCAGTCCTGACCAATGTTCCTGGCCACATAAGCAATAGAAGGATTTCTTTACCATAACATTCTCATAAAATTACCCCCGCAAGTCAATGCTTCTCAAAAGGTTGCATTTCGCAAATGTGGGCCACTTTTTTATTGGGTGGCCGGGCCTATTTCTGGTCCCAATCCGACTCTTGGCCCTTGCAGTGACGGCTTGAAGGCCAATAGAAAATGGCCACGTTATGTTAGAACTAGAAACATGTGTTCCCTTACCTCACTACATGCTCCAGAATGCATTGCCAGCTAGGAGAGTCGTGTGCTGTCCCATACTGCAGTGGGACTGATCAGGTGACATTTTTGGGAGGTTCTTAAGCCTCCAAGTGCAAAATGGTTTGTGCTTGGCTTTCCTTAGCTAAACCTCCCCTGTCTAGTTTGGTTCCCTGTCGCTGTGACTTTTGTTACTCGTGTGAGGCCCGAGGACTCAAACCTTCTATGACCGGAATTCGAGCGCGGTGATCGCTAAATCCTTTTCTGCACCTGGATCTCTGTTCCCGGCTGTGCCGCTTTGTTTTGTTCATATCTAATCTGTGCTGCCTTTTCATGGGGCGAAGAGCCTTTTTTTTTACCCTGGAATCGCTACAACTGTACTTGGAGAATAGGAAGCCGTGAACAGTCATACACGGCGAGCTCCTTTGTAAACGCGAGAACGCTTTTAATTAATTGCCTGTGCCACTGCATTTACGCCACCGGAAAAGTGCGGAGACACGCTTATTGTTTGCCGAACCCTCCCTCCTTTCACGTTGAAACGAGAGGACGTGTTTTGTTTCCGCCCTACATCAAAAGTGCCAGTAGCAAAAAACGCGAGGTGCGTTTTTCTTTTACAAACCCGGTATACCTGTTGGAGTACGCGAGAACGCGTCAACCTTTTTCTTTACTTTCTACAAACACATGTCCTGGCGTTTATCGGCTACAAAGCCCCTTCCTATATTTTTGAGTATTCACTTTCCAGAGGACATCGTGAATTATAATTAAGCAAGAACTTTGCCTGATACTTATTTTGTTTGGTATACTCTGCAAGGCTTTCTCTGCACCTTTTGTTTTGAGACCAATGATCTTATGTGGCACTCTTTTACTTGGATTCCTCTTCAGCCAAGTTGTAGGTGAGTGTGGGACAGCCCACAACTAGGATTGTATAGTATAGGAAACTATTGATTGTGTAGGAAAAACTTTATTGAATACATTTTGTTCATGTTCTGTTTTACTATACAGATATACTGACGATCCCCTGTCCTGGACATCTCTTCAGCTGGCTGGAAGTCAAATCTTGGTCTCTTCATTTTTGGGGGTTAATCACCTTCTCTGTTGTGTTCTTTGATAAACACAGAGAGAATGAGGTACCTTGGGAAAAGTAGATACATTAGCTTCGCTCCCAGGGAATTGGACTTCTGCCTGGATCAACTCGAAAGCCCGACGCGTTAATATCTTCCTGTTCTGGAAATTTTGTGATTGGGTGTGGGCTCTTTCTCACAGGCACCCCCAATCACGCATCTCCTTTTAGTAAGGTGGGCTGTGTCGTGCAGGTACAAGAGGGGCATGGTGAAGGGGACAAATTCCTTCTTTGACACTGGCTGCAGGGATATTTCCTTTTCTATTCTGTGCTGGAGAAAAGAAGTTTGTTTATCCTAATTCACCTTTCGTGACCCTTGCAGCTGCTTATCAGAACGGACTGTGAGGCAGAGATCTATGTACAAAGTAGGAAAGAAAATGTGTGACTATTTGTTCTTATTTTTAAAATCTGCAAAAGCCCAGCAAGGTACATACTTTGTGTATGCTTCATTTCTTTTTTTTTTTTTTTAAACTTTTTATTAAAATATAAAAAAAAGTAGAATATACATGTTGGCATTCTTATATACAGTACATAATGTGGTACGTTTCGCCTTCGTGTTCTCCGAGGGAGAGAGGAGAAAAGAAAGAGAGGGTGATAGAGCGCGCTGGTCACCCGACTCTGAGTTTTACCAGATTTCACGCACTTGGGCCCATGACGTGATTGAGACAATGTTTTGTAAGTCGGGCGAGTTTACACACCACCATCAGTACTTTGTATGTGTCTTCCTTTACACTATTACCATGGTACCTGACTTACCCCAGGTACATATTCTCCCAATGAATCAGGAGCTAGTTTGTAGACAGGAGACAAGATAATCCTAAACACTCTGTTCATTCAATTACATTTGGAGATTCTTTAATGACCACAGACACCTGGGGGGTTTTAAGGATTTTTATATAGTAAGTACTTTCAAAATGACAAGAGAATAAAACTGATGCAAATCAAAACATCAATAATCAAGATTACAACAATAAAGTAGCTATGGATGAGGGCAAACACCATTGAATGCGAGTGGGATTCTATGGGATAAGGGTAACAGGGAACATACTATTCAGTTCAGACTTGTACTAGGGTAGATAAGTTTAAGACACATTAGACGGTGAATTTCTAAAGACCTATAAGTGATTCAAAACCCTTATCTCAGTCTATCTGTTACTAAACTCGAATCTAGACACCAATCCAGGTAAACACACTATCAGAGTAATACAGTTTCAATATGCCCTACAGGAAAGGGAAAAATGGAACATAACTAATAAACAGTTTGCATTTACGATATTGGAGATAACAGAGAAAATATCATGGGCATAGAGGCTTTATTAAAGAGGAGAAAGAGTATAGATAGACAAACACCCACACTATATTTACCTAGGACAGGAATGAGGACTAACCCTGGCCACGGGTCAGCTTCGGGGAAAAGGCGAGGACAAGGACCCTCAAGGATTTAGGATGCCAGTAGGTGAGCAGGTACAGCTCACGGACAATCAGGACAGGATACCCCTCAGGACTTGGGTCAGGACTAGGCTCACCAAAGGGCACGACCAACACCTGCAGCTTCAGATGCAACGCCTGCGTTACCCCCTCACTGCACGGAATCCGCCAGTAACCCCGATTGGGTTCTCGAATCTCCCAGCAAAGTGCTTCGCCAGCACTTAAGACTATTTCCACCCCTTGGAGTTTGTGGAAAATTCGGACAATGGGCTCCGCAGCTCTCTGTATCAATCACCTATTGCGTCGTAGGGTCGGTGACAGGTCAGCTATTCGGACAAGTCGGACAATTTCTTTAACTAAAACTAGGCTAGTTATACCCTTCTCGGGTCCCTAGACCACCCACAAATGTTGCAAGTGACAGGGTCCCCAACTTATGATTGGTCAGGAGAGGTGGTTAGGTCATTGTCACCACCTAATATTCTGGGTTCCCATGTTTAATATTCAATTTTCAGTACCCACCCCTTACATTCCTGTTCCCAGGCATACGTGTAGAAGAGAACAATAGAGCACAACTGTAACATTTTCAGGTGAAATTCAGCTTCTTCTCCCTGGGTTAAGGGGTAGGTTCCCAGGAGCATCTCAGCTTCGGTAGCCAGCTGGCTGAGTACCACTGATGCAGGGCTCGGTTCTCAAGTCACGTGATCGGGTCCACATAGACTTCTAAGATGGAGAGGCTCCCCACTCCCAGGCCCCCAGATACTTGGTACATGAAAAGTAAGCGAAAACAAATTAGAAACACAGGGAAAAATGAATACACTGTACACCATGATAATCTACACTGCACCCCTTACTTTATAATAACTTTAGCGGTTAAGAGTTAAGCAGAAATAGATAGAAATGCAAAGCGGCATTGGCAAGCAGAGAGCGTGATTAGAGACAAGCGGCCATTTTAGCTACAATGCGCATGAGCGAGATATCCCTCCAAAACTGCGAGTGCGTCACATCACATGGGTATGACCGACGCATGCGCAGACTGGATTTCGGCGAAGCAGCCATTCTGTAGTATGCAAGGGTTGTTAGGATTAATAGACACATAGGCAAGCGTCTCTGGGACACCCGCGTGTGCTGAAAAAGGGCGATATTAATGACAAACAGGATTGATTAATACTATTACAAGTTAACGAGGTTCATGAATGTGAGCAAGTCGCTTTACGTGCGAATCCTTGCTCCATCAATCCCCTCTTTGATGATATTTACTATCATCACTATTAATGGAAACAGATGCCAACTCTCTTTCTTACATATCACTCATCTCGATCTCGATAAATTTGTTGTTGAGCTTCTTTTCAGCATCCTTATTAGGATGGAAACTCTTGGCCTTTTTGTAGATTTGATTTCCTAATTCCTCTAACTCCAGCTCATCCACATTTCGTTTCACTTCCCTCCTATTTACAGTGTACTTCTTTCTGCATTTTTGGCATTTACAGCAAATTATTATAATGAACACAATCAGGCTTATTCCAGCTATTGGCATCAGTATTTTCCCCAGAAGACTGCGGCCTATGTTAGAAAACCAGCTACCTACAGAGGAGAGACCATCAGTCAGTCTCTTCCATGCACTATCAACCTCCAGTGGTTTGAGTTATTTTTCCAAATTAGTTATGTTTCGTACATATTTCTTAATTTCTACACTCTTATCAGGAATGTAAGTGCAACAATGTTGCGCCTTCAGCATCCTGCAGACTCCGCCCTCTTTTGCCAATAAAGTATCAAGAGCAAGTCGATTCTGTAAAACCATTGGTCTGATCGCAACCATTTCAGTGTTGACCAGCAGGAATCCAGCAGCAGTGTCAGTAGATAACCGATCCACTACTGTAGATAATTTGCAAATACGGTGAGTATTTAGAACCACTCCCACTCCAGGTATCAGTGCACTAAATATAGCACCTATAATTTCTCCTACACTTTCACGTCTACTATGTACTAAACCATTAGTATTTTCATTGCTACCAGCAGGGTTGTTCACATGGTATATTTTCGGGAAGACAATGCCAAAGTAGCAGCTTCCATACCAGTGATCCTGTAATTTGAAATAAGCCTTGTTTCCACATATATAATAAATTCCGGGAAACACAGGTTCTGACCCATTTTTGAAACCCCAACCTCCTATTACCTTGTAATTGTGTTCGCATTCACTGGAACCGATGAATACATTGTTATAATAACTAGTCTTTTCTCTATGAAGACAGAGTTTCCCTTTCCGTTCAAAGTCCAGCAACAGAGCAGGATTAGCTTCGCCATTTGAGGTGCTTTCCATGTTTTCAGCCCATTTAGGAGTTTTCTGTCTCTTATCATTGGCCTTTCTTTGGAAACTCTCCCTTCTCTTTTCTGCCATTTTCAAAAACATTTTCTCCTGCTCATGTAATGAACAAGTTAAATTATCTCTACGTGCTTCATTTAAATCTATGTCACCTATAGTCAGAAAGTATTCTCCCATGTAACAAGTCACTTCGCTTCTAACATGCACAATGTTCAGGTTTCCCCGAATAGGAAGTTCAGAAAAGATCACGTCAATGTTTGAATAGTAGTACTGTAAAGTGCTTCTATAAAATAGGCTTGCTAATATACTACAGGAAATTCCATAGGTCAGGGGTAAATGGTGATAGGTCATACCTGCAGCTACTGAAGTGGGTAGCTTCATGCAGACATAACAATCTTCTATTTCCATAGCTTCTACATAATGCACTAAAAGATTTGCAAAGACATTTAAATGTGACCTATTTCTCATTCTGTGAAAGTGTAGTCCTTCCTCATCTGGTGCTTCTAAGTCAGGTCATATTTGTTTCAGGCTAACTGGATTTTCACGTCTTTCTACACTTCGTGGTGTTTCTTCGGTATGTACAACGTCTGTGTCTGGTGTCACTGATTTAGTAGGGTACAAGTTAGTGTCTTTACTTATCATAAAAAGGTATATAGACTGTTAGTCCTATCCATACTATTATTACTATGGCTACACTACATAAGCATATCTTACAGCAAGTTTTACAACAATTCCCTCTAGATCTTCCATTCACATTTGAATCAGACATTTTAGCTTACAGGTGGCTTTCCAACCCCTCTTTGTTTCTCAACACAAGAGGCTTACGCAGTTTCTCTTTCAAGTTGGGTCTTCTTCCTCAGGACTCAGATCCTCAATCGAATTTTGAACGCTGTTGTCGCTTATTTCAGGATCATCAATTTCTTCCAACACCAAGTAAGTCCATTCAGGACTCTGATAGTTTTTGTTTTGTCTTTTTATTCTGGTACTGCGTCTGCTTTGCTGAGCTCCCGCTCTCTGTATTTCACTAGCAGCTCTTTTCCGGTCTTCTATTTTCTCTTCCACTGTTTTTAATCTTAATTTCAGTCTCTTTATGTATCTGGGTTCACTTTTCTTCTTGAGCCTTTTAGCTATTACTGTGGTTTGGCCTTCTTCCCGAGCCCTTTTGTTTTCGTTCTGTTGTTGCACTATTGTTTTGTCAGTGTTTCTTTCCCTTCCTGTCTGACTAGTCCCAGGTCTTTCTTCAGTTTCTTCTGCCTGGTTTCTAAGCTGGCCTTGTTCAGGTATATTTTGAATTTGGCTTTGATTTTCAACTGTTTCTGGCTTTGTCTCCTGAACACGTTCGTCTATGTCTATCTGTTCCTGTTCATGCACTTCAAACCCTTGATTTCCTTCCGCATGAACTTCAGCCCTAATTACTATCTGTCCCTTTTCAGTTTCTGGAGTCTTTGGAGGAGTGTCGATAACTTGATCTGTCCCTACTGGACCTATTTCCTGATCAGGTCTGACGTGAATCTCGAAAACCTGACCTTCTTCTTCTAGTCCTGTCTCTTCCTCACTATCCCACTCTCTATCTAGGTAGGAATATTTTCTGGTTCTTTTTGGATCAAGAATCAGATCGTCTGCTGGGAACCATTCGTCTTGACTGGTGCTCGGCAGTATTACATCAGCTAGATCCGGATCCTCGTCTGGAGTCTCCTCAGCTGCACCACCTTCAGCTTCAGCCGCCTCTTCTTCGGTTACCTTCTTGGTATGGCTGGCATGAATCCACTTTGGCACGCCAGCACACTTCACAGCAGTGGTAGTAACAAGGATCACTTGCCTCGGTTTTCCCCACTTTGGTGCTAGGCAACTCTTCCGGGTGTGTTTCTTCAACACAACCCAATCTCCAGGTTTCAGTTTATGGGCTGGAGTTGTTGGCCATTCGACAGCAGCCTCCCCAATCTGGTGAGCGATAGAACACACTTGGTCACCCAGCTGCCTGCAGTATTCTAGTACCAAATCATCAGAAATACTTAGCAGTTTGTGTCCGGGTACCCATGCCTGTCGCATCTCTCTTCCCATTAGTACTTCATGAGGGCTTAGGCCTGTCTTTCGGTTAGGAATGCTTCTCAATCCCATCAGGACAAGAGGTAATGCTTCTATCCAGTTCAATTTTGTAGAATTACACATTTTTGCCAATCTGGATTTTATAGTGCCATTCACTTGTTCGACTATTCCAGAAGCCTCTGGATGATATGCACAGTGTAGCTTTGGCTCAATCTTGAACGCCTCATAGAGTTCTTTCAAGATTTTGTTGTCAAAATGCCCACCTCTGTCTGTTTCAATTGTTTCTGGAAACCCATACCTAGGTATTAGCTCCCTGAGTAACAATTTGGCTACAGTAATGGCATCATTCTTTTTTGCGGGGTAGGCTTCTACCCACCTTGAGAATAGGCAAACTATTACCAGGACATATCTATATCCTTTACATATGCGTAACTGAATAAAGTCTGCCTGTAGTCTGACAAAAGGACCTTCTGCCTTTCCAATTGTACTTTGCTCTACTACAGTCCTCTTCCCTGCGTTGAACTGCTGGCACACTAAGCACCTCTGGCAAAGCATCTCCGCGACATTCCTGAACTTTGAGCTGTGGAACACTTGATGGAACATACAACACATGGCATCCCTCCCAATGTGTGTGTCTCCATGAATCATCCGGGCCATTGGGGCAACCATGCTATCTGGTAACACAGGCACACCCGTCTTATCATCCACAATACCATCCCTGTCCCTGGGCTGACATTCTTCAGTCTCCCATCTTTGCTTTTCCTCCTCCTCTGCTGCTTGCTGCAACTCTTTCAGTTCCCTCCAAGAAGATACATTCTCAAACACCATAAGTTGGCAGCTGTTTCCGCCTCCCCATAATTTAATTTTTAGGGACATTTTGTATCGGGCACAGTACTGGGCAATTTGGTCAGCATATCTATTCCCGGCTGTCACATCGTCATTACCAGATTTGTGAGCAGCATATTTGACCACCGCCAATTCTTTGAGCAACTGGATTGCTTCCAGTAGGTTTTGTACCACTTTTCCATTTCTGATAGGGGTACCTGAGGAAGTCATGAATTCTCTTTGCAACCATAGCTGGCCGAGGTCATGAACAACCCCGTAACCATATTGACTGTCAGTGTATATGGTTACTCTCTTATTTTTCCCTTGCTTGCAAGCTCTTGCCAATGCAATTAATTCGGCTACTTGGGCAGATTTTATTTCGCTTAAATAGGATGCTTCTAGGGTCGTTTCCAGTGTGACTACGGCATAGGCAGCACTCAACCCCCCATCCTCATGTCTCAAACAGGAGCCATCCACAAACATCACAAGGTCCTCTATGGGAAGGGCTGTTTCTTTTATATCAGGTCGTGGTTTGGTGCTAAACTCAGTTAAATCAATGCAGTTGTGCTCTATTTCGGCCTCCATTTCTGCATTTTGGGAGAGGGGCAACAAGGTTGCAGGGTTTAGAATATTGCATTGGGAAATTATCACATTTTCTGCACCAATAAGCCGACTAGGTGTGAGATACTGGGTCTTGGTTCGGGTCAATAGAATCACAACTGAATGCGGAATATAAACCGTTACAGGATGTCCCATGACAATGTTTTCACTCTGTTCCAAACTGGTGCAAGTAGCAGCCACTGCTTTCAGACACCCTGGAAGCCCAGCAGCCACTGGGTCCAGAGTGGCTGAAAAGTAGGCCACTGGACGTCTAGTCAGACCATGTTCTTGTGTTAGGACTGAGAGTGCACAATTGTCTCGTGTATCACAGAACAATTCAAAGTTCTTGAAGTAGTCAGGCATTCCTAATGCGGGAGCTGAGCACAGACAATTTCGTAATTTTATCCAGGCTGTCATGCTTTCGTCATCCCAGCTAACTGGATCATCTACTCCTTTCTTTGTCATTTTTATCAAAGGTTTGGCTAAAACAGCAAATCCCACAATCCACTGTCTGCAGTATCCCCCAACCCCTAGGAACATCCTGACTTCCTTCTGGGTTCTAGGTAATTCCATATCTCGAATTATTCTAATTCTTTCGGAAGTAACCTTCCTGACACCCTTTTCTATCTGGTGTCCCAGATATTTCACCGAATTTTTACAGAACTGCAATTTGTCAGGTGATACTTTATGTCCTCCCTTGCCTAAATGATTCAATAAGGCAATGGTATCAGTAACACAGTCGCTTTGACTTTTAGACGCCTCTAGAAGGTCGTCTATGTACTGAACCAGGACAGACTCTTTTGGCAGGACTTAGGATTCAAGGCATCTTTTTAAAATCTGATTGAAAATTTGCTGTCTGGATGGAATGGGATGGAAAAGAATGCATGACATAAATCAATGACAGTGAACCATTCTGCATTCCATGGAATCTGGTACAGGATCACTGCAGGGTTTGGCACAATGGGACAGCAAGGTACAACAATCTAGTTTACCTTTCGCAGGTCCTGCACTACTCTGTACTTTCCGCTAGGCTTTTTAATTCCAATTATGGGTGAATTACAAGGACTGCTCATTACTTCCTGTATGATGTTTGCTTCTAGCAACCGGTTTACTTCCAGTGCGACTCCAGCTTTTACTTCTGCACTCATTTTATACTGTCTAGTTTTCGGGTAGGTAGCATTGGGTTTAATGGCTATTTTAACTGGGTCCACATTTGCCATTAATCCTACATCTCTCCCAGTGAAATCCCACACCTCTGGTATCACCTTTTGTTGGAGTTCTTCAGGTAAGTCGTGAATTGTCAGAGCTTTAACTGCTGCATCGGGCCTCAGCAACATTAGTTTGTACAGACCATCTTCGTCTGGGGTCTGAATTTCGACGCCTTTTGGTGTGCAAAAGATGGTACAGTTCATTTTGCACAACAAATCTCGTCCCAGTAGATTCACTGCACTGGAGTCACAGACAACAAATCTGTGCATTTCTTTGAAATTCCCTATAGAAATCTCCATTGGTTCGGTTACAGGAGTACTAGTTATCTAATTTGATACGCCCACTACTTGGATAGCTTCTCCCGAGAGGGGTAGGTTTGGAACGTCCGCTGTTCTCACAGTCGAACAGGTAGCACCAGTGTCCAACAGAAAGGTGACATCATTTCCTTCAACCTTTCCTTCAATGTATGGCCCTGTCTGGTCTACCGGTAAGGAGGCGCCAAGCACGCACTCCTCTTCCTCCCCCCTCAGGCCCCGTCAGTATGGTTCATCGCAGAGGAATGTATCATTTAACAGGAATTGTGAAGTTTCTGCATTTCTCTCATTCCCTCCTTCCCATACCTCAACCCCCTCATTCTGTTGAGTCTGATTCTTATAATTAGGTCTAGGAGCTCGAGGCAAAGGATGCTGATTTACCTGTTGCTGATTCTTTCGTGGCCCCTCTTTCTGCACCTGTGGATTTAAACCATTTATGGGGGCATTACCAGCCTGCAAATGTGGACACTCGTCTCTCCAGTGCCCTATCTGACCACACCCGTGACAGGGAAATTTCTTTTTGGCCTCTTCTTTACTCATTTTTGTTCGGGGTTTCCCTCCTCCCCCAGAGTTACTACTTGGAGTATTACTATTCAATTTACTTAACTGTTTCTCTTGTTGCTCACCCAATTTTACTTGTGCCCACATGACCTTCTCCTTAAGGGCCTTCTTTTTGTTCTCCATCTCATCCTCACAATACTTAGCGTATTTGAGAACCTCATCTATGGGCTTTCCCTGCCAACAGATTTTATTATCTCTAATCCACTGGGATATCTCCGGTCTCAAACCCAACACGAATCAATAAATGAAATGGGCCATATCCTTCATTTCAATGTTATCAATTCCACTGTAGGTTTTGAACACCTGCAATAGTCTTTCATAATAGGAATGCACAGTTTCGTTATGATCCTGGGTAGTTCGATCTATTCGGGTCCTATCAGTTTCTTTTGCTGGCACCTTTCCTTTTAGGTATTGTATGACTTGGTCATATTTTCTCATTACATCTGGGGAAGGAGCTCCGGTTCGGGAGTCTCTCGCATATTCGTCACTGGGCCAATCAATTGCTATCTTGCAATCAGTCCATAAATCTACAGGAACTACAATGTCAAAGAACCCATCCAGGTCCTTCAGGAGACACTTTTGGACTTTCACAAATCGCTCCACCTGCCTATACCACTCCACTGGCTTCTCTCTTAATCTTGGGAAATCATTGGTAAAAGACACAATGTCTTGCCGGGACCACAGGACATGTACATATTTCCCACCTCACTAAATCAAAGGAGAGAGGGAGGACTAGGTAAGCTAGTCTGGATCCCCGTTTTTATATATTCAAAATCAAAAGAGACTAGCTAGGTTTAAGCAGGAAAGACTCAAAAGGAGTACGTATGTCAAGGGAAACCAGTAGGTTTTATTTGAAGGCCCTCACCCACCAACCTAGTTGGTGGCATGCTTCATCATCGGGCCCCACCGCAGTGGCACCTAACGTGCCCCGGGTGTGCTTCGACGCCAGTTTACTACGGAGCTGGTATAATTGCTGAGTGTGCAATGTGGTGAGTATGAAGGTGAAAATCTAAAAGGCCATACAGAAATCCCAGCACCCGAGGGTAAAAAACTATTTTAATAAGACTGGGTATCTGTTGGCTCGTTAAAAAGGCAGACGGACACAGTGGAGTATGGATTATGACCTCTAGTGTCCTGTGTGGTCTACATGTTTCAGCCTGGCCTTTCTTAATTTGAAACAGGCTTTCCTCAGGACCAAGTGAGTATGTGTGGAGGTATTAAAATAAATTACAGTGAGTGTGTTTCAGGTTCTATGTGTAGCACACACTAAGGTGCTATATGGGTGAGAAGGGGATTCCCTCTCGCTTTGCTACATATAACATAGAGGGGGAGACATACAGACGTACAGGGTAGAGTCATATTAGCATATTGTTGCCAAAAAACACAGTCGTCATTCCACCGTCTTGTAAGGTGAGTGAGCGAACTATACATGGCTAAAGTGTGGTCTTGTCAGTGGCAAGACTCAAGTGAAGGTTATCTAGAAGCCGGTTGTAGTGGTGGTCTAGAAAACGAACATATCAATGTGAGGTCCATGTAAGTGAAAGAAAAACAATTATTATCCTCACACAGTGTTTAGCTGATCAAAGCCTCCTTGGGTCGCCTGGCAGAGAAAGAGACCCTAAAAGAAGGTGGTATTGGTTTTAAATAATTATCCGACCTGTAAGGGAAAACCTCAACACCTTACCCCAACAGTAGCTGTAGTGCGCAGCCTCATTTACTCACGAAACTGTCGATCTAGTTCCTCCCTGGACCTGTAATCCTTCTGCGGCGCCCGGATGTGAATGAGGGCTGGCCGAGCCTGTTTATTTATAGGTTCAGTCATTGGTTACACCTGGTTTAAGGTAGAAACAGAGGGAGGGGTAGCCGCGCTGAAAACGCCATGTCACGCGCGCTCTGCACATGCGTTAGGAGAGTAGCAGTCCCTGTCCGGCGCGTGCGCCTACTGGAAATGTCTATCTGCGCATGTGCGGGTAGTTCGAGGCTACCGCGCATGCGTGGAAGGAGCCGCGCATGCATCGAAGGATGTGTTAGCGCTCATGGTAGCGCTAGGAAGTATTGAAACCTTTTATGAGGGGCAAAGGATGTCAAAAATGATGGTGACACTTGAAGGAGGCAAAGGAATATTATACAAATGTGAGAAGGATTAGTTTATGCACAAAAATAGAGAGGAAGGAAGTCTCAGACATTGAGTGTGGGTAAAGCACAGAGAGGAAAAGGAAGACTCAGTTATTGATAGTTAAGCGAATTCCAAGGTATGGAATCATTAAGTCCCTCAGTATGGGTTGATAGACGATAAATCCAACGCTGTTCCTTTTGGAAAAGAAAATTTTCATTGTTTTCAGTTATGGGGAATTGCTCAATCACGGTCCAAGTGAAGTCATTGGGTGTGTGATTGTGGGACAAGAAATGGTCAGTCAGTCTACTAATGTTTTTACCACATCGGATGGTGCTGCGATGTTCAGTCATTCTTGTCCGTACCTTCCGGGTAGTCATACCCACGTACCTTAGGCCACACCTGCATGTCATGAGGTACACCAGGTTAGAGGAATTGCAGTTGGTAAACTGGCGTTGTGTCCATACCTTGCCCGGTTCTAGGTCCAGGGTCTTTGAGGGGGATGTAAGGTGGCACACGCTGCAATTATTGCACGGTTGGTGTCCCGTAAGTTTTGGTAAACCCCAAGCATTGAGGATGGTGTTGTCATTAGTGGCACAGTTCGGTCTGGGTCTGGTGTGTACTAGAGAGTCTTTCAGATTCTTAGCCCTTTTGTATGCGAATCTGGGTTTTTCCCAGTTTCGGTTGCCTGAATTGATAATCTTCCAGTTCTTGGTGATTATGTTGGAGACCTGATTAGACACGGTATTATAAGTGGTGACGCATGTCAAAGTGGGTTCTCCAGGGGGCCTTGTTGTTGCCTCAAGCAGAGACTCCCTATTTTGGTTTCGAGCCCTCTTGCAGGTGGAGTTCAGAATCCTGGTGGGGTATCCCCTGTCTTCCAATTTATGGATTAAAGTGGCTGATTGTTGTTTGTAGTCCTGAATTCGGCTGCAGTTGCGTCTCAGTCGTAAAAATTGACCATAGGGGAGATTTTCCCGTAGAGGTCTAGGGTGGAAGCTGTCGAACCTCAAAAGTGAGTTCCTTGATGTAGGTTTGTGGTAAGTTGTGGTTGTCAAGCCGTCCGTACCTGCTTTTATGGTGAGGTCCAGGAAGGCTAATTCGGAAGCACTACTAGTGCAGGTAAACCTCAGGTAGTTGTCACGAGTATTGAGCCACATGAGGAATTGATCCAGGGATTCCTGATTTCCTTCCCAGATTACCAGAATGTCGTCGATATATCGACGCCATACATTGATGTTAGTGGCGTAGGGATTATTCACAGATTGTATGTGTGTCTTTTCGAAATGGGCTACGTAAAGACCAGCTATGCTGGGAGCGAAAACGCTCCCCATGCTTGTGCCATTGGTCTGTAGGTACAGCTTGCCATCATACTCAAAATAGTTGTCTTTTAATGCCAGAGTGGCACAATCCATTATGAAGCTGCGTGGAGTATGGTGGTTCCAAACAGTTTCAGTTAAGACTTCCTCCAGTACTGCCAATGTTGCGTCCTGCGGTAAGCTAGTGTAGAGGCTCTCAATATCCAATCCGACAAGGAGTTGGGTTTCCGGATTGTAGTCGGTTTCCTTGATTACATTTAGAAGGTGTTTCGTATCCTTGATGTAAGAAGGTGTGAGTTGTACCAATGGATTTAAGAAAAAGTCGCAAAAGCGTGACAGGGGCTCTAGGAGTGATTGGTTCCCAGACACAATGGGTCTTCCCGGTGGTGGGGTTACTCCTTTGTGTATCTTTGGAAGGATGTAGAAGTATGGGATTCTTGCATTTTTGCAGCACAGGTAGTCGGCCTCCTGTTTTGAGATGTGTTCTGCGTCCCGGGCATTTTTCACCAAGATCTGTATCCTCTGGCTTAGTTCCTCAGTAGGGTCTTTCCTGAGTGGTCCCCTTCTCACCCATATAGCACCTTAGTGTGTGCTACACATAGAACCTGAAACACACTCACTGTAATTTATTTTAATACCTCCACACATACTCACTTGGTCCTGAGGAAAGCCTGTTTCAAATTAAGAAAGGCCAGGCTGAAACATGTAGACCACACAGGACACTAGAGGTCATAATCCATACTCCACTGTGTCCGTCTGCCTTTTTAACGAGCCAACAGATACCCAGTCTTATTAAAATAGTTTTTTACCCTCGGGTGCTGGGATTTCTGTATGGCCTTTTAGATTTTCACCTTCATACTCACCACATTGCACACTCAGCAATTATACCAGCTCCGTAGTAAACTGGCGTCGAAGCACACCCGGGGCACGTTAGGTGCCACTGCGGTGGGGCCCGATGATGAAGCATGCCACCAACTAGGTTGGTGGGTGAGGGCCTTCAAATAAAACCTACTGGTTTCCCTTGACATACGTACTCCTTTTGAGTCTTTCCTGCTTAAACCTAGCTAGTCTCTTTTGATTTTGAACATATTTCCCACCTGGCACTTCTCTCATGGGATACAGTTTTTCTGCTTGGCCTACTTCTTTTAACACGTATTCGGAAGTCTTCGGTTTGACCTTACTATCTTCCTTTTTCTTTGCCCATCTGGCTTTCCATTTATCTAGATCTCCCCATTTCTGCAGTATGTTCAGCAATTCCTTAATCTGTATTTTCTTTCCTGACACATTCATGTTCTCCAAGTCTTTATCGGAGAATTCTGCTCTATAGGGTTTCTGCAAGACTTTGGATCGACTTACATCAATTCCCATGTCAGCAGCAGTGTCCATTAATTTTTTGTGGAGCACTCTGGTGTTCCGGGTAAGGCTTTTGCTGATAAACAGCAACTCTTCTTCGTTAAGGGTATTCAACCTGTCTAATCCCACATTTCCAGCCATTAGTTCCTCCATTTCTATCCTTAGTCTGTAAATATGCAAGGGTTTGGCCGGGGAAGTTTCTCTGTCTATCTCTTTAGTCCACCTATCTAGTTCCTCTGGCGTCACTACTGTGGCACTCCTGATCCCTGACGTTGTTTCAATTAGGATTTCCTTTGCCTTAGCCTGATTTCCTGCCCGTGGTTCACTGGTTCCAGGCTCCCTTATGGGCAAATCCATTATGGAGATCACGGACTCACATTCACTTGCCTGATCATCAACTATGAGCGGCTCTTTTCTTGGAGGTGCTGTGATTGGAGTAATGACTGGAGTTCTTGGACTAGCCTGCCTATCCCCGTAAAGAGGTATAGCAGGACCAATAGTTACGGGGATTGCCAGGGCGTCAGGACTGGGATGTATCTGAGCTTTAGTCTGAATTAGGTCATTTCGCTGCTTAATCAGGGCATCTCTCTACCGTTCATGCAAAACCCTCTCCGTCGAATTGTCATGCATTACTTGGGGGACTAAAGGAGGGTATATACTCGAGGCGGTGGGGATGGCTAACCCTGGTCTGTCTTCACCAAAAGGTCGGTAATTTGGGACTGCTGTACTAGGTCTGCAAAATTAATCACTATTACTGGGTTTGCTACCAGCACCAGTTACATCTGTCTCGCTGGCCCTTCTACTTCTTGGATGTCAGAAAAAGGGATTTTTTTAACTTAGGGTCCCAGACGCTTCAGCATAAGGAGGTGGATTTTTCATTAACAAATCCTCCAGATATTCATCCTCTGAATCCCCCATGGTCATTAGATGTCGAGTTTTCTCTGTCTTTTTCCCTTCTCCTTGTTCGGTTACCCCAAACATCGGAAATAGTCCCTCAACCATCATATTCTGTCTCCACTGCTTCATCTTTTGTTCCTTTGTTTCTCGCTGCAATTTTGGATACCATTTGCTCACTCCCTTATCCATCCGGGGTCTGTCTCGTTCTAGAGCCTCAATCTCCCATTCCTCTAAAGCTTCATATTGGGTTAATCTGGGTCGGGGATGTAATTCATTCATTCGAGTCCTTAAGTTAAACAAGATCCTGCCATTAAAGGTACCATTGAGGGGAAATGCTAGGACTCCATCGTCTTCAGTGTACTTTACCCAATTTCCAACCACACACAGGTATGATACCCTTTGTCAAACATCATGAAGGATGCGGGAGTATTAGGAGGTGGAATGATCACACCCTTCCTAGTTCTAATGGGTTTCTCTTTCTTGAAGTAATTCTTGATCTTTTCGGCAAAAGTCAATTTTCTCTTTCCTCCGTACATATTGTAAGGTCTACCTCTTATCATCTGCTCCTTATGAAAACCTAGGTTTTGCGGATTAGGTAAGAATTCGGGATACCACATACACCTCTCCAAACTATCCTCAAGCTCGTATTGATTAATTTTGTTTACTTATGTGCTTCCAATGCTAAAGCGTCTTTTAACTCACAGCAACCAATCAGCACTGAGGTTGCAAAATCTGTTGACCAATGGGTGCGCGGCCTCTTCGTGAGACACAGTCTCACTCTTCGGCGCTCACCTCTCCCTTACAATTCTAGCTTCGCTACACTCCCGCTGGCTCAACCAATACAAACGCGGCACGGAGTGACGTCAGTGCAGCCTTGCGACCGACTCCCTCCTTCACAAGGTAACAGAAACTTTGAATTTTCCTTAATGTGCAAGTGCGAATTTTAGTTAACAACGTATAACGTTCGCCACTGTGCTTGAGGGTTTTAAAAAGAAAGAGGGTTTTTCTTTTAATGCAAGTAAACCACTTTTGTCTACTTTTCATTCACTATGGATAGATCTTCTTCTGCCTATCCTCTCACACAAGCAATAGAGAACCTGCTACTCTTTTGACTAATCCACTTCTTTCCGGGATATATACTAAGTCAAATTTTCACCAGCGACCTCCTTTGCTGTCATTCAAGCTCCAAAGAACCTATTACTCCTGCCGTCCGTGACCCTTACTAGGTGATATCACAACGGGAGTTTCATCAGGGTATTCGTAGCTAACATTTACACATCAATTAATTCATGAAAATCCTAATTAGTGCTTCCAGTACTGCCTAACCATGCACTAATCTCCCTCCTAGCCAGTGACCTCACAGCCAAGTGGATTCTACTCACCACCTGCTATTTTATTTCCCCGGGGATCCCCACAACACGAAAAACAATCACTCACAATTGGTTAGTAATATGTACTAATGTAGCAGCATTTCATGAAATATAATAAACGTATTCTATGACATTTAAATGCAATAACAATCCTTATTTTAGCAGCAAAAATGTTAGCAGCACATTTTATTTTTCACGGTTCAACAGAAACTTTCTTATCTACCTATCTTAACTAGTCCTAACAATATCTCTGCTACCAGAAAAATACTGATAGAGCGCGCAGGTCACCCGACTCTGAGTTTTACCAGATTTCACGCACTTGGGCCCATGACGTGATTGAGACAATGTTTTGTAAGTCGGGCGAGTTTACACACCACTATCAGTAATTTGTATGTGTCTTCCTTTACACTATTACCATGGTACCTGACTTACCCCAGGTACATATTCTCCCAATGAATCAGGAGCTAGTTTGTAGACAGGAGAAAAGATAATACTAAACACTCTGTTCATTCAATTACATTTGGAGATTCTTTAATGACCACAGACACCTGGGGGGTTTTAAGGATTTTTATATAGTAAGTACTTTCAAAATGACAAGAGAATAAAACTGATGCAAATCAAAACATCAATGATCAAGATTACAACAATAAAGTAGCTATGGATGAGGGCAAACACCAGTGAATGTGAGTGGGATTCCATGGGATAAGGGTAACAGGGAACATACTATTCAGTTCAGACTTGTACTAGGGTAGATAAGTTTAAGACACATTAGACGGTGAATTTCTAAAGACATATAAGTGATTCAAAACCCTAATCTCAGTCTATCTGTTACTAAACTCGAATCTAGACACCAATCCAGGTAAACACACTATCAGAGTAATACAGTTTCAATATGCCCTACGGGAAAGGGAAAAATGGAACATAACTAATAAACAGTTTGCATTTACGATATCGGAGATAACAGAGAAAATATCATGGGCATAGAGGCTTTAATTAAAGAGGAGAAAGAGTATAGATAGACAAACACCCACACTATATTTACCTAGGACAGGAATGAGGACTAACCCTGGCCACGGGTCAGCTTCGGGGAAAAAGGCGAGGACAAGGACCCTCAAGGATTTAGGATGCCAGTAGGTGAGCAGGTACAGCTCACGGACAATCAGGACAGGATACCCCTCAGGACTTGGGTCAGGACTGGGCTCACCAAAGGGCACAACCAACACCTGCAGCTTCGGATGCAACGCCTGCGGTACCCCCTCACTGCACGGAATCCGCCAGTAACCCCGATTGGGTTCTCGAATCTCCCAGCAAAGTGCTTCGCCAGCACTTAAGACTATTTCCACCCCTTGGAGTTTGTGGAAAATTCGGACAGAGGGCTCCGCACCTCTCTGTATCAATCACCTATAGCGTCGTAGGGTCGGTGACAGGTCAGCTATTCGGACAAGTCGGACAATTTCTTTAACTAAAACTAGGCTAGTTATACCCTTCTCGGGTCTCTAGACCACCCACAAATGTTGCAAGTGACAGGGTCCCCAACTTATGATTGGTCAGGAGAGGTGGTTAGGTCATTGTCACCACCTGATATTCTGGGTCCCCATGTTTAATATATTTAATTTTCAGTACCCACCCCTTACATTCCTGTTCCCAGGCATACGTGTAGAAGAGAACAATAGAGCACACAGTGGAAAGAAACAAATGTAACATTTTCAGGTGAAATTCAGCTTCTTCTCCCTGGGTTAAGGGGCAGGTTCCCAGGAGCATCTCAGCTTCGGTAGCCAGCTGGCTGAGTTCCACTGATGCAGGGCTCGGTTCTCAAGTCACGTGATCGGGTCCACATAGACTTCTAAGATGGAGAGGCTCCCCACTCCCAGGCCCCCAGATACGTGGTACATGAAAAGTAAGCGAAAACAAATTAGAAACACAGGGAAAAATGAATACGCTGTACACCATGATAATCTACACTGCACCCCTTACTTTATAATAACTTTAGCGGTTAAGAGTTAAGCAGAAATAGATAGAAATGCAAAGCGGCATGGGCAAGCAGAGAGTGTGATTAGAGACAAGCGGCCATTTTAGCTACAATGCGCATGAGCGAGATATCCCTCCAAAACTGTGAGTGCGTCACATCACATGGGTATGACCGACGCATGCGCAGACTGGATTTCTGCGAAGCAGCCATTCTGTAGTATGCAAGCGTTGTTAGGATTAATAGGCACATAGGCAAGCGTCTCTGGGACACCCGCGTGTGCTGAAAAAGGGCGATATTAATGACAAACAGGATTGATTAATACTATTACAAGTTAACGAGGTTCATGAATGTGAGCAAGTCGCTTTACGTGCGAATTCTTGCTCCATCAAGGGGGGGGCCTTAGTTGCATGTCCTTGGCTGGGCTCGCATCAGCTGTGCGTCTAGGAGCTCCCACATCTCTTCTTTTGAGTTGTGTTCCTTTGAGAATTTCCCCGTTATGCTGTCTGCTCATCTGAGAAAGGTGACCCAGTTCATCCATGTTTTAAAGTTAGCTTTGGCCGTGTTTTTCCAGTTCGTCAGGGTTATTTTTAGGGCCGCTGTGAGCAGTAAGTCTAGTAGGTCTCTTTCTTCTTTGCTGTTTAGGTCTGCTGTCATGTGTTCTGTGGCCAGGCTTACAAAGCTGATTGTTAAGTCTTTGTTGAATATATCGTTCAGAAAGCTGTTCACTTTCATCCAGAACTTCCTGACCTTGGTGCAGTTGAAAATCAGGTGTTCTAGAGTTCCTTCCTCTTTCCTGCAGTTCCAGCAGTTGCCTGATCCTGTAATGCCAATTTTGTGGAGTCTTGTCGGTGTCCAGTAGGCTCTGTGGAGGAGCCAAAATTTTGTCTGGGCTAGTTGTGGGGTTATCTTGTTTGTCGATGCCAAGCGCCACAGTTTGCATTGTTCGCTGTCATTTAGCTGCCTTCCCAGGAGTTGTTCCCATGTGCTCGTTGTTTTCTTGTTCAGTGACGATGTGGATGGGTTGAGGAGCTTGTATATCTTTGCCGTTTGGTGGCCTGCCGAGTTTAGGCTTTGCATGTATTTGATGATGGTCGGTTCTTCCTTGCTTAGGTTCGCTTTCGTTATGGCTGTTTTGATCTTCAGGAAGGTGTAGAGTTCCGGGTTCGGGAGCTCGTGTAGTTGTTGCAGGTTTTGGAATGTTAATGGTGACTGTTTAGTTTCTAGCTGGCTTGGGAGGTTTATTCCTTTCTCTATCCATGTATCATTGTGCGTTGTTGCTCCTTGGTAAGTTATCTTTGTGTTGAACCAGATCGATTCCCATGTCATGCCCTTCAGTTTCCGTGCCATTCGTTTGTCTATTTTCATCAGTGCCTCTTTGGTGTGTCTCAGTATCTGGTTTGTTCTTTGGGGGTGCCTGTTCGCGGTTAGAAGCGCTACGGGGTTTAGCCCCCCCAGGATGTTCCTTTCCACCTCTAACCAAACAGATACGTAGCTTTGGGTGTTGTCTAGCCAGAAGATTCCTTGCCCCGCTAGGCATGCGGTTTGAAAGGTTTTAAAATTCGCTAGGTTGAGTCCTCCGAGGTCTTTCGTTAATCTCAGCTTCTGTAGGTTGATTCTGGGTTTCTTGTTTCTCCATATGAAGTTGTTTATGAGTTTGTCCAGTTTTTTGTGGAATGTGTCTGTCATCGGGAGCGGTAGCATGCTGAGCGTATAGCTGATGGCTGGCGTTACCATCATCTTTATTGTTTTGATCCTGCCCCACCAGCTTATGTATTTGGGTGACCATAGGTCCAGTCTTTCCTTTATCTTCTTCAGGGTTGACTCCTCGTTGTGTTCTAGTGTGGATGTTAGGTCTCTTCCGAACAGCAGGCCTAACTATTTGAGTGGTTTCGTCTGCCACGCCAGTCCTGACTCTCCGAGCACCTCTCTGGTGGTGTGGATGTTCATTGGCTTACATTCTGATTTGTCTTTATTGAGCTTGTATCCCGAGGCTTCAGCGTATTCTCCTATTGTGTCCATGAGTGCTGTTATTGACGTTGACGGATTGGTAGTTGTGATGAGGATGTCATCCACGTATGCTGCCAGTTTGACGGTTTTCTCTTTGATTTTGACGCCTGCTATTTCGTTGTTGTCTCTTATTCTGGCTAGTAGTGGTTCTAGTGCTAGAAGGAAGAGGCCTGGTGAGAGGGGGCAGCCTTGCCTGGTGCCTCTACCCAGTGTGAGTGTTTCCGATGTGCTTCCATTTACTACCACTTTTGCTTTTGGTTCGTTGTACAGGGCCATTACCATCGTTCTGTATTTGGTCCCTAGCCCGAACCTGCTCATACAGTTGTTTAGGAATGGCCAGGAGACCCTGTCAAACGCCTTTTCCGCGTCTAATGCTATAATCACCGCCTGCTTGCTGCTGTGTGTTGTGTGGTTGATGAGATGGCACAGTAGTCGTGTGTTGTCTTGCGATAGTCTGTTTTTGATGCATCCTACTTGCGAGTTGTGGATCAGATTTGGCAGGACCTTGTTTAGTCTGTTGGCCAGTATCTTCGCGTATATCTTACAGTCAACATTTATGAGCGAGATCGGTCTGTAGTTCTGCGGGTATTGTGGGTCGTTCCCCTCCTTGGGGATTATTATGATGTTCGCTTCGCCCATGGACTCAGTCATCTTGCCTCTCTGTATGCAGTGAGTGTATGTTTCCGCCATTAGTGGTTTGAGTTGTTGGCTGAAGGTTTTGTAGAAGTTTGCCGTGTACCCGTCTGGACCTGGTGCCTTGTTTGGTTTGAGCTGGTTGATGGCTGCTTCGATTTCTGTGTCTGCTATGTCCACTTCCAGTGATGTTCTTTGGTCTGCAGTGAGCTCTGGCAGGGTGGTGTTGTTGAGCAGGGCTGCGTCGCCATCTGCTTTTAGATTCTTGTCCTCTGTGTATAGTTCCTGGTAGAACTGCCTGAATACCTCGAGTATACCTTTGTTCGTCGTTTGGGACTTATTTGTTTTGTCTGTTATGGCTGCGATTGTGTGTTGCCTCTGTTTTGCTTTTAGGTATGATGCCAGTTGTTTCCCAGCCTTGTTGGCGGCACATACGTTTATGGATTTGAATTTATTCAGCCACGTGCCAGCTCTTTCGCCTAGAATCTTGTTCAGCTCATATTTCTTCTTCGTTAGTGTGGTGAGGGTATTCTTGTCCGTTATGTTAGCGCAGTGCCCTCTCTTCAGCTGTGTTATTTCCTCTTCCAGTTCACTGATCTTTTTGTTCCTGCCACGGTTCATTCTTGCTTTGTTGTTGATCAGTTTCCCTCTTAGCGTAGCTTTGAGGGCATCCCAGATGGTACTTTTTCCTACCTCATCGTTGTCGTTGTGTTCTAGGTAGTCGTTTATTGCGTCTTCGATTTTCTTCACGTTGTCTTTGTTCTGCAGGGTTTCGTCATTTAGTAGCCATCTTCTCGTTGGCCTCTCGTTGTGTCTTCCATTTAGTGATAGTGTGGCGTGCGCATGGTCAGAGATGGTTATTGGCGCGATTTCTGTGTGGTCGATTAGGTGTGTGTGGGTATTAGACATCAGTATGTAATCTATCCTGCTGTAGGAGTTATGTGGATGCGAGTAGAAGGTGTATTCACGTGCATTTGGATTTTGTAGCCTCCACAGGTCGGCAAGGTGTAGTTTGGTGCACAGGTCTTTCAGGGTGTTGGTGTTTTGAGATTCGTGGCTTATTCTATGTGGGTGTCTGTCTGTAGCCTGGTCCATTACCCTGTTCATGTCACCTGCTACCAGCATGAGGTCTTCTTGAGGAATGTTGGAGAGCATCGTGTCCAACTCCTGCCAGAATTTCTTATCCTCGGACTTTGGCCCATAAATGTTGGCTATGTGTATTTGTTCTTCTCCTCTTAGTAGGCTCGTTATTAGTACTCGCTCTTCGTCGTCTGCGCTTGAGTTTTTTAGGGTCAGGTTTGCCTTCTTGCTCAGTATGGTGATTACACCTCGTTTCTTCCGGTTTGCCGGCGAGCAGAAGACTTCCCCTATCCACCTCGCTTTCAAAAGCTTTGCTTCTTCTTCTGTGAGCTTGGTTTCTTGCAGTGTGTAGATGTCGCCTTTCAGTTTGGCTAGGTGGTCTAGTACTTTCCTTCATTTGACTGGGTGGTTGAGGCCTTTTACGTTCATGGACACCACCTTGAGGTTTGTGGTTAGTTTGGTTTTTGGTGCGTTATTCATGGTGGTCTGGTGTTATCGCTGTCTTCTGTGTTCTTCGCTAGGTGCATGGCTGAGTGTTTTGTCTGTCTTCCTTGGATCTTCTTAAGAGCCTCCCCCGAGGTCTGGCATGTGGGGTGTGGGGTGATAGGTGGAAAGAAGATATAAGAAGAAAAAGATGATCTAGTTACACATTTACCTTCCGGTCTACATGTCCCCCCCTTGTCCTCCCCCCTCCCTCCCTCCCCCCATCCTCCACCTGTGGTGTAACGCTCTTGCCCTTGTGTCTTTGCATAGTGTTGGCACACTTAGTTCAGTTAGTGACTATTAGTTGTTATTATGAATCGGCATGAGTTACAGGGTTTTGAAAAGGATATAGCTGGTTATAGCTGGTTATCTTTTTCTTGGTAGATTGCGGTGGTTGGTTCTGCTGCAGCTGTTCCCTTTCACCTTGTAGAGGTAGATGTGGTTGTGTCTATGTGCGTACACCAATGTGCGTTATCTGAGGTAGTTTTAGTTCGTACTGCGCCTTGCATGGTTTGAGAGTTCTGCTCTGGTTCTCTTGATTGTCAGTGCGTACATTAGCAGGTTCCGTGGATAGTCTCTGTTGCGTCTGTAGGTAGGGGGCAGAGTCTCACAAGGTTTCCGCAGGGTTGGCCAGTGTTATATTGTTCCTTGCCCTTGTTTCACTCCCCCCCCCCTTCAGCTCCTTCCGACGACGCTCTTCGCTTTGCTCCCGGGCTTTGTAGGTCCATTTCCTCTGGTTCCGAGCCATTTAAGTATCTCCGTAGGTCGCTGGGGTCCTCAAAGAGTCTGCTTCCATGTCTGTCCATTATCCTCCATTCTGGAAGGGCCAGCGAAGGTGAATGTGATGTTGTTTCTGCGCAATTGGTCGCGTAGTGCTAGGAACCCTTTCCTCACTTCAACCGTGATTTTTGAAAAGTCTTGAGTGATTGTCACCTTTTTACCATTGATCAACATTGGCTGGCCTTTCCTAGCTACTGCGAATAAAGCGTCCATATGGTTGGCTTGTAAGGGCTTGCAGATTATTGGTCTCGGGATGCTGCTGTTTGTCCGTTTCTTAGCTGGTATGCGGTAGGCTTTTTCGATCTCGAAGGGTCTGTCAAAGCTAAGGCCTGTAAGCTTCGGAATTATGGTCTCCAGCATAAGGGCGCACGCGCCTGGGGTGTCTTCTTCCTCTTCGGGGACTCCCAGCAGTCTGACGTTCCCTTTGCGGCTTCTGTCCTCCTGCTCCGCCAGTGCTCTTTGTAGTGTTGAGGTTCTCCTTATCACTAAGCCCAGGTCTTTGTGCATTGACCCTGTGCGGTCCTCGAGATGGCTCACTCTTTTCTCCGCTTCATCTATCCTTCCGTTTGCTCTGCTCTGCTCGGCTCTTATTGTTATCAGCTCCATTTGGATGTTGTCCACAGTCTTTTTTGTGGCCTTTGTTAGGTCGTTGCCTTCCGTGATTTTCTTCAGTAGTGTGTCCAGCGTTATCGTTTCGTTGCCTTGGCCGTTTTGTTTTTTTGCTGGTGAGTCCGGAATCTCATTCTTGCTCTTTTTGGGGTCGTTTGTGATCCTCTTGTCCTCCTTCCCTGCCATGGTGTCGAAACCTCTCCTTCTTTCTGTTGCTGCTTAGTTGGTTCCGCCCTTGGATCTTTTGCTGCTTTGGTGGTTTGGCTGCTGAGTGGGGGCAGGGTGCCTTCTCTGAACCTGCACGGCCACTTAATGATGTGAGTCCTGGTCTTCGCCCCCACCAGCCTCCTGCGCTTGCGTGCACCTGCTGCGCCTTGTGTAGCCTGCACCCCACTGCAGCTGTCGCGCTTGCTTAGCGATTTATCTTGGCTCACCTCTGCCTCTGTTTTCCGCTGCGCGGTCCACCACGCGCTGAGGGGTATGCGCTTTCGCGTGTTGACTGGCGCCCAGACCGGCTTGTCTAGGCCCGCTTATTGTCCGCGCGCCCCCCCGTGCTGTTCTCCCTCTTGCTCTGTTGTGACCTCTCTGCACCTCAGCGTGGCTACCTGTGCCTCCCATGTCCTCAGTCGGATGTTTGTTGCGGATGTTTTTTGCGCTTGGCCTTCTTAGTTTCTTTCCATTTCGTGCTTGTCTCTGTCCACCTAAGTTTCTCCCACTTGTGTATGTCGCTTTGTATGTTTTTGCTAGTTCCTCGCTGTATCGTTTTACTGCTGCATTAAGATGGCCGCCACATGCTTCTTTTCTTTACTAAGATGGCCACCGTGATATCGGCTTGCTCCACGGCGTTGTTTGCCTGCTTGAGGCTTGTGTGTGCCGCCTTGCGAGTTCCTGCTTTGCGCCTTATCGCAGCGCCGCAACGCTGTGTCTCTGTCTGCGTTTCTCTGCTCGTCTATGTCGCTTGACTGGTTCCCCGCTGTTCCGCTCACCGCTGCATACTAGATGGCCGCCCCGTGCTTCTCTCCCTTTGCCAAGATGGCCGCTGCGTTGTCGGCTAGCCTCTTTGTCACAGCTGCTTATGCTGTGACAAGATGGCCGCCCCTTGCCTCTTCGCCTTTGCCAAGATGGCTGTTTGTGTGCTCGGTGGACTCGTTTGCTGCGCGCAGATTTGGCTGCTTGCTCTGCGGTGCGCGTTTGAGGTGCCTTTCACCGGGGGCGCGCTTACTTGGTTATCGCCTCCCGGCAGTTGTGCTGAGGTGGCCGTGGCCTCTTTTTTTCCCACAGGGCTGGTTGCTTCCAGTCGCTCGTGATATCATGCCTCTCCTTTCTCCTTTCTCCGATGTGGGGGCTCGGTTGCTTGGATGCTGCGGCCGATGCTGCTTTGGTCCTGCCTGTTGCTCCCGCGTTCCTCTTTCCGCCTCCTGAGTAACGCCGCCATCTTGTGGTCGCTCCTTCCTCTCCTGCCCCGTTCGCCTTCTTCTCCGCCGTTGCTTCGTTCTTTACCCTATTGGTCTGTTAAGCCTCTCGTGGGGTGCCGCTTCGGTTCCTACACGCCCTCGTTACTTTTGGCTCAGTTTCCTTCACGTTACCCTTCGTTGCGCGCCGCTCGTTCGACTCGGGGGTCGTGAGCTCCGGACTTAGGTATCCTGCCTCCTTGCCATCCAAGCCACGCCCCTGTGTATGCTTCATTTCAATCGTTTTTATCATTATTTCGACCATGGATGCAAGGCAACAATTAAAATGTCCAGATAACTGGTGATTAATGATCCTGCTGGAGAGCAATCCTTTGTTGGTAGTTTTGAAATGCAGATAAACTGTATGATATGTGGATAGCTCAGTGGGTTACTGTCTTTGTCACAGTGATTCTTGTTTTACTTGCAGTTCAGAAATTACAATCCTAACATAGGACAGTGACCTATGAACTGTCATCAAAGAGCTGCATACAAACCTGATTGGTTTAGTTAGAACGTCACATTTTTTTGTGTTACGATAAAGTTAGAACTTCCTCAGTCTTTCATTATTCTAATGTTGCCAAAAAGAGTTAGCTTGGGCAGATACATTTTTATTAGTAAAGCCAACCCACCAACCATTGGGGTATGCTTTAAATCCTGAGTTTGTGCTTCTCCAAACCATACCATCTTAAAATATACTGCCCACCAGTATGGATGACGTGAGTGCTACACCTTCTAATCCTCATTGGCTTATGTGAAAATCCCTATAGACTGATATACCTACGTGCATGATTCATTATCTCTGTATAATGTGTGTGTGATGTGAAGTACTGTGACACCCTACACTGATATGAGTAGCGCTATACAGCAAATGAAATGCATATGAGAGAGGGGCTACAGAGGGATGAAGGGCACTGTTGGATGGTGTTAGTAATGGTATCTAAGGAGAAAGAGGTCATTGGTGGAGCACCAAACAAGACTTTCGCACTAGTGCTAAAGCCGGCCCTGTCATGCCCTTTCGTTTTTTTGTTTATTTAATTAGCAGTCAGGTCATGAGTGCACAAAGACTATTTGGTCGGGCCTCTGGGGCTGCCCAAACGAGTCATGCCCACTCTGTCCTTCTCTATACAGGCTGTATTGGCTGCAATGCAGCCTACATGGAGAACATGGCCTTCATATAAGCCCCTGGCAGGGCGGCGGCCCGACCAATCACAACACTGCTTGCAGCATTGTGATATGCTTTGGGGAGGGAGCCTGGCTGCCTGCATCCTGTTCCTGCCAGAGGCAGGAGAGCAGGAGCCTAGAAGACGTGGGACCTGGCCAGTGGAAAGGTAAGCTACATTTTTAAATAATTATTATTATTAAATTAAACCCCCCCACGTGACCCCGCCCCTCGTGAACCCCCTGCCCCCTCTCCCTCCCCAACGCGAGTCATGCCAGCTGCGACTGCCGCAGTGGCCCACCCGAACGCACCATTGGCCCAACCAAATAAATATTCCTGGAGCCGGGCCTGATCAGCATGCGTCCAATCATCGTGCTTGTGCTGATGACTGACAGCCTGCAGCATGTAGTACTATCGAAAGATGATGGCACTGCTTCCTGCTCTTCTCTGAGGCATGCACACTCTATCACAAGTGTTGTCATTTGTTTTGCAAGCTTTAATGAGCTACATTTTTTAAGAAATACTTTGACATCCATGCCCTCATGGTTTCTCACTTCCAGTGGCTGCCTGTCAGGGCGAGTGCTCGAACCCCAATCCTTCACGAACAGTCGGGGTTCAATAGCCTCTGCAGGGAATCAGGTCTTCGCGGGCTTTCCTCTCAACCAGTCGTCATACAGTTGGGTTTGGAGATAGTGTGGGCTGCTCGTAGAAGCCAGGGAGTTTCACCTGGATGAGGAGGGCTGGAAGGGGGGGGGGGTAATATTCCATGAGCCCCTTTATAACGCATACCAAGTCTTGTATGATGCTGTTAAAGGGTGTCAGTGTCTCGGACGTAACACAGGCCCCTGCAGCCACTGCAGTGTGGGGGAGCCTCACCCTCCAGGGGGCCCCTTCAGCACCGCACTTCTGCTGGGGAGCTCTAGATTGAGTCCGGAGGGGGCTCCTTCACGTACCCTGCAGGGGGGCCCCCTCAAGGTTCGTTACGCCACTGGTCAGTGTGGAGACTGGGCTGCTATGGAGCAGGGTGTTACTGGCTCACTTGTTGGTGTACTGGCTCCTTTAATACTGGCAAAGGGCCTGGAGGGTTGCTCAAGCTAACAAAGCTAGATATACTCACTGCACCTAGTGCATGTCTAATTGCATGGTACTGTGCCTGCTGCTTGGGTTCATCTGAAACTAGCAGGTAACTGGGCAGAGGCTGATGGTTTCACAAGACTAATGACTGTATTGGTGTTGAGCGCGAGGCCTGGGTGAGCATGGCAGGGCGATATCATTGGGTAGCATTAACGAGGAGTGATACATGGTGAACAGGTTTAGAATATTCAGATATATCCATGGTGAGGCAGGATGAAAGAGCCAGGTTATGAGAGCTTTCTGGAAGGTGAGATATCTATTCATGGTGCAAATGCGTTTTGAAATTTAATGTCAAGCATATTTCTGATGATGAGAGACATTAAGGATGCATGAGTATTCTAAATGTAAGGAGTTATTCATCGGTATGTGCAGAGCTTTCGTGCGCGATCTCCAACCGAGCTGTTCCTTAGGTTAGGTTTGCTTTCATAAAGTGCAAAATAGAACCTGTAGACATCTTGTTGCTGTAAAATAAAGCAGTGTTCAGATAAAGGAGTAAAGATCCAGGTTAAAAACCATGTCTTCAGAACTTTCCTAAACTTGAATGATTCAGACTCAAAATGGGAGGTAAGGCGAAGAGAATCCCATCTTGGAAGCAGCCGCCATTGAGGAGGCCCCGGCCAAGAAGAAACGGCCTCACCTTATTCGTCATGAAAACCAGAGGGCCCTGAAACTGACGTCCTGCAGAGCTTCAAGCATGAAGATGGAGCACAGGGCAGGTGGTATGTCACAACACATCTAGAGGTGTAAGTATAGTTGGGCTTCTCAGGTTTTTACTGAAGTCTACACTGGAGGTTCCTTGTGAGGCCAATGCTAAGTCTGTTGCTCTAAATGTACGCACAAAATAACTAACAAGATTGTCGCTAAGTTTGCGGGATTGTCAGGAAGGGTATATTTTGCATACCAGTTCTTATGAGAAAGAAGAAGGGTCAAACAAAAGAATGACCCTGTGGTAGGACAGAAAGTTGAGTGTACCCGGTTAGTCCTGGGTTATGCGAGTGCAGTGGTGGCCCGAAGGGCGGTGGCCAGCAAAGTGGTATGGTAGTCAAATAAACATTTCCACATTATCAAATATCTATTGTTGTTGTTTTTTTTGTTGGGGGGTGGGGGCTGGGTGGAGTTTCAGACAGTTGTAACATATCCAGTGCTTGATTATGAGCAAGGAGCTTTTGAGCAGTCTGAGTCTGTGGGTGGATTATTGCTAACTTTAAGGATAGTTTTATAACTAATGCATGACAGTAAAGTGCTTCTAAGAAGCTCCAAAGCGATTCTATTATAACAAAAATTAAAGATACTAAATAACATGTTCAGTTTTGATGGCTCAAGCAAAACTCTCCAAAAGAAGAGAAGTTTTTCCGCAAAGTCAACCTTATTTCCCCAGGGCATTCTGATGACATTTCCGTTTGACCGTTGACACCCTCCATGATATTAAGTTTGACACGTCCTTACATCCGTTGGTAAATTCTGTTTAACAAGCAAGATTCATTTTATTAAAGGGTTTATTAAACAAAGGGAAATAAAACAATGTTATTAAACATAGACATTTCAACATAAAAGAGAACTATAGAAAGCATTTATGTTATACTAATTGAGAGAACGTGCGGCTCACTAACATGACATTTACCATGACATCATCAGTTATATATTCTTACTTACATTTAATAAAGGCTATTGAAAATCATCATAGAGTTCAGTAATATAAAAGGTCTTTTGATCTGCAGATTCTTGCTTTTGATGCGGCATAAAGCTCTGTGAACTTAAAAGCCCAACTCTGCACAGATGGTCACTATTCTTTCTATTCATTTTCCAGGCACTTTGATGTTTTTGTCATTTGGTTTGCTTCCACTCTACACTCACCTTTGTCACCATCCGGTGCCACTATTTGGCAATGATTGTATGCCTTATATTTTTTATACAAAGGGATATTCTTTATGTGCCAAAACAACATAGAGTCTTTTCCTAGACAGCAGAAAGAAACCACCCAGCGCGCCCATTGTAATATGGCCAGTCTGTGTACTCTGCTGAGATTGTGGAAATTCAATGCATCATTAACGTAGGGTAACTCCCAGCTGTGTCCTCAAACCCTACAGGGTGTGCTGGTCCACGGCCTGTCATGAACCACGCTGTGTGTGATGTCACTAGAGTCAGTAGGGAGTCTCTTCTCTAGGGCCTTGATTTGGGTTGGATGTTTGCAAGTGCGTTTTTATAGTTATTTGTCTTTAATTATTGTTGAAGTTCATATTCGCTGAAAGTGGCATACTCATGCCTTTCGATGCACGTGGGGAAATTAAAACATGTTGGAGTTCGAGTTGATATTATAGATTCATCCTAGCGGTATTTTAGCCTGAGCAGACCCGACTTACAGCGACTGTCGAAAATACCCGTAGCCTCCTACATTACTTCGTCATGTGAGATTTACTTTTCTGTATTTCGGCAACGAGTACTGGCTGAATAGTCTGCAGTGGCTAGATTGACGATTTTGATGTTTGTAAAACATTTAACTGGTCTATGGCTGCCTGCCACCCTTGTGCCAACGGGCAGGCCATCTTCACATCTCTTTTTTTGTTGTTGCATATTTATATAGCTCGAACTCGACCCGAAGGTATGGAAGCGCTTTGCATGAGCACCAGTTGTGTTACACAAGGACACATTCCTTTTTGTTGGTATGCACAGGGAGATGAAGGGATTTGTCCAGAATCACAGGATGTGGAGTTGACCCCGATGATCGAACCTTGGTTCCCCAGCTCCAAAGTCGGCAGTCTAGCAGTGAGACCACATCCTCTCCCCAATTCAGATTCTGTGGGTGGTAGGACTTCCATACATGGTTATTTTGTCATGTGACGCATATCTCTACTCAACAGCCATCAGTGTTGATTGGCTTGCAATGCCGTCAACACCCGTGAAGGATGGTCCTATCCCTCTTCTTTACAACCTTTCATATAAGGTTTGATCCAGTAGATGCAGTGGCAGCAGACACACTTGTGGGATGCACTGCAGCAGCAGTTGACTGGTCATTTTTGTGTCCAATAGTCTGTAAAAAGTAACATCCCTCTTTGGTTTTGTATTTACAAGTAGCAGCCGCCTTATATCAGATTTAGCCGGATTAATATCACCTGACCTTTTGTGCAGTTATGCTCTAAATATATTTTAGTCCTGATGATGATCAGTGGATTTCTGTTTCCTACAAAAGGCGAAACAGATACAATTGGTAGGGGGAGAAAGTGTTAATCATAAAGGCACGTTCTAATTAGGACATTTTTTGCCAATATTTTCATGGCCTTTACATTAGTTTGTCACTCTTACCATGTACGTGAATTGTCTTTGATCTGCTTGTTTTTCAATTCTCATACAGTCACTCGTGCAAAGAACACTTCATCGCATTCTGTTATTCGTTAACATGTTTGTGAGGAGTTTTCTAGGATATCACTTCAAGGTTACTAGATTGGTTTATTATTTGGGGTGGGCGACTGCTCACCTCAAAGGATCATCACAGCTCTTGTCAGGGTGAACCCTTGAAGTCACTAAATTAACCTGAGCTCAATCCGTTGGTAGCTATGGCACAGAGTAGTCAGGCTTAAGGGTACTGTGCAAAGTATTTATGCAGCAGCAAAACAATAATAAAGTAAAAACACCAAACAATAAGAATCCCAGAGTTAGAAAAATAGAGTAAAGTTTAATAAACAAAATAACATCATAACAACAAAAGTCCATTGGGGGGGGACCAAAGATATGATTCTTTTTAAAAGTTTAAGTAGAAATAGTCTCGAATGATACCCTATAGTTGCAGTAGACCAGGACCTAGGTGCGATTTCATTCTGACCACAATGAAGCGCTGGTCGGCTACATCAAACAGGTACGTCCCAGGCAAAGATTTTCTCCTCTGACTTACAAGCTGGAGAAGAGAGTACTCCGTCGCAACAGCAATAGAGTACCCTCTCCACCAAACTGAAGGTTTACTCGCCCCCTTTAGAGATGGTTGGATCTTCATTATGTCGATGGTGGAGACTGCTCAATCTTCGCCATTGACATAAATCTCCGCTGGCCCAACAGAGTAAGTGCCGCTGGAAGTTTCACCATGTGTCCGCCAACCCGATTTAGAGTGGACGAAAGCATAGCCGTTTTCACTGTCCATCACTGCCACATAAAACCTGGCCTTGAGGGTCAGTGAAAACACTAAAATTGCCCCCTCGCCATGGGATAAAATTCCCAACTGAGGGGGTATTGATCTTTCTATTTTCCAAAACAAAACCCACTTTGGGTTTATGTCTAGGAAATAAAATAAAAATGTAAGTTTTCCATGTGGCTCTGTCATGTTGAGGAAATCATCAGTCAAACTTACATTGCATTGAGGGTGGATCCTGCCAATTCTAGAGATGTCTGCTGGGCCGATGGATATCTCAGAATTTGGTAGAGGGGGGACTTCATCAGGGTGACAGAGTCCTTTACTCCGTCCCCTTGAAGCAGTACACACTCATATGCCACACTCTAAATTAGGCTGTTAGTCTTTTAATTCCCAAAGTTTTAGAGTTTCTGAAGCTGCTCCTCTAAGCCACTCCTAAGGTTTCCATGACATCACGGGCAGCACTTAGGGCCAAGATTCACTTTAGCATAAACCACTAGCAAGGTCCAGTCAAGGGGCTCCTGATCAGCTAGGCACTCCAGGAAAAAGGCTTCTTGCAGCTTGTTGTGTCCCTGCAGTTACACAGGAGGTCAGTCAACTGACCCTTGGAGCCGACTTCTCTGTCCTGGATATAAGGGAAGTAAGCCCTATCAGCTCCTCTCAGGTCACAGACAGCAGGTACAGTCCTCTTCAGTTCTATCACAGCTTCAGAAAGTGTTCTAATGAGGTGCTCTATTTATGCCAGGCACTAGGTAGTGGGTGGGGATGACTACTGGGCACTGCATGTGTCCAAAAATGCCATGTGTCAAGGCATTTTCAAGATTGAGAAAGTCATTAGCCACACTAAATTTGGGCTCTGAAGGTAGTGGGTGTATAGAGGAGTGCACTATGGTAACCACTAGTGTCTTCTCACACCTAACATAACAAGTCCAGTATGGAGGAGGTAATGTACCCACAACAAACCCAGCGGCAGGCATCTGGTAGGACAAAGGCAGGGTCCTCCGGTAACCAGACAGGGGATGTGCAATAACTGTTCTGGAATCCTTTCCGCTCCTTTCCAAGGCCACCAAAGTGTTAAATGTGGTCTAACAAATCTGCCAGGCAGTGTTTGACAATGTGGTATCAGCAGGATGCCCACAGCCCACACCCTGCATATTCTATTGAGCTCAGAGGAGTCCTCTGTGCCCATTCAGGTCAGCCTATTGTGTCCTGTTGAGAAACATTTTGCAACTCTTCTTGGGCAGTGCACAGGCTGGAAGCAGCTGGGAAATTAATGCAAATTACCCTTCAGGAACTTCAGGCAGTAAAATGGTACCTTCTTTAATTTACATTTTCCATATTATTTATTAAACATACAACTTCACCATTGCACTGGATTTTTTATAACAATTAAAATAGTTGTTTAATAATTTTTCGTGCCTGTTCAATTCCTGGAATATAGAATTAGAAATGTCATCTGTTGCATAAACGAAGACGCTGGCCTAGCTATACAAGGTTTACTTTCACACCCACTGGTGTCATAAGTGAACTTAGTGCAATAAACCAGCAAGTGAATGTGAAAAAACACATTGTTGTACCTCCCACAACCCCACTGAAAACATGGATAATGTGATGATTGTGCTCTCTAGGTTACTAACAGTCCCTAAACAGGGATTCAGAGACACAATGGTAATATGATAGCTCAGTGCACTTGTAAAGAACAGAATTAAGCTATCAGTTTGGTAAAGGATACTATCCAACCTGCTTAGATAGATGCAGCATTAATGAAGAAAGTGTTGAGTGCCTGCTTGTGAGTGTATCATACAAACCCATAACTAGGGTGATCAACTGGCATGGGTGCAAATTCAGGACAGTGAGTGTAAAAATTCAGGACAAAGAGTAAAAATTCAGAACAAAAATTCAGGACAGGAGGTCAAAATTCAGGACAAAAGGTAAGTTTTACAGACCCATCAGAGGAGGTTGCACCATAGTATATAAGTAAGTAAATAGACAACCACTTAAGTACAAGTGAAAATAAGTTTGTATTAGATTGAGACAATTGTGCACTTCATCGTTTTTTAGTATGCGCTCAGCTTTAAGAAAATGTGCAGGTCTTTTTGGGGTAACAAAACCGCCCCCACCCCACCTTTCCAGCTCGCAGGGAAAGCCTGATACACAGTCCGGCCAGTCGGGCCATGCTACCACACTCCAATGGTGCCCCTCATCTTCACATAGACCTTCTCTCATGTGTATGTCATTTCTTTTATAGTGCTACTCATTCGATGTATGTATGGCAGGGGGTCTGAGTGAGTTACATCACACACATATTATATATAGACAATGACTCATATCAGTGTGAAAGTCAATGAATAGAAAATGTTGCTTAAGATAATGGGGCTTACAATGTGTAATCATACTTTCATTCATCATTCAGTCTTTCACCATTCATTCTGTCCTTCCATCTGTGTGCCCATCCATGTCCATATTCAACCATTTACAAACATATCCATCATGTATCCTTCCATCTATCATTTCACTCATCCATCCCTCCATCCACCCTTATACTCATCCATCCATTATCCATCCATCCACCCTTTCACCCTATCCATCTCTACACTTATCCATCCATTCACTCATCCATTCAGCCATTTACCTTTCCAGCCATCCTTTCACTTAGGCTTTCATCTACCCAGTCACTCATCCTCCACACATTCACCCGTTTATTCATCCATCCACCCATCCTCCCTTTCTCTCTCCATCCCCCTTTCACTTAGCCATCCATCATTCCATCCACCCACCCATCCATCTACTCATCCAATCATGAATCCATCCATTGAGCCTATCACTCATCCATCCGTTCACACATCCATCCATCCCTTCTCTCATCAATCCACCCTTTCACTCCTTCACTCATCTATCCATCCTTTTGTCCGTCTACCCGCCCTTTTACTCACTCATCCAGCCTTACATCCAGTCCTTCACTCATCGTCCATCTATTCACCCTTTCACTTATCAATTCATCAATCAATCTATCCTTTCACTCATCAATCCATAATTTCCCTCATCCCTCCTCTCATTCACTCACCCATCATCCACCCTTTCACTCATCCGTCCATCATTTCAGTCATCCATCAAGCCATCCCTTCACTTACTCAATCACCTTTTCACATTAATTATGAGGAGAGCCTTAGTCTGCAGAGTTGCAGACAGAATAACCCATCAAGAGCTCCACCCTCGCTGTAGTTCCTAAAGCATGGGGTGGGGTGGGGGAGGGTTCACTATGTTCCTGCACGTAGGCAATCTCAAAAAGTGGAAGGCATAAGTCATGCATGATCCACAGTGTCTGGACATGGGGTGACTGTGACATGGTGTTGTTTCCAGACCTTTCAGTGTAATGAAAAAGCTATAGGGGTCTATCCAAAGGGGGTGCTCGACCTAATTAAGGGCGTGGCTTAAAACTCGTAAGCTAAAAATCTGTGCCTAATATAATGTGCCACCCGACTGGTATTTTTGTTGATTCTGTTATTGCACCAAGATATATAATACAACAAGTAAGGTTACACCTAGAACAAGTAACCTTTTAATTTTGTGTCCATCCTTTGCTTTTGTACCCCTGTGCTCATTCTTTGGTGTCCACCCTTGCACTCTGTACCCCTGTGCCCGTTTTTGCCCCTGTGCCCCTTCTTTTCCCCCGCCTTCCCTGTCCACTGCCGTTTTCCCGCCGCTGCGTCCCTACGGCCCCGGCCCCCTGTCTCCCATTGGCCGCCCCACTCCCACCTCGCAGCTGCTCCTCCCTCCCTCTGCCCCTCATATGGAGGCCGCGCAGCGGGTGCGCCGCTGGCACGCCGAAGGTGCGCCAAAGGCAAGCCCGTCTGCGCTCATCTGCGCCTGTCCGTGCCTGGACCGTGCCCAGCGCTACCACCCCTGGACCCCGCAACCCCCGCAACGCCAGACTGCACTACGACTCCAACACCCTCCATGCACTCAACACCGGACGAGACCACCCCTGCTACCGGGCCACCCCGAAGAGCACCCAAGGGCCCATCGCCTGCCGGAATTGCAGATTCACCAGCATCCAGCCCACCAGACCACCAACCAGAGAACCCAACCACCTCCGCTGCATCCTCCTCAACACCCGCTCTGCTTGCAAGCACGCCATCGCACTCTGGGACCTCCTAGACTCTACCGCCCCCGACGTGGCCTTCTTGACGGAGACCTGGCTGAACGCCACTTCGGCATCAGGCATCGCCATAGCCATCGCACAGGGCTACAAGATCACCCGCAGAGACCGCACCAACGGAGTTGGAGGGGGAATCGCCATCATCCACAAGGACACCCTCAGAGTCTCGACCAACACCGACGACACCCTCACCACTGCCGAGCACATGCACTTCCAGATCCACACCGACACCAACACGACCCTTCGAGGAACACTCGTCTACAGACCACCCAGACCAAGACCACAGTTCAGCGACACCATCGCCGACCTCGTCAGCACCCACGCCCTCGCTTCCACAGACTACATCCTCCTCGGGGACCTGAACTTCCACTTCAAGAACAACAACAAAGCCAACTCCACCGCCCTGATCGACAAACCTCGCCAACCTCGGACTCAAACAGGTCGTGACGACACCCACCCACTCCGCTGGACACACGTGGGACCCCATCTTCTTCACAAGCCCCCACGTCTCCTTGAACCACACCACGAACCCCACTGGACCGACTACAGATGCGCCCACTTCACCTTCAGGAAACCCATCACCGCACCCAACAGCTGCCACGCCGCTGCTGGCGCAAGGTCACCAAGGACCAACTGACTACCACCCTTGCCCTGAGACCACCCCCCGACCCCACCGACCCCAACACCGAGACCAACCTCAAACAGTGGATCAACGACTGCGCCAACACCCTCGCCCCTCTCAAGACCTCCACAACCAACCACACCAACAAGAAAGCCGCCTGGTTCACCGAAGACCTCCAGATCTCCAAGCGCACCTGTCGGAAGCTGGAGAAGAAATGGCTCCACGACCGAACACCAGACAGCCACACAGCACACAAGAGAGCCACACGCAGACAACACCCACTCATCAGGACCGCCAAGAGGACAGCCTCCAAGGACCTCCTAGACAACAACAACACGCAACACCAAAGAGCTCTTCAGCATCGTGAAAGAACTCTCCAACCCCAGCTCCAACACCAACAACATCCCACCATCACAAGACCTGTGCGACTCTCTGGCCACCTTCTTTCACCGCAAGATCATCGACATCCACGACAGCTTCAACTCCGAGACCCCCGAGTCCACCAACCCCTGCGACCACTACCCGCACCAGCCGCCTGACCACCTGGTCCAACGTCAGCGATGAAGACCCCATCAAAACCATGAACTCCATCCACTCTGGATCCCAATCCGACCCCTACCCTCACCACGTCTTCAACAAAGCCGGCACAACCATTGCGCCCCACCTCCGGAAAACAATCAACAGTTCCTTCGAGACAGCAAGCTGGAAGCACGACGAGATCAACGCCCTTCTGAAGAAGCCCAAGGCAGACCCCAAGGACCTCTGGATCACTGTTCAACACTTTGTACAAACGATAGACCTAGACAAACGTTGTCAGAGGTATGGTATGGCCCAGATCTAAAGGGTCTCAAAAGAAAATGCACCACATTGGAACACATATGGAGGCTAAGCAAAACCCCGGATGACAGACTCGCTAACAAAAGGGAGCTGAAAATGTATAACGCAGCTATAAGGAAAGCAAAAAAAGACTATTTCTCGAGCAGAATATTGGACAATAGAAACTCTTCCAAAGAGCTCTTTAAAATAGTTAAAGAACTCTGTAGCCCTCCTAGCCTCACTTCAAATGTGACCCCCTCACAAGAGAGTTGCACTAAAATAAGTAATTTCTTTTGTGAAAAAATTGATAAAATCTACACTTCCTTTTCGAACAACAACCAGGAACAAGCGGAGTATCACTTAGACTCCACTCTGTCAGTTAGCTGCTCAACTTTTGGCCCTTTCTCCGAAGAAGAAGTAAGCAAAGTCATGCTGGAAATCAAATCAGGATCCCTATTGGACCCATGTTCACATCATATTTTTTCACAACTCACTCCCATAATCTGCCCAGCAGTGACACAAGTACTTAACCTGTCTCTGGACCGAGCTGAATTCCCAAATGTTTGGAAAAATGCAGTAGTCGTCTCATTATTAAAAAAAAAGTCGGGGCTGATATAAATAACCCTGCCAACTATCACCCCATCTCACAGCTACCATATTTATCAAAAGTCCTGGAAACATTGGTAAATAAACAGCTGTCAAACTTTCTGGAAACCAATAATCTGCTGGATGTTTCCCAGACGGGCTTTAGGGCCAACAATAGTACTGAGACAACACTCCTAGCTGTGCTGGACGATATCAGAACTCATGCTGATAAGGGAAAAACGGTTGCCCTAATACGATTAGACTTATCAGCGGCGTCTGATACTGTGTCCCACAACCTCTTACTAAAAATGCTGGCCGCAAACGGTATACAAGCTAAAGCCTTGAGTAGGCTGAAATCCTTCCTATCAGACAGATCACAATCTGTTTGTTTAGGCAATTTCCCTTCCACCCCCCGGAAGGTCAAATATGGGGTACCACAGGGGGCATCATTAAGCCCGACATTATTTAATATCTATGTATCCTCCTTGACAACTATTGGTAAAAAGTGGGGCATTAACATCTGCTCATACGCAGTTGATACGCAACTAATGGTCACCCTTAATGGCGAAGAGGATGCCAAAAACAGGGTGCTCAACTGCCTCACCGAGTTATCCAACTGGATGCACAGTCATTGCCTGAAATTAAACGCCGATAAATCGGAAATCCTCTTGTTCGGCGGATCCCAACAGCTCTGGGACAACACCTGGTGGCCTATTACTCTTGGCACACCTCCCAATCCAACCCTGACTGCACGAAATCTGGGAGTTCACATTGATAATACTCTGTCCATGTAAAATCATGTTACTACAATATGTGGCAAGGGCTTTGCAATATTAAAAATGCTAAGACGAGTTTTCCCATGGATCCCCATTGAATGCAGAAAGATACTAGTCCAGTCACTACTGATAAGTAGGCTGGACTATGGGAACTCACTGTTTGTCGGCATGGCAGACTATCTATTCACGAAATTACAGCATGTCCAGAATGCGGCAGCAAAAGCAGTTTGCAACAGGAAAAAGTACGACTCCGCTAAGAGTTGTTTGAGAGCTTTACACTGGCTCCCAATGAGGCAAAGAGCATCTTTTAAAATGTTATGTATTACTCATAGAGCTCTGCATAAAACCGGCCCCAACATCCTAAAAAAACAGGATCAAGTTTTATGCACCGAACCAGAACCTTCGCTCACAATTTACAGCAAAAGCTGCCACCACTCGAGTAAAGAGAGCCAGAATGGGCAGGTGTGCTTTTTCACACCTAGCCGCTAACATCTGGAATGATCTGCCAATAGATCTAAGGCTCACGGATTGCTACCTTACCTTTAGGAAAAAATTGAAAACTGTGCTGTTTCTCAAAACAGACTAAACTCTCCAGTCTCAGGTATCTGCTCACCGCACACTGTTACAATCTTACCGCCGTGATATCTTATCAGGATGAATGTTGCGCTTTAGAAGTACGATTAACATTAACATTAACATTAACCTCAAGAACTTCCGGCCCATTTCCCTGCTCCCGTTCCCGGCAAAAGTGACAGAGAAGATGGTCAACAAACAACTAACCCGCTACCTCGAAGACAACAACATCCTGGACCCTTCCTGATTTGGTTTCCGCAGCCACCACAGCACCGAGACCGGCCTCATCACCGCCATTGACAACATCAGGATCCTGATGGACAAAGGAGAAACAGCCGCCCTCATCCTCCTGGACCTATCAGTTGCCTTCGACACAGTCTGCCACCGCACCCTATCAGCACTCTTCCATGACGCCGGAATCCAGGAGAAGGCCCTAGCCTGGACCACCTCCTTACTCTCCGGCAGAACCCAGAGCGTCCGCTTACCACCCTTCCGCTCGAAAACCACCGAGATCATCTGCGGCGTCCCACAGGGATCCTCCCTCAACCCGACGCTGTTCAATATCTACATGGCACCGCTCACCCACGTCACACAACAACATAACCTCAACATCATCTCCTATGCCGATGACACTCAGCTGATCATATCCCTCACCGAAGACCCCCACACCGCCAAAGCCAACCTCCGCAGAGGAATGAAGGCCATAGCCGACTGGATGAAGGACAGCAGACTGAAGCTGAATTCAGACAAGACGGAGGTCCTCATTCTCGGACCCACCCCATCAGCCTGGGACGACTATTGGTGGCCCACATCGCTAGGCACAGCCCCGGAACCCACAGACCACGCACGCAACCTGGGGGTCATCCTCGACTCCACCCTCTCCATGACCAGGCAAGTCAACGCCGTCTCTGCATCCTGCTTCAACACCCTCCGAATGCTCTGCAGGATCTTCAAGTGGATCCCTCCCGACACGAGAAAAACCGTCACCCAGGCCCTCATCACCAGCAGACTCTACTACAGGAATGCCCTCTACTCAGGAACAACAACCAAGCTCCTGAGACGACTACAACGAATCCAGAATGCCTCGGCACGTCTGATCCTCGACGTCCCCCGACGCAGCCACATCACACCCCACCTGAGAGGCCTGCACTGGCTCCCCGTCAACAAGAGGATCACCTTCAAGCTCCTCATCCACGCACACAAAGCACTACACAACACTGGACCTACTTACCTCAACAACCGACTTAGCTTCCACATCCCTCCCCGCTCCCGCCTCCCAGCTGCTCCGCCCACCCGCGAACTTCGCCTTAAATGGCGACCGTGCGAACGCGCAGCGGTCACGCGCAGCGGGTGCACCGTTTGTGCGCCGAAGGCGCGCCAAAGGTAAGCTCGTCTACGCCCGTCCGCGCCTGGACCGCGCCCAGTGCCAGGACCCCTGGCCCACGAGGACCCCGACCGACCCGCCTGACATACTCCGCCGCCACCCTCACCGCTCTCAACACCGGCCGACTCCCAGAATGCCATCAAGCCACTCCACGACGTACCCACGGACCTTTCAGCTGCCACGCCTGCAAGTTCACCTGCATCCGGACCAGCCTCGCACCAGCACCCGCCAAGTCGAACACCAGCAGCACCCACCTCAAGTGCATCCTGCTCAACACCCGCTCCGTCCACAGACACGCCATCGAACTCTGGAACCTCCTAGACGCCACAGCCCCTGACGTTGCCTTCCTCACGGAGACCTGGATGAACGCCTCTTCAGCTCCCGACATCGCCATCGCTATCCCAGAGGGCTACAAGATCGTCCGGAGGGACCGAAACGCCAACCAGATGGGAGGAGGCATCGCCATCATCCACAGGAACACCATCCGTCTCACGACCAGCACCGACAACACCCTGACCAGCGCCGAACACCTGCATTTCCAGATCCACACCAACCCGAACACCACCCTCAGAGGCACCCTGGTCTACCGACCCCCTGGACCACGCACACAATTCAGCGAGGACATCGCCGACTTCGTCAGCCCGCATGCCCTCCCCTCTGCTGACTACATCCTCCTGGGAGACCTCAACTTCCATCTGGAGAACAACAACGACCGCAACACCAGCACCCTGCTCGACAACCTCGCCAACCTTGGACTCAAGCAACTGGTGTCCACCCCCACCCACCTCGCCGGACACACACTCGACGCAGTCTTCTTTTCCAGCACAGACATCGACTTCAGCCACGCCACAGAGCTTCAATGGACGGACCACAGCTGCGTCCACTTCACCTTCAAGAGAACGACGACCCACCAACACCAGCAAGAGGCCGCCCGCAGAAGCTGGAACAAGATCACAGCAGACCAGCTCGCCACCTCCCTGAGCCAGCACCCTCCTGCCAGCTCAGCGAACCCCAGCCAGGCCGCCGACAACCTCACGAAGTGGATCAGCAACTGCGCGGACGAACTCGCCCCACTGAGGACCCCGCCTAGCAGACCCGGCAGCAAGAAGGCCCCATGGTTCACTGACGAACTCAAGAGCTCCAAGAAGAACTGCCGAGCCCTCGAGAAAGTCTGGAGAAGGGAACCGACACCGGACAACAGGACCTCCTTCAAACTTGCCACCCGGAAACACCACCAGCTGATCCGCGCCGCCAAGAAAACAGCATTCAAGGATCGGTTGGACAACAACGCACACAACTGCAGGGAACTCTTCAACATCGTGAAAGAGCTTTCCAACCCCAGCGCAGGAAACAACGACATCACCCCATCGCAAGACCTCTGCAACTCCCTCGCTTCATACTTCCACAACAAGATCGCGGACATACACAACAGCTTCAACAACCAACCAATGCACACCATGACCGAACAACCACCCCCCACCACCACCCTCCACGCCTGGACCCCGATCAGCACCGAAGACACCATCCGCACAATGAACTCCATCCACTCCGGATCACCGACCGACCCCTGCCCTCACCACGTCTTCAACAAGGCCGACGCTGTCATCGCACCCCACCTGCGAGACATCATCAACACATCCTTCGACACCACCATCTTCCCTGAGAGCTGGAAACACGCCGAACTCAGCGCTCTACTCAAGAAACCAACAGCGGACCCCACCGACCTCAAGAATTACCGCCCCATTTCGCTCCTCCCGTTTCCAGCCAAAGTCATCGAGAAGACCGTCAACAAGCAGATGGCCGCCTTCCTCGAGACGAACGGATCCCTCGACCCCTCACAGTCCGGCTTCCGAGCCAATCACAGCACCGAGACCGCCCTCATCGCCGCCACCGATGACATCCGAGCCCTGATGGACAATGGAGAAACAGCGGCCCTCATCCTCCTAGACCTCTCCGCGGCATTCGACACGGTCTGCCACCGCACCCTAATACGGCGCCTCAGCAACATCGGAATCCAGGACAAGGCGCTGGAATGGATCATCTCCTTCCTCGACGGAAGAACACAGAGAGTCCGCCTACCACCGTACAAGTCAGAGGCCTCCGAAGTCATCTGCGGCGTCCCTCAAGGATCATCTCTGAGCCCCACCCTCTTCAACGTCTACATGAGCCCCCTCGCGGCCATCGTACGCAAACACAACCTCAGCATAATCTCCTACGCCGACGACACCCAGCTGATCCTCTCCCTGACCAACGACCCCGCCGCCGCCAGAGCCAACCTGCACGAAGGGATGAAAGAGGTAGCCGAGTGGATGACGACCAGCCGTCTGAAACTGAACTCGGACAAGACGGAGGTCCTCATCCTGGGCTCCTCACCCTCCGCCTGGGACGACTCCTGGTGGCCTCCCGCCCTGGGCACCGCACCCAAACCGACAGACCATGCACGCAACCTGGGCTTCATCCTGGACTCCTCCCTCTCCATGACCAGGCAAGTGATCAACGTCTCCTCGGCGTGCTTCAACATCCTACGCATGCTACGGAAGATCTTCTGGTGGATCCCCACCGAGACCAGGAAGACCGTCACCCAGGCCCTCGTCACCAGCCGACTGGACTACGGCAACGCCCTCTACGCCAGTACCACCGCCAAGCTCCAGAAGAGACTCCAGCGGATCCAGAACGCCTCAGCCAGACTCATCCTCGACATCCCACGAACCAGCCACATCTCCGGACATCTGAGAGACCTTCACTGGCTCCCCGTCAACAAAAGAATCACCTTCCGCCTCCTCACCCACGCACACAAAGCCCTACACGACCAAGGCCCGAGCTACCTCAACAGCAGAGTCAACTTCTACGCTCCCAAACGCCACCTCCGATCAGCCAACCACGCCCTCGCCGCCGTCCCCCGCATCCGAAGAGCGACTACAGGAGGAAGGTCCTTCTCCTACCTGGCCGCCAAGACCTGGAACTCCCTCCCGACCGACCTGCGCCTGACCCAAGACCACCTCTCCTTCAGGAAGAAGCTGAAGACCTGGCTGTTCGAGCAGTAGCGCCCCCCCCCCAGCGCCTTGAGACCCTACGGGTATGTAGCGCGCTTTATAAGTGTCACTGATTGATTGATTGATTGAAGCCTCCGCTCAGCCAACCTCGCCCTCGCCACAATTCCTCGTATACGGAAAACCACAGCCGTCGGCAGATCCTTCTCCTACCACGCCGCCAAGACCTGGAACGCTGTCCCTACCAGCCTGCGACAGACTCAGGACCTGCTGGCCTTCAGAAGACTTCTCAAGACCTGGCTCTTCGATCAGTAGCACCCTCACCCCGCCCCACCAGCGCCTTGAGACCCTCACGGGTATGTAGCACGCTTTAGAAATGCAGTGATTGATTGATTGATTGATTGACAACAAGCGAGAACTATTGGCTTTGTCAATTGTTGTTAGTTACATAAAATAAAAAAGCAGCAACTATGCCTTCCTTGAATATCATATTGAAAATGCATCAGTTCTAAAATGACTTTGAAAGCACTATAATCCTTTCCTTTGAACTTCTTTCACCGCCTTCCTTTGCTTAACTGGATTCTCAGGTAGTAACAGCATGGGCTTTTTTGCACTTCCATGTGACAGAAATTAATGCCCTGCCCTGAAGCTGGAGGAGGCCACCACATGCTTTCACAGCCCAGACTGACCCATTGTCATTCTGTCTGAGACTATCAGCCGCAGACAGAATGACAATGGGTGGGGCTGCTCTTGTGATCAGAAAAGTGTGAGGCAGCCCCATCAGGGGACTGAGGCCTCTCGCAGGGAACAGCTAAGTTTCCTGAAAGACCTAAAATTACTGACAAAAGGCGCAGGTAAAAAAAATCCTCACGGACAACGGACGTGTGGTCCAATTTTCGGACGGTCCGTGAAATTTACGGATGGTTGGTCACCCTACGCATAACACAATGGGCCAGGGGCAGCTTGGTCATCACTATGTTATGTCTGTACTGGTCTTTTGAATGGCCGACTGATTGAGGAAGGAGTGGGAAATGAGTAGGAGCCATGATTCAAAAGGTGTCTTACGTTTCACTATATAAAAAAAATACAAGGTGCTATGACTAATATGATCCACAAAAGCTGTTACAAGAATGAGCATCACGGTAAGGGGTAGTGTAAAGATCAGATGTGCAATTCTTTGGAGTGTGTACACACCAGGACACATGCAATGCCATTGGTCGTATTCAGCATATGCTTCATACTGCAAGTGCCAGCCTGCAGTGGCGATAGTGGGCTCTTAATTTACTTTTGATTTTGGAAGGCAGCTGGTGCTTTAGTAGCGTTGCACCCTAAACCTGTGACCAAAAGTGCTGGCTTTATTGTTTGAGCTGCCCAATGAAAGAACTGTGTTGGTGCCCCCCAATTCCCTCACTTCCCCTCTCCAACAATGCCCCTCATCTCTTCATAGCCCCTCTCTTACTTGTATTTCATTTGTTGTATAGCACTAATCATACCAGTTTAGGGAGTCATAGAACTTTACATCAAACATAATATATAGAGACAATCAATCAGACGTGTGTAAACCAGTGAATAGTGAATGTTACATAAAATAATGAAGACTACAAGGTGTAGGCATCACGTGTCATCCATATTGTTAGGCAGTATATTAAAAGAGTGCATGGTCTAGAGACAAATTAAAGTCACGATTTAAAACGTAAAACACTGTGGTATCTTTACTAATAAGAATGTATTTCTACCCAAACAAACCCTTTTTCAGCAACATTTGGCTTATGAAACACGGGGACAATGCATATCTTTTTCAGCTATGCTTTCAAATTTACATATAGGTCCGAGGGTAGTTCATTCTCACTGTGCTGTAAGAGGATTGTAATTTTTGAACTGCAAAACACAAAAAGGTCTCTGTGTCAAAAGCAGAACCCACATAGCTATGTATATTAAATAAAGTTCTGTGATCTGCATAGGTCACTTTCTTTACAGCATGCAATCCATTGACCTGCCCTACATTATGATGAGTCAAAACTGCAGCTAGACAAAAGTCATCACTCTCCACCGATTAGATAAATCACACCAGCTATCTTGACATGTTTGTACTATATGTAAGATGTATGTCTGTGGAGGCTGTATATGAACATTAGGTATCCATCATTGCATGGATAAAAAACATTCATATGGTACACAATTCAAATGTAATTGTTTGGCACTCAATAATAGGAATTTATCACTTTCCGACTGAACCCACTGTATTCACCTTAAAATAATGATAGATCAAGTTAAAAATGTGAGGTTTTAAATATATGCCATGAAGGTTTTATGGAACGTTTAGGACTGGTATGGTGTAGTTGCTATAAGACGTACATAGGATCTGTGCGTATAGACAACATACCCTGTTGGACTGGTGTCAAGACTGATTCCAGACAATCCCACTGCGTATGTTGGCATGTGTACCAGCTAGCTCGCAATGCCACTATCACCTCCTCTTATCAAGTTCCTGGCAACTATCGAACATGACAAACCTGATCCCTCAGGACTGTGGAAACAGTAACTCACTTTTCGCTCAGTCACTCGTGCTCACTTTTTATCAGAGAGATACACAAAATAAATGGTTGGGGCGTTTCCAATAAGCATTTATTGAACAGTTGTTGTTCCAGTGTGAAATAAGTGTACTGAAATCGCCAGTAGGCAGTAGCATAGCTAAATGAGTAGCAGCACTAAGAAAGTAAACAGATGGTACGTTTCTACCATTTTGCTAAAATCATAACCACCGGCAAGTATATGAAATACATTGCACTAAAATGCGTACCGTTATGATACAACCCTAGCTAGATGTACCTAAGTGTACCTAGCATGTGAGTAGGTGTAAAGCCAAGAACCCCACTAGGATAAAACGAACCCCATTACCTGATGTGAGACTGCGGGACCCCGTTCTGGTCTTGAGCTGAACACCCCGCAAGGGATGTCAGACCACTGCGAGCTGGAGTATCTGCTTGAAGGAACCTCAGCATCTTGCGTCAGTGTGTCGGCGGGGAAGTCCTGATCTCCTCTGTCTATCTCAGCAAGATGTAATGTTTATATACCCTTAGGTATCCCCAGGGGTTCTACGTTGCAGTGCCAGTGTCGGACTTAGGATGATGCCAGGAATGAACTTTATACATAGTTATTATGCAGGAGTTGAGGTTCTGCTATGATTTCAAGAAACTAAGAATCCTCATGCATAATTTATGAGGCCAGTGTTCAGGGAAAAACCCTACGTACTGTGTGTAGTATCGTAACTAGATGAAAGGTCAGTCCCTCAAATCTGTTATGTATGTAATATAGGAGAGAATGTAGGTGAAGGGTTATGATGTTACCCAGACCTATATCGGGGTACCTATATGGAATATAACACTGATGTATACGTCACTAAGCTGTATTACCATGAGTGTAGCTTTTAGACTTTCATGTAAAACAAGGATCTCAGCAATAAAAGCATTAACCCACAGACCTATATTACATAAAGTATTAATCTGGCACTTATACTTTACCTTCAGAGTTATTTATCATGTTTTGGACCAATGACCTGAGACAACATACACTACTCCAGGAAGTACACTACCAAGCAGAGTAATCTTATAAGCAAACTTGCCGGATACACATAGGTGTCTGCAGTATGTGTCTTAACCATATAAACTATCCTAAAATGCAGTCTGTTTGTGACCAACTAAACAAGTGCGTGCACCCTATATTCCCTGGTGTCAATTTCCTTTGGGACCGAAATTGTCAAAAATAATGTGCAGGCTGATTGCCTCGCCTTAGCACCTCATGGCTTCGCCCATGACTTTTGTGTTCCAAGAGTAATCATTTTCCATGTCTAGCTCTGACACTCATTAAAGAAATGGCAATATTTACCTCCAGTGTCCAGGACCAACATTTTCTATTGGCTGCTCCCATATGCTACGGGCATCCCGTTATGCAAAGAAATGTCTACATATTCTGGGTCAATAATGTTGCCATTGATGCCAACCATATGCCATGGGTGGGGGGGGCGCTAGAGGGCGCACTGCAGAATGGCCGCACTGCCATGAGGCTCCTGCTGCCCGGAGCTATTATCCGACTAGGGATCCTGCTTACCATCACTGCGCCCTGATCTGACCCTATAGATCTGCTGGGATACCGACTGGCCACCCACGGTCCAACTCCTGTTCCATTCGGAGGCTGCTGGCCGAAGTTACGAGGGCTCCAAGTTTCCCCGACTTGCGCTCTGGAGGTCGGGTGCTCCGTAGCCTGGCGTCACTACCCACGCTAGCCCGCGGCTCCGCACGTGGGGTGTAGGCCCTGCTCTACCTCTCTCCACCGGGCTCGCTAGCTGGCCGGGCATGCTGCTGACTGCTCCCCTGTCCTCAAACTGGTTTTTCGGCTTCTACCTCTGCCTGCCCAGGAACTATTGATTACGGAGGCACAGCGGATCATCGTCTGGTCGCTTGGAGAGCAACCCCTTTGGCCTGGGAGCGGAGACGGCCATCTTTTCCTCTGGGAGTGGCGGGGCGTCCATGCCTGCTCGTGCCCCCGTGCTTTGGCGTTTGGTCGAGTGCTCGTGCCGGCCTGCAGTCTGGCTCTTCTTGACTTTGGTGCCCCGCTGTGCTACTAGCGCTTTATCATGGGGAAACCGGACACTAAACAGTCTAAGTTGTCCTTTGACTCTGGAGTGGCTAGGAGGGGAACGCGACTGCTCCAGGATGCTGGGACCTCGCGGTCTCCCCCCCCGCCTGTTGCTGATACTGTGCCACAGCCACAAACCCCGGACTTTCACCAGATGATGCAGGAGATGAGGCAGGGGTTTGCCACAATAGTGGACAAGGTGGACAAAATATCGTCGCGCATGGATGCGGTGGTCCAGAAGCTAGACGTGCACGAGGAACGCCTGACGACGGCGGAACAGCGCATCTCGGACCACGACGATACTGCTGCCACTCATACCACGCAGCTGGCGAGAATGGATAATATATTGCGGGTGATTGCCGCTAAGAATGAGGAGTTGGAGGCGAGGAGTAGGCGCAATAACGTTCGTATAGTAGGTGTGCCGGAGTCAACGAATGTTGGAAAGATGGAAACTTATGTGGAGAGACTCCTGATGGGCGCCATTGGTGCGGATGTCTTTTCGTCCCAGTTCATCGTCGAGAGAGCGCACCGGTCGCTGGGACCTCGGCCGGCCTCTGGAGCCGCACCGCGCCCCATCATTGCGCGTCTTTTAAACTATCGAGATCGGGACGCTGCCCTCCAAGCTGCCCGCACCAATCGGGCCCTCTCCTTTGAAGGGGTGTCTTTCACCATGTACCCCGATTTCACGCCGATGGTGCAGGACCAGCGTCGTAAGTTCCTAGGGGTGAAAAAGAAACTTCGGGAACTGCAGGTGGACTATGCTTTGCTTTACCCTGCCAAGCTTAGAGTGACGCACCAGGCTAAGCAACACTTTTTCACTAACCCACAGCATGCTGAGGATTTTGTAAAGCGCCTCAAGCGCGATCGAGCGGCTGCAGATCGAGGAGGCGATCGAGACCCTGAGGGTGAACATTCGGCGGCTGAGGAGGAGGTCGCCTGATTGGGGTGACCTTGTTCATTTTTGTATTGAGACATTATTGACGTATGTCTTTTGCATTGACTTCCTTGTCTGCGTCGGAGGCCTCGCTGCCATCCGCTTTTATGGAGGGGGCTTTACCTTGACTGTTTGCGAGTGTATGTGTGAGTGGCGGTTCTTGGGGTCGGTATGGGACAGCAGGGTGGTGCTATTTGGTTTCGCGCTCTGGGCACCCACCCCCCCGCGCTGCGCCTGGGCCATTTGGGACTCGTTGGCTCGGACACTGGCGTGGTGTGTGGGAGTGGTGCCGTGCACCTCTAGAGGGTTCCCCGGAGGGTGTACCCCACTTGTACCTTTGGTTTGGACTCTAGTCCTTTGTTGGTTGACTGGATATGAGTTAGGGAATGGAGGGGGGTGGGAGTATGCATGGCCTGATAGTTGGGGTGTCATCAGGTGGGTGGTTGGGGTGGGGATGATGCTGACGATACGTGTTCGCCCAGGTCTCATGGGTCGTTGCGTTGATTGCTATTGCTGTCTGTGTGTACGGGCGCGGCTCCGTGTCCGCTGCTTCGGCTGGTCCTTTATTGTTTTGTGCAGCATTGGTCCTGGGGCCCTTGCCTTCGTTCGCTGTGAGCCTGAGAGAAACGGCCGCTATTTCAGGCGACCGCATGGTGGTGAGCACGCTACGCGGGGGACGCGTCTGCGAGTTCTGGGCCGGATGAGCTGTATTTGCTGCGTGCTGCGCGATGTGTTTCCTGGGTGCCTGTTGCACGGGTGGTGCTGTTGGGGGGAAGTTGTTGAGGTTCTGGTTGCTAGGTTTGGAGATGGCTGGGATGTGTGTGGAGTGTATGTGGTGGGATGATTGCGTCCTGGGCTGGTGTCCTGCTGCTGGCTGCTGCTGGGAGTCGGACATACCGCCCTTGCTCATTGGGTCCTGTGGGGCCCTGAATATGGCTAATGTCGACTGTCACTATAGACAAGATATCAATGTTGTCCTGGAATGTACGGGGTCTTAATGATGCCAGGAAATGTCGAAATGTGATCCAGTATTTGGACAGGCATGCTATTCATGTGGCCCTCCTCCAGGAGACGCATCTGCGTCCTGGACCTTCCCCCAGCTTTGGTGGGAGGTGGGCTGCGGCCAGGATGTTTGCTTCATACTCCTCTTACGCTCGTGGGGTTGTTATCCTTGTTAAAAGATCGCTCGCATTTAAAGAACTGGGAACTATGGGAGACCCAAAGGGACGCTATGTGCTACTCTGGAGGCGGCTTGGGCAGATCACTGTGCTGTTTGTTAATTGCTATGCTCCCAATGTTGATACGCCAACTTTTTTCGTTACGTTGTGGGGCCATGTGCTTGCTGTCGATGCCACTCACATTGTGTGGGGGGGGGATTTTAATTTTGCACTTCATGCTCAGTTGGATAGATCGGACGGGAGTCCTCAGTATAATGTGCAAGCTAGAGAAGTTCTGCGTGGGGTTGTAGAGGAGGCTGGGCTGATTGACAGCTGGAGGTATTCTCACCCTGCCACTAAGGAGGGCACTCATTACACTGCACATGCGCGATCATGGGCGAGGCTGGACTATGTTTTTTTCTCCAGGGGGTTGGTGGCTGGCCTGCAGGAGGCTGTGCATCTTGCTCGTACGTATTCTGATCACTGCCCGGTGAAGGTTGTCCTGTCTGTTCCCGGGCTGCACAGACCGCGCCTTTTTCCAACTGCCTTGCTTGACCCTGTGTTCAGGGCGGAGCTTGGCGAGGAGGTGGAGGCGTTCTTCCCCAGAAACAAGGGCTCTGTCGACAGTGTCGAGGTTATATGGGAGGCGTTCAAGGTTACGATTCGGGGAGTCACTATCTCTAAAAGTTGTGGAATGCTTAAATTGATTGTTCGGACTCTCGGGGGCTTGGAGGGAGACTTGCGTGACTTAGAACGCAGGATGCAGGCTGGCTCGGATCCCGATCTTTTGAGTCAGTTCCGCACCAAGCTCTCCGAGTATGAGGAGGAGGCTGCCAGGGAGGCTAAACATAGGGGGAAGTATTGGACGGCAAGGAGGTACTGTGAGGGGGAGAGGCCCGGTAAGGTCCTTGCTGCACTTACTAGGCATCCACGGCATGGGTCGGACGTGCTGGAATTGGTTTTGCCGGATCACACTCGCTGTCGGGACACTGCAGAGATTCAGCGTACCTTTATTGACCACTACGCACACCTTTACACGACGCAGCAGACTGGTGAGACACGGTATGGCGGGTTTCTGGATGAGTTAGCACTTTGTTGGTTGTCGGATGATCATCGGGCGTTCTTAGGTAGGCCCCTAGAGGTGGAAGAGGTCAGGAATGCAATCATGTCTCTGAATAATGGGAAGGCCACTGGTCTGGATGGCCTTCCTGCTGAATTCTATAAGTGTTATGTGGACATTATGGCCCCCGTTCTCCGCGAGGTTTTTGAGGAATCCCTGGAGGAGGGGCGACTGCCGTGTTCCATGCGGGAGGTCGCTATTACGTCGCTGCTCAAGCCGGGAAAGGATCCACTGGATGTGGGTTCCTATAGGCCTCTCTCGTTGCTCAATTGCGATGTCAAGATACTCGCTGAGCTCATGCCTGTTATTGTTCTGCCCGATCAGTCGGGGTTTGTGCCTGGTCGTGCTACTTCCCACAACCTTCGTACCTTGTTTTCCCTTATTTCGACCATTGCTCCTGATATCCCAGTCGCCGCCATCTTCCTTGATGCCACTAAGGCGTTCGACTCCGTTGAGTGGGGCTATCTTATTGATGTACTTTGTCGGATGGGCTTTCCTCGGATCTTCATAATAATAATAATAATAATACCGATATTTATAAAGCGCGAACAGCTACCTCACAAGGAGGTGTCCCGGCGCTGAGTGATCATTTTCCAGGTAAGAATGGGCGGAGAAAGGGGAGAGAGTGTTTAGTTATTCTGGGAAAAGAGCCAGGTCTTTAGCTGCCTCTTAAAACTGGCTTCCGTTGGAGCCAGTTGGATGTTGACCGGTAGGGCGTTCCAGAGTGTCGCCGTGCAGGCAGAGAAAGATCTGCCTCCGAGTCTGGCTCTCTTGGCGCGGGGGATGGAGAGCAGGTTTCGTGAATTAGAGCGCAAGCATCTCTCCTGATAGTATCTGGGGAGTCTAAGCTTTAAATAGGAGGGGCAGGTCCCCTTTTGGGCTCTAAACGCCAGAGTTAGAGCTTTAAACTTGATTCTGCAGGCTACAGGGAGCCAATGCAGATCGCGCAAGTACGGAGAGACATGCTGTTTAAAAGGGATGTTTTTTAGCAGTCTCGCAGCCGCGTTCTGCACGATCTGCAGTCGTTGCACCAGATATTTGGGTAGGCCGAGGTAGAGGCCGTTTGCGTAGTCCAGTCTGGAAGTGACTGTAGCATGGACCACCGACTTGCGACAGTCTTCAGGCAGGAGGGACAGAAATTTGCGAAGGTTTCTTAGTTTATGGAGACAGCACGCAGAGACCTGCTGTATATGTGAAGAAAAGGAGAGACTCTCATCCCATCTTACTCCCAGATTTTTCGCATTGGTGCTGGGTAGAGGAGGGATACCCATTTCGGAGGGCCACCACAGGCTTGGGGGGGGCCGAGTATGTTTGCCATTTCATGGGTTAAGCTCTTATATACTGAGCCGATGGCAAGGGTGGTGGTGAATGGGGTGCTATCCCCCCCGTTCCCTCTTACAAGGGGGACTCATCAGGGATGCCCCCTCTCGCCCCTCCTATTTGCCATTGCTATTGAGCCTCTGGCCTACAGGATTCGTCAGTTACACCAGCAGAGCGCCTTCAATTGTCTTCAGCGTCAGGTCGGGATCTCTTTGTACGCGGACGATGTCATGCTCTATGTAAAAGATCCTGAAAACAACCTTAATGCGCTCTTGCGAGAGTTGGTTGCTTTTGGGGGTGTCTCCGGTGTCCATATCAACTGGCGGAAATCCCAACTCTTCCCCCTTACTGCGGCTGTGCGTAGGTTTCCTCTTGATTACCCTTTGGAGTGGTGCGATTCGGAGCTGCGGTACCTCGGTATTGGTGTGTCATTGGACAGAGAAGAAACGATCAGGCTCAATTATGGTGTGGCTATTACTAAACTGGCAGATGACGTCACTAGATGGATGTCCTTGCCTCTCTCCATGGCCGGTCGGGCGTCCCTCATCTAGATGGTAGTCTTGCCCCGATTTCTGTACCTATTTCAAAACCTTCCATATCACCCTGGCGCTTATTTTTTTCGTAGACTTTGCTCTAAGCTTATTCGATTGTTCTGGGGGGGCAAACAGCCGCGGGTGGCTTGGGCTACCCTTACACTACCCTATTCTGATGGAGGATTTGACGTCCCTGAATTTGAGCTTTACTATCTTAGCGCTCAAACGCATTACGCTTATCACTGGATGCGCCCCACGCCGTTTATGCCCCAGATAGCGGCCGAACATTGGGTTGCCCATCCGCTCCCGCTGGAGGGGTTAGTATTGGGCAAGGTGTCAGATGTGGATACGCCTCAAACGACGGTGACATGCACGGTGGATGCCTGGAAACGGGTAGCACGACTGCTGGCCGTCTCCTTTCTTTATTCGCCGGCCCTGCCTCTATCCTATCATCCTGATTTCTCTCTGTTGCTGGAAACGGGGTTGCAACGATTGTGTAAGCGGCTAGGTATTCTTACGTGGGGTGATGTGTTTCATGAAGGCGCCTTCCGTACCCAGGCTCATTTCTTTGGAGCTGTTGCCTGCTCCCCTTTGGAGCTGTTTTACAATGTTCGTCTGAGGCAGGGCATGCGTGCCTTGCTACCGGATTTTCCTTCGGAGCCGGAGGTCACTCTCCCCCTCCATGTGCTGTTGGTTTCGGATGGGCGTCACCTGGTGTCGAAATTATACGGTGCTATTCGCCGACAGCGCTCTGTCCCGTCCAATCGGGTGCGTGAGCAGTGGGTTATTGAACTGGGAGCCCCTATTACTGACGAGCAATGGAAGTATTGCTGTGGACTTACTGCCAATGTTTCCTCCAGTTGTCGCCTGAAAATCATCCATTACAAATTTGTCCAGAGGTACTATTACACCCCGGCGAAGAAACTTCGGTTTCATTTAGCGGAGGATGACAGATGCGCTAGGTGTCGAGCGGAAGGTGCTGATTTTCTGCATTTGGCTTGGAGTTGTGCGGGGGTGCTGGAATACTGGACTCAGGTCCATGTGGCCCTGCAGGTTATGGCGGAGGATGGGGTGGCGTTTGACCCCTTGGTGATGTTGCTGGGTTATTCTAGGGACGTGCCTGCCCCTCATCGTAGATTTGTTGACGTGGCCTTGCTTCTGGCCAAGTGTAGGGTGGCTTGTTGCTGGGGTCGTGGCAGGGTACCGCGCTTCCAGGATTGGTTGAATGATCTCATATACTGTCAGGACCAATATAATGTCTATTCTGAACTGATGCCCGTGAGGTGTAGACCCAAAGACTTTTGGAGCCCGCTACAGGGGTACCTCCTAACTAGAGCTGTGCAGGACTCTGATTCTGAACATGAGGACCGAGTAGGGGTTGGTTAACGCCAGCACGGTGGGCCGAGATATATGTATTGTCCCTTTCTCTGCTTCTCCTTTGTTCTTTTTTGCGCTCACAGAATATGCCCATGCTGTACCATCTCATCAGTGTACCTGTGCGCCCTGGGTCATCGTTCTCCTACATGCTATGTGATCTCAACAATTACTGTATATACTGATTGATATGCCATTCTGTACTCAGGACTCTTTTGAGTATTTCGTTATACTGTAATAGCCATTTATGACTGTATGGATCATGTATGCACTTCCTTTTTCCTTGCTTATCTCCAAATAAAGGTTTAAAAAAAAAAAACCATATGCCATGGGTGACCCATACATCAACAATTACCTGCAGTATGTTCGTACCAGACATTTCTTATGGTTGCCCATGGATGATGTGGTGTTAGTTCCTTATGGCAAGTATAACCTTCAATATATCAGCATCATAACTTTGGCATGGGTGCCCAGTATTCCTCCTGTATGCCAGGGCCTGCCTTTTGTCATGGTGGCCTTCCTTTACAACAGGCATTAACTCCATTCTGCCTGTGCCAGCATACTATTATCACAAACCAAGAAATGACTCCAGAATGATTGAGCTAGTATTAGACTCACAAGCTCAATTTGTCACACATGTCCAAATGCACACACACATGGCACAAAAACACACAGATGCACACACACTCTCAGCACATTCACTAGCACATGTTCATACACTCTCATATGCTCACTCACATACTCAACCACTGCCTCAATTACATTCTCACACATTGTCTCACTGAAAGACTCACTGTTTCACTCACTATACATGTCATATGCTCACACAGTTTCATCCAATTTACACGTGGTTTCCATTTTTGTTTTCCTTTTTGACTTAGTATCTTTTTAAGATAGTGTATTGAACATATTTTTCATTAACACAAGCAAATGTCACACCCACATTTATTTTAGTAGACATTGTTGTTCTGTAGTCTGCACTGTCAGGTCCACGAACACACATAATAGAAAATGATGTCCTTGCTTTATTATGTTCTCACAGGCGATAACTCTTTTGCTAGGCACTTTCCACTGGAGTTATCATGGAAGCTGCTGTGTGCTGTGACTGAGATGCAGCTCACCATGCCCTGATTTTCATCCTAAGAAGGAATATAGCCGCAAGAAGAAGCATGCACGCTTGCATACCTAGACTGATGCACTGATGCCGGCTTCCTGAGACACTACTTCAAGGTATGGGGTTAAATCATTCCATCAGGGCTTGGAAGAAATATACTCCCACTAAGCTCTCGCTAGTATAAGAATATTAGTGATAGATAGTAGTAACATTAGGAACAATTGTCATAGTTGAATTTTTTGTTTTTCACACCAGTCTAATAATGTTTATTGCAAGGATGTGTGCCATCTTTCTAACATTTGAGGTTCATGTTTTATTTACAAGGATTAGATCTTTTCAATGAACATTTGAAAATGTATTATCGTTCTTTTCTTTGGAACACCTTGGACATGCAAAAGTGACAAACGAAAGGGTTATATCTGTTTCCATTAATTCCTTGGAAATGTTAGTGGCCATGTTCAAGGATACCAACAACATCTATAACTCTGGCTGTTTAGGAGTGTAGATGCGGCACTGTGAGCTAGCCAAACCAACATTTATTGATGATATAAGACTCAGGGCCAGATGTAGGTCGCCAAATACCGGTCGATAACGGCCGATTTTGGCCGTTACCGACCGGTATTTGGGATGTGACATGTAGGGGGCCTCATATTTACAGAATCTGTATATTTACCGATTCGGTAAATTTACAGAATCGGTAAAATACTGAATCTGTAAATTTACCGATTCTGGAAATCCATATGTAGGTGGCACTGTAATCAGTGCCACAGGCCCTTACCGAATCGTTATTTACCATGGAATACTATTCCATGGTAAATAACGAATTCCAGTGTACATGCACATCTGTGCATGTACACCTGTGCCATGTGGCACACAGACATGCCCTAAGGGCATGTATGTGTGTCACATGGCACACAAGCCAGAAACAGGGGTGAAACAGGGTGTCAAAGTGACACCCTGTCCCCTTTTGTAAAATCGGTAAATTTACTGATTCGGTAATTACCGAATCGGTATTTGCTATGGAATCCTATGGGCTTCAAGGCCCATAGGAATCAATGGCAAATACAGATTTGGTAATTACCGAATCGGTAATTACCGAATCTTACAGATTCTGTATTTTTACCGAATATTTTACCTACATAGCAATTACCGAATAGTGAATACCGAATCAGTAAAATTCAGTATTTACCATTCGGTAATTTACTATTACCTGCATCTGGGCCTCAGTCTCTGTATTATGAAGTTTTGTTGATCTAATACACAGTCCTACTAAATTCTTAGGAACCGTATAACATGGCACCATCAATGTTCTATGGTTGGTATCTATTAAATGGGACTCCTGAGTAGTTTCTTTAGTGTGCCCTAGGCACCTTTATTGTCTTTATACGGAGATGTCCATGGTGATAAGTGTTTATCCCTCTCAGCTTCAATAGGAAGAACCTATTTATGTCTGTAGGTTGATCAAGCATGGTCTTTAAAAAGGCAGACCCTAATAGGGTTTCCTTTTTTTGAATTCCATTCATTAAATATGGCGCAAGCATTGATTATTGTTATTAATGGTTGCCAAGCAGTCACTAATCATTTAACCAGATGAGCTTGCCAATGGCAGTGGAGCTGTGACATCGTGATTGAGGCACATGAAGCGTATAAATGTGCATTTTTTTTATTCCTGGGTTAATTTTCTAACAGTTGATGCCAATTCACAAACATTTCACACACACACTGAGGCTGCAGTTCCAGTTGCATATAGGCCTTATGAATGTTTAGAAATGCCATTAACTTACCAGGAGCATCACAATTGGTCACAAGGCACCCTTCCACATACACATCAGAATGTAAGACTTTGCCCTTTCATAATTGATGGGGCAACCTGGCAGATCTTAGCAGGCCATTCGCCCTTTCAGATGCCCATCGTGCCACACAGCAAGACACACTTTCTCTCTTGAACCATTTGGTTTGGCTTTATTGAGTTGTACTGCAGCTCATAATGTGTACCATGTATACTGCCACAGGGAGGGTTCCTCAAGCTGGACAGCTGCAGTCAGCTATTTCTGTAATTAGTCCAGTTACCATTAATGCTATTATGGGTAAGGTTTCAGCTAAACGATAATTATAAAGACAAGGCTAAAACTAAAACACTGACTTGATATCCGCCACCAGAGTATACCGTGAAAGGTTACCATATACGTGAACGTGAAAAAAACAGCCTGATAGTTATCAGGATTCGGATACACGGTCTTCTCATTCCTTGCAGAAATCTATAGGCAAGCGGTCAGAGAGAGTGTGACTAGGTAATAACAGACATGAGGAGTATGTGAAACCAAAAACAGACTCACAGCACCTCTCCAATGTCAGCATATAAAAGGAAGAAAAACGTCCACAACAAAAAGCACAATTGAAGAAGAAGAAAGTGGCAGGAATTTCCTCTAAATATTCCACAAATACTCAGAACTGTTCTTTGGAACAAGACGTGGGCGAGAATTCTTCTCAACAGTGCAGCTGAAGTCACAATAGATAGTTCAAGAGTTTCTGGTAACGAGACTGACTGATGAATATGTAAAAGTTGAAACTCCTCATAGACTTTATGATTTAGACACATAAATTGTCAGTGACATACAGCGTACAATTAAAAAACATTCTAGGAGAATTTGACTAATGAATACAACATTATCTTGGCTGAGATTGATTGTCTGCCAGAGTTTGTTTGGAAAGTTCCACCAGGAAAGGATGTAATAACACCTTTCTTACCTGTTTTTGTCCCAGAGGAGATAAAAGCAGCATATGCTGCAGACTGGGCTCTTGCGCAGGCCCCAGCATTTTATCACAATCAAGCAGCTTGGGCTAAAGACTAAACTCATCATGGTATACCTATAAGGTCCAGCACACAAGTGCAAGCACAATATCCTATTAAACATGAAACTAGATACCCAGTTAGGGAGAACTTATAACAATTATAATTTGAAGGTGTGACTGAGCCTCGTGTCTCCCAAATGAATAATTCATTTTTTTCTGTGCTTTGACTAGATCATTCTTCTTGTATATTCTTAGACTATCGTCACACAGGTCCTGCTCACTACTCCTGATCACTACATGGCATACTGCTATCACCGCTTTGTACTGCTTAACTCCTAGTAAAGATGATAGCCTTCCATCACTATCAGGGCAGTGCTTTGGGTGCCCCTTCTGGTCTAAAAAAACTGTAATCCAAGAGACAGGACTATGTCATGGTGCACATGCATGATCCTTGTTTGCCTATGACAAAAGCCAGCATTAGGGATCCAGAAAACAGTACAGTTGGGCACTCAGGATGGAGGTACATGTTTTTTACCATGCAGAGTACTTTTCTGTTCCAACAGACACCCTTCCCAGAACAAAGCAACCCAAAACAACTTCTAATCTGTAGATGGTGGGTGGTGAGATCAGTAAGAGCTGCAAGAAAGTCCGACAACATTCCAATGGTTCGATCCTGCCCTGTGCTCCACAACAAAGTCTAACCCTTGCAAAGACTTAGACCATCTTAGCAACTTGGGATTCTCTCTCATCTCACCAATCAACCATTTCAGTGGCTTTTGAACTGTTTGCACCACAAACTTAGAGTCAAACAATTAAGGGGGAACTTGCACAAGGGCCACACTATGAAAAAGTCCTCCTTCTCAATAGCTGCCCACTTCTGTTCTCTGGGTAGTGATATCCCACTAATAAAGGCTACCGGATGCTCTCTACCATATCATCCATTTTACCTAATGCCACCCTAACTCCCTTGTCAGAAGCATTCGTCAGTACAATGAAAGGTAGACCTGGTCGGAACTGACATAATTTCACTCAGCAGTATTCTGTGGATTTATCAAACACTCTATTAGGTTCCGCCAAATTCCACCAACTGGCAGAAAAAATGTCTTCCTGCCATTTGTGCTGTTTTGTTCATGCGGTAAGCATTCTGCACTGAAAATCAGTGCAAACAGCACTGTGCGGTGTGCATGAGCATGACCATTTGGTTTTACCTGGTTATGCTTAACTTCCTGGCCTACTTCTAATCATACCTAATCCTCCGCCATCTGAACATAGCAATCTTATTACCACCTGTCATTTACTTATTTTTATTACGGTCTGTCTTTCTGTGTGCGGTTTTACGTTTCTACCTGTGTCTTTCATGTTTTTTTTTGTATTTTGTTTGTTTGTTTTTCTTTCTCTCAGTCCTCCTCCTTCTGTTCCTTTTTCCGCTATGGCAGAAGCAGGCAGCAGCTGCACGGATGCCACCCGTACCCCCTGTGGGCACCACCAGCTTGAAGAGGTGCAGCCATGCCCCATTTTTAGAGAGGCGAAGGTGGCCACATGAATCTTTTTGGGTATAGCGCCACCACCCCACATGTTGGCAGCTGGCTGCAAATCCGGCAAGGTTTATGCTCTGAGGGAGAGTGCAGAGGGGTGTGTGCTGCAGCGGTGTGGTGCAGTGCACACAGCAACAGCTGACATACCGCTAGGCCGACCCCATAGATCCGGGGTAGGACCTGCTAAGTATTGAGGTTGTGGGGCAGTGAGTAATATTTATTTTTGTTTTCTAAAAATTCTAATATATTAAATAGCATGTTCACATTCACAGGTAAGTTAAGTGTATGGGATGTAGTTATAGGTAACCATAGATAGGGATTTTTCAAAATTTTGTCTGTTAATAACTTTGCACCCATTTGACAAATGTATGAGAAACTTCGCAGACCTACTGCCCTGTTTTATTTTGGGAGGACTGAAAGTTTTGCTGTGTTTTTATTAACGGAGTGCAAAAAAAAGCGGGGCCACAAAACGGGGTTGAAATTAACCCTGGGCGCAATGCTACGCTCTGCCCACGGAGTGTACGTAGTGTTGCCTACTTCGCACTTTGCAAAGTGGGCGTAGTAGGCAACACCACGCACGCTCCGTGGACGGAGCGAAGTTGCCCGCCACCCGTCTCCCTCCCACCCTCTTCTACATACCTAATTTCAGCTAAAAAATACTGTAAAAGTAAATTAAAGGCACTTACCTGGTCTGCGGAGTCCCGGGGCTTCCTCTTCTCTTTCGCGCTGACTTCTTCCATCCAAATGCGCATGCGCGGGCGGCCGCGCAAGCACATTTGGATGGAAGAAGTTGGTTGTGGTCCGTCCGACCTCATAATCAGGCCCTGTGATATATTGTAGCACAATACTATTAAAAGTAGCACTGAAGACCAAAAACTAAACTAGACTGTATGTAAAGTTTCACATTTACTACATGAACAACAGAAAACCCATTTATGATCACAGGCTAATGGAAATCTATAAACAAATACATAAAAATAGAACACATCTTAATCTACATAAGTTTTCTTTCTATACTCTCTCACTCACAAAATAAAAGAGGCCCAACAAGCCAAAAAAAACAACGTTCTTAAGCACCCCTGTGCAACAAAATTAAAATTGCTGTAGCAGTGAACCACACAAGTTACTATTTGGAGAACATGATAATTGATCACAAAGAAAAAAATAATAATCCACAGTTTTATAACAATAACAATGATTGCCATTCATTCACTTTGGCCTTCATATGAGGGGCAATCCTTCTAAGAGTAGCAAGGAAGCCCAAAGATCAAACTAGACTCCATATGTAAAGTTTTAGATTTACTACATGAACAACTGAAAGAACGGGGGGAGTGGCTAAGCACGCAATGGCAGCAGACGTGCCTGGGTAGAGCTCCGTGCTGAGCTCCCCTCACACAGGCAATTTCACCCAAAAAATTTCCCTGCACGCGGCCTCCTTCGACAGCGAGGCTGTGAGTAACTGTTCCCACACTCTGGCGATGTTTGGAGCTGGGAGGCGGCCCCTGCCTACTTCTACGGGGGCGGGAAGAGTTGGCCCCTGCAGCGGATTCTCGGCGCCGGCACCTGCACCTACGCAAGCCCGAGGTCGGGCGCTTTGAGGCGGGCCGGGTGAGATCGCCGGGCGGACTCAGGACCCGGCTGACATCGGAATCCTGCTCGTGTTCCTCTGCCTACAGTGCTCGGCTGGACGGTGAGATAGACCCCCTGCTGGCGATGCCCGATCGGGGCGAGGGTCGACGCCTTGGAGGTGACGGACGGAGGCGGCCATCTTGACGAGCTGGTCAAGGCCGGGCCGGGGGGGGGGGGATCAGACGAAGACACAGCGAGACTACTCCGGCTGAGGCCAGGTACGACGAGACCCCGGAGGAACACATCTGTGCCCCCTCTCACACCGGGGCGGCGGCGAGGGGTTACTGTGGGGCGAGCTAAACTCCCTGGCCCCCCTGCTTTCAAGTTGGGCAACTGGAGCAGGCCATCTTGATGGGCCTTCTCTACTCGGTGCGTGAATCGGCGCAACTTCAGAAACCGGTGACCCTACCCGGGGAGGCTGTCCGAGGCGACGCTGAGTGGGCATTACCATCACCGGCACTAATGGACAGCGGGGTGCCCAGAGCCTCACGAAATTGGCGCTGAACTAGTGGCATTGCGGACCTACCTAAAGGAGCCTGTTCCATCTGGCCCTCCCCCCTGTTGACGGAGAGTCCTGTCCAGCGGTCGGGTCCGGCTAGAGCGCGGGGACATCACCCTACAGAAAGCAACGCTGGGGCCTCCCCGGGCGGAGGAGTGGGCGCGGCTGCAGGGCATTGTCCATGTGGAGTGAAGGTACTTGTGATTTTTAAATAAAGCGCCCCTTCACCCCCTGGCCCCGACTATATGCGCTGCTGATTGTGGGCTGGAGTCCCCCCGCACTGGCAGTGGACACGCGGAGCGCTAGCCGGCGCAGTCCTATCGCCCTCCCTGCGTCTACGGAGTGAAGGAGGTGTCATCGTTGACTGGATTGGGGGCCTCGGCCAGCCCGCCTCACAGCTGGGAGCATTACTAGCCCAGGGGAGCTGATAGTGGTCGCCAAGACCGTTAAATGACTGTACGACTGTTCTGCGCCCATTACTAAAGGACACTGGAAAGGCCAATCCTGGCGGGGTGTCCAAACACCAGGGTGGGTTATCCTGATGTAAACTAAGAGTACTACCCATTATCCATACCCTTGCGGTGGATCACCTATCGCCCGGAGGACTTGAACCTAGAAAAGGTGAGGTGAACTGCATGTCGCATTGTACCTACTGGGCGGCGAACTTCCCCCCTGCCGTGCAAAGCGATTGCCGGGGTGCCTGGAGGGCGTGGTAGCACAGTCGCACCCTTTCAGACAGCGCTCACCTGTGGCAACTGACACTGGAACATTCCCTACGCCACGGAAAACCTTCCTTAAGGGCAGTTGCACATTGACCCGTATCACATTGCCCATGTCTGGAGGGCATAAGACGAGGGCCGGTGCTGGAGGCGCACTAGTGAAGGGACGGATGGCGAAACAGGCAGAACAGTATCAAACCGCCTCAAAGCTGGACACTATGCTGGCGGCTATGGAGCGCTTGGAGGAATCCCTACAACTCACCTGAACGTCACTGGAGACGAAGATTGATAGCATAGCCATTGACCTCACGCACCTCAGAGCGGATCATAAGAAACTGTCTGAACGCACAACAGCCCTTGAGGCTACCGTGGCGGATGTCACACCCAAAGTAACACAAACGGACAAACATGTACAGGACCTCCTCAACCGTGTAGAGTTCCTCGAAGACCACGCGGAGGATGCGGAAGGGAGGGTGCGAAGAAATAACGTCTGTATTGTAGGACTGCCGGAAAAATGGGAGGGCAGAGAACCGGAAATCCGAATGGAGAAGTGGCTCATGGACCTCCTTCCTGAGGGTTCCCTTTCTCCACACTTTGTGGTTGAGCGAGCTCATAGAGTGCCAGAGAGCCCCCCCCCAGAGGGCTCCAACCCAAGGCCCATGCTCATCCGAATATTGAATTACCGGGACCGCGATACAGTGCTGCGAGAGACAAGTAAGCTATCTGAGGTCAGGGTTGAAAATGCGAAGATAGTGCTCTTTCCTGATTACACAATACAGGTAAAACGCCAACGTCAATCCTTCCTGCAGGTGAAACAGCGACTCCGCGACTTGGCCCTGAAATACTCTTTACTTTTCCCAGCGCGACTGCGTGTAGTCGCCCACGATAAAACCCATTTTTTTGACACCCCAGAGGCGATGGAAGCCTGGTTGGACTCGGGAACAGATGTGGAGCCCGGCGCTGCAGCCACCGGGTCAACTGCGCGACGTAACAGAGGTCCCCGACGTCGTCGCAAGCGGAGGCTCTCGCCCTCAGGAAGAACACGATTGGAGACGGAAATAGGCCCTCCGACCAAACTCATGCACAGCGAACAGCAGGAGGCTCTGCGGATGGTGGCGGAGATCAGCGGTTCGCAGGAAGAAGACCCGCTCCTAGTGACTAGTCCCCGTGACCTCCCCAGTGATGATGAACGTATATATGGACTGCCGGACTCGCAGGCATCGGCGGACCTACCTGACGTCACGCCTCAAACAGCAGACTTTATTCATTAATGTCTATCTGTACAGTTTGCCCCCTCCTGCTAAGCCTCAAAACCCTTTATTCCGCACGATAGGAGGGTTTTCCTTTTTGTCTCCGTCTTACCCTATTGGTGCCCTGCCGGGACTGCTCTGCCCCTGTGGGGGGTGCCGGGGGCCGGCCTGATGAGCGCTCCAGAGACATAGTAAGTACCAGCCGGAACTAGTACGAGGGGCCATAGGGCCTGTGGGGGAAGACACCCTCTACCTGCACATCTGCTAGGCTCTTATCTTCGGAGCCGAGTGCTCACTGACCTCCCCCTGAACTCAAGTTTTTTTTCTTTAAGCTCTCTAAAGCGTTTGGACGATAACATGTTCTGCTGTCGACCTTTTGGTATTGTATTGTTGCTCCTAATGTTTTCAGGATCCTTTGTTTTTATGTATTTTGTTTCCCTATTATTATTGCATAATGGGTGCGTGTGGAGATCCACTGCAGATTTTCATGCCTGTTTGAGTGGCTTTGCCCTGCTGTGGGGTAATGGAGGCGAGTGGGTAATGGTCATGCTGAGATTGAGGGACAATTATGACTATGGTTAAATTCTGCACCTGGAACGTGCGAGGAATGCACACGCAATCACGCCGTTACCAGGTTTATGCCTATCTTAAGAGACAGCGCATCCAAATAGCACTGTTACAGGAGACCCATCGGACCGCTGTGGAGGCGTTGGCGATCCGCCGCAAATGGAGGGGACAGATTTACGCTACTGGCTATTCAGCTTATGCGAGGGGAGCACTAATTTGGGTACGGTCTGGAGTTCCCTTTGCACTTGCCCATTGAATGATAGACACAGATGGTAGAAATGTAGTACTGCAGGGATCCATGGATGGTCAGCCAGTAGTATTGGCCTCCCTTTATGCCACTAACACTGAACATTCCCTTTTTTTGAACGGCTGTCGGCAGTACTAGCACCATGGCTCGGAATGCCACTTCTGTTGGGGGGTGATTATAACTGTGTACTGGATGTTGCTCTGGATCGTTCGTTCCCCCCCTTGGCTAGTGCACCGGTGAGCGGTGCTGCGAGGACACTCAGAGATTGGGCTGCACAATGGGATTTGCACGATGCTTGGAGAGTACACAACCCCCATACGAAGACATATTCTTATTACTCTGGTGCACACACACTCCACGTTAGGTTAGATAGATACATGCTGACCAGCGATCTGCTCTCCCAAGTGGTTGATTCCTGCTATCTAGGACGCACCCACTCTGACCATAACCCCCACTATACAAAAGGACGAAGCTGTCGAAAGTCCCAGCTAGATTCTGGGATCTTGGTCTCATAACTGCAAAAAGGCTCATTACCAAACGATGGAAAAACGGAGAACACACACAAGCCATACACTGGCGCACTTCATTTGATAACTGGGCAAAAGCAGAAAGCGTTGCTTTACTTAGGGAGGAGACTGCAGGCCTTCGTAAATACCCCATAGCCCAGACCTGGAACGATATCCTTGCCGCCTTTCACCAGGTGTGTATACAGAGAGGCATTACTTAGGCACACATCCTTCTTCACTCCCCAGACCCCCAGGATAGCCTTGACACAAGAGATCCACCAAGTGGGCGCCCCCATGCCCGCGCCCTTCCGACAGCAACAGATAGCGCTTTAACCCGGTCCCATGGTGACAGACAAGCGACATTGGAAACCACTGCATTACCAAAACTTCTTCTCCTTCTCTCTCTTCCCCCCCCCCGGCCCCCCCCTGAGGCAGCGGCCGGCGCTCACACTGAACTGTTTATGCAGCGATCGGCAAAACACGCACCCCACGCGCACACGCAATTGTCCCCAGACCTGTTTTGATTAGCATTTTGTTTGGTTCTTACTTTCTTGAGTTTGGTTTGGATCAAACATTCCCAGATTGGGATGTTGACAGTTGCATCAGTTAATACTCCTCCCTGGGCTACATGTAGAGACCGCCAAAGTGGATGGCATCACAACGACACTTCAGGGTTGCCTGAAGCGGAAGTGTATTATTTGGTCCCGAAACGGTTGGCACGATCCCATGAGCAGGGATGATCCACTGGGATAGCTGAGCCCTGACACTGGGGAGCACACTCAATGTTCCGCACTGCATATGGCCTGGTGTATCAATTACTCGAAACTTTACATGTTAATAGCATACAGCCAACACCACCTGGCTGGAGACACGCCTCTTGGCTAATATAGACTTTGTCCAGTGCCTGCACTATATGGTTACAGTGTGGTATGTTTCACTTAAGTTCATTTAGCTCATAGGACGTATGCGGTGCCACTGGCTGCGGCGCTGAACTGTTGTATACGGATGCCAAGGCAAAAATTACCAGATGCGCATGTCTTACTGCATTCTTCAATTGTCCAGACCTAAACAACATGTATAACGAGTAGTACATGCACCAGACCAATTGCTGCAGTATTTAATCCTGCCTGATGCATCCATGAAACCTTGTATTGTAAAATGCAATAATGTTAATGTTAATAAAAATATTCAAACAAAAACAAAATGAACAACTGAAAGAACTATTCATGGTCACATGCTTAAGGAAAACCTATAAGCAAATACATAACAAATAGAATGTATCTTAATCTAAATAAGTTTGATTTTCCTGTTCTCTGGCTCACAAAATAAAACCTTGGCCAACAAGCCAAACAAAAGCCACCTTCATTATGATTTTTTTTGCAACAAAATCGAAATGCGTCCTAGCAGTGAGCGACACAAACTACTATATGGAGAACATGATAATTGGCTACTAGGAAAAAAAATTACCTTTATGTTTATATCAACAACGATTGGCTTTCATTTACTTTGGCCTTTATATGTAGCGGAATCCTACTAAAAGTAACAAGGAAGCTCCAAAGCTAGACTAGACTGCATATGTAAAGTTTCAGAATTCCTACATGAACAACTGAAACACACATTTATGGTCACATGATTATGTAAACCAATAAAAAAAATACATACACAATTTGCAATAGATAACAAAAGAAATCACAGTAAATGTGATTGCCCCTCTGTAGCTATAGTTAGTATTCCCAACATTTGGAATTCCTCGTATATTAGCTCCTTAATAAATTTTCACCTGTGTGATGAATCACCACAAACTTTTACAAACCTATAGCATTTTCTAAATTTAGGGATGATGTAAGGTTTTGTGGCGAATCATAAAGGAGGTGCAAAGATAACAGGGGTTCCCAAAATGTTTTTCTAAAAATGCATTTTCAAAACACTATTGTATTTGATATAGTGCAAAAAAAGCTGATTAGATTTTCATGAAATTTGACAGGATTATAAATCATGGTTCAAAGATGATGATTTGTTGGTACTCCAGTCAAGTAGGATAAGTATTTTTTAAGGTATAAAACATTAAAATTTTGTAATATCTGTCACCGCTGTACTTTCGCTGGATTTGACAACAGTTTGTGAAAGTATCACAGTACATAGCCATAACTCATCTCAAAATATCTTAAAAAATATAAATAAATTCCACTACCTATTGACATTTTAATCAAGCACTAATAGGTAGGGATCTACTATTTATCTATATCTAAGGCCATAAAACTGAACACAGCCAAAGTGTAGTAAAAATAATATGGCTGCCTTTTCAGTCTCTAAAAGCAGCCTTTACCCAATTATATACTGACTTGTCATTGTTATGTAGCACTGTATACTACAAAGTTATCATGGTATACCAATGCCCAAAATATAACTAAAGTCCAGCTGTATTTTTGGATTGCAGTACCTTTATTTAATCCACACTGCAAGAAGAGTTGGCCTAATGGTTAGGGCGGTCAACCTCGAATCGGGGGAACTGGATTCGAGTCTCGGCAATGAAGCCGAACATCCTGTGATTCTGGGCAAATCACTTAATCTCCCCATGCCTAAAAAAATGACTGTGTCCTCATGTAACGTAACTGGAACTATGTAAAGCGCTCTGACACCCGAATCGGGTCAAGTTCGCGCTATATAAAAATCTGGAGAAAAAAAATGTGAAACATATTTTTATTACAAAATAAAAACCATTAACATGCAATGAACACAACAAAGGTTAAGTACAATTTATAGTTAGAAATATCTAAAAAACAGAAGAGGGTCCTGGTATACATACATTACCAGGAGAGGGTGGCAGGTAAAGACACTAGAGCAAGAACAAAACTTTCCGAGGTATCAATTCAATATCTAGGTAATATATCCATCATGCAATCACTATATCAGCATTGTCCCACCGCAAAGATTATTTAGAAAGCATTTTCTTATTTATTCATTGCATGTCTACAAAGTTCATAACACAAAAATTCATCATCATAATATACAGTACAATCAATTATATACAAAATTATTTACAAAAACCCCACAAAAGAAGAAAGCATAATATGTCATTCATACATTAAGTCATGACAGGCATCCAAACATTCATGCAACGTTATCAACCAAAACTCAACTCACATACCATGAAACAAACATTGAAGTAAAAGAAATACATAAAATCATACACATGACAAAACAACAGAGGAAAAAGAGCGTCGACGCGTGTTTCGGAAAAGGGCCCGTGTCCACAGTTCCTTAGTCAGGGCGCAATTGATACAATTCTTAGTAAACACACATTCTTGATAGACGTATTGTAAATTCTTTGTTTCAGTTTTGTAATTTCAATCCGTTGATGGAAATAAAACGAAGGGGCTTTAATTTTGAAGTAACATCCAATATTGACATGTCATCTGTTGGGGACAATGGGACAGTAAAACACATTTAAGCAATTCAAATATCAGTAGATTTATTATTTTTTTATCTAGAACCTAACGGTTGCTGGAGAAACCTTCACCAAAAATAGGTAAAGAATAAGATATAACACCGTGCCCTGAAAGATCAATACGCTCAACACATAATAGAGAGAAATTAGATGCCAGGGTGAGAATAGACAGAAGGAAGTATATCGCCAAATGCAGTGCCAGTGCGAGAATAGAAAAAATGAAATATATCCCAAGTGAAGACCATACACACAAATCAAGTTTGCCACATGTAGTGGAAATCGTGCATCTCATTCCTTAGTACGCCTATAGATGTCACTGACACATACCATATAATTCTCAGGTTCCCAGATGTTTAAACCGTCAAAACTCTTCCACCTCTGGAGATATTCTGTTGGCATACACATGCTCTAAAGATAAAGACATATCTTTAATGCCTCATATCTCAACAATGAATTTGGGGGGGTGCTGCACACGGTTTAATGACTCGCATTCGAGAAGAACGCCGCGACGGTTCACCGTTAATCTTCGTCTCGGTTGGTCTAAACCATGAGCGCTTGTCGAGCCTGACGTTTCCCATGTAGGACTCAAAGGCTCTTGGTAAAATGACACCTCAGATAAGATTGTCACGCAGATAGTTATACAGGTCACTCTATTACACTTGGGTTATCGGAATTTCCTATTCCGCTGCACTAGCGGTAAGAAGCCCACATAACACCGATGCTTGCTTTCTAATTTCCTCATGCATCGATAGTAATGTGATTCCTTTCTTTTCTTTCTTTTCTCTATACACAGACCCCTGACGAAGGGGCTCTCGCCCCGAAATGCATTGGGTGTTTATGAAAAGCATTGATTGTTGAGTTGTATGAACTATGTACTACACTGGCATCGTATATGCTAACAGAGAATATTGTTTTTCAACCAAAGAAACTAAAATGTAAATGAGATGATGTTCATGTTTATTATTTGCAAAAATTAAAAAAATGTACTAACGTCAAACTGAATTTGAGTAGTGCGTACTGGTGCCCTGATAATGTTCATTACCAGGCTATACACAATTCATATCTCAACAATGCCAACACTCTGCCTATAGGTAGCGGGGAGCCAACCGATCTATAAATTCACAGGCCTGATAGCGAGAACAAGCCCCTGACAGATCTCGCCATTGCACCAGTCTGGTAGAACTAAAAAGAAAAGTAAGGAAGGATCTAGACATAATATGGGATGGGGATTTTAATCAATATATTTGTGGACATAGTGCTGATGGATTATGTGGCACCGAGGACCAAAACGATAATCCGATTACCCCCTTCAATCATACCCTGATGGGAAATTTCCTAAATGAAAAAATATTCGATCTTGAAATGGGCTTAGCAAATGAACTCGTCCAGCCTCCAATTTCCCTAACAAATACCTATAATGGGAGAGGATCCTCTAGCACTATAGACTACATATTGGTTACTACATCTTCGTCCCCCAGAGTATTAAAATTTCTAACACACGATATCGCACTAAGCGATCATTATCCAAACAGTATAACTTTATCCTTGCCATCATTCGCAGATAGAGGGAATTCATTGGAGCTCTTGGGTCAGACAAATCTGTCGATAAACCGATTAAATGGCTATACTCTGAAATGGGGAAAAATAGACCCACCACAAATTACAACTAAGATAGTGATGAACTCCCTTGGAGCCATAAAAAATGTCTAGATGATACAAGTAACCACCAGCTGGTCCTGGATAATTTTCAGTTAATCACCCAAGCAGCAAAAGAAGCCCTGACGGAAAATGTAAGATCAAAGACTGTAAAACTAAACGGGTGGTTTAACACACGGTGCACCAAAGCCCATTCCAAATTGAAACTGGCTCTTCAACGACCGGTAAGGGATAAAAATGAAATCTCACAACTCAGAAAGGAATATAACTGTGTACTAAAACTAAGGACAACGGAACTAAAAGACGAGCTGTGGGAAGAACTCCATAAAAGCTGCGCCATAAAGGACAATACCACCTTTTGGGCCATAGTCAAGTCACGTTTTTTAGCGGACACTCATTCCAACCCAGCAGTGGATGTAGCAATTGATGAACAAACCTGGGTTAACCATTTTGCCCCGATCTTTGATTTACCCGAAAATGAAAAGCTTCTCCAAAGATGGGGGTAGTAATAACAAGATCAATCTCACTCCCTTCCCAATCCATCTTGACATTACCTTAAAGGAAGTGGAGTCTGCATTAGCAGCAAGCAGGAGCAGTAAAGCACCAGGCCCGGATGGAGTCCCTGTAGACCTATTTAAATTCAATCTGGAACTCTGGGCCCCCATTTTATTTCGGATACTGGAAGCATCTTGTATGGTCGGTTTGCTCAACACATGGTCCGCTAGTATATGAGTACCAATTCTTTAAAAGGGTGACAGGCAATCCCCTTTATGCTACCGACCAATATCATTGTTGGACTTTCTGGGAAGGTGGCGGGCCGCATCATCCTAGAGAGACTCCAACTATGGGCAGAAGAAAATTCGGTCCTATCAGATCTTCAATTTGGTTTTCGTGAGGGTTTAGGTACCACTGAACAGGTCCTAAAGCTAACACTATTAGCGGGGAAGTATTTGTCTGCGATGGGTGGGTCTCTACACCTAGTATACATTGATCTATCAGCAGCGTTCGACTGCGTTAGCCATAGTAAGCTATGGGTAGTCATGCAGGATATGGGGGTAGAACCTGTTATACTGAATTTCATACGTGAACTTTATTCAGGAGCTAGTGCCCGAGTTAGGTACGGTGTGGGTGGACAGCTGACCACGTCGTTCGAAGTACGGCGGGTAGTAAGGCAGGGATGTGCCCTGGCACCCTTCCTTTTTACTCTACACCAATGGCCTTGAGCGAGCCATGGTGAAAGGGTGCCAGGACCTACCACAAATTAAGAAACGACCAATTCCTGCTTTGCTTTACGCGGACGACGCGGTCATTCTAGCCCGTACTTCCCGGGAACTTCAAAATGCCCTAGACAGGTATCAAATATTCATGGCCAATCTGGACCTAAAAATTTATATTTAAAAAACGTTTGTAATGACCTTAGGAAGCACTCAACAACGGTCCAAAGCAATATTTCTAGATAGCACTAAGCTGGATTCAGCGATTATGTACCCATACTTGGGTAGTGTTATAAATAACAAACAGACATGGAAACAGGCCATTGATCCAATGAATCTGTTGTTAACAAGAGCAACTGCGGCTTTAATTAGCTTTTCACGTAGACTGGGTAAGCGGCCTCCAACTGAGTTACTAAACATCTACAAGGCAAAATGCATATCCACCGTAATCTATGGGGCAGGGATATGGGGCGACGTGAAGGTGGAATCAATACAAAGGGTGGAAAACACCTTTTTGAGATATCTCCTTGCGTTGCCTCAGGGCTCTTCAACCTATTCTTGCCACATGGAGCTAGGCCTCCCATTTCTGACAGATTTGATAGCAATCCAGCCCCTCCTGTTGTGGCATCGCATATGGACATCCACAGAAACATCCTTTTCACAAAATCTCATTTTGGATTGTCTTTCACTTGAAAAAGCACACAGGATAGGATGGATTGCTTATGTCAGAAATTTTCTTTATGATCTAGGAATGGTGGAATATTTTAACAACCCTATACAGGTTGCAGGATTGCAAGGAAATCTTTTAAGCTAACCTGTCTGACCCACTTAGAACAGCTTCGCCTCAGCAGTGAGGCCAGAAAAAAAGAGTGTACAACACTCAATAATGGTTCAAACATCCTTGCTTATACAGCCTTACCTAACTTTCAATTTAACATCTTATGAAAGGCTACTATTAACCAGGTTCCGACTCAATATTTTCCATCATCTTGTCACCTATCCTAGAACAAATGATTGGTCAAAAAGATTACTCTTATGCCCATGTGATGAAACATCAACTCAAACAACCATCCATGTTGTACTATTTTGTAAATTTTATTCGGCCCAAAGAAAACGATGGTTAATTCCGATACTAAAATTAATTAATTTACGCAGATGTCGCCCAGCATTCCTCCGATTGCAATTTTTGGAGGACGAGGTTACATCAAACCAGCTAGCTAGATTTTTGAAATCTATATTAAGATCTAGGACTAGCGTAGAGAGCAATATGTCACTACTATTAATCTGAATTTGTTACAGTTGATTTTATGTGTAATTTCTTAAATGCTATAACCAATTTTTTAATAACCTAGACATCAAACCGCATGTACTGTATTTTCATGTTTATTGATACTGCTTTTCCTTTTAAATAATTGTTTTTATTGTAAAATCAACTGCTCTTTTTATATGTACTTTTATGGTTATTCTAAATCATGAAAACCGAATAAAGTATTTTGAATGAATGAATGTACCTCTGTTGCAAATTTATGTATCCCTCCTGCCTCTTTCTGCACCCCTGTTCCATTTTTCTAGACCATTCTTGCCTATTTCTGCACCTCTTTTGCCTCTTTCGGCACTTCTGTTGCTTCTTTCTGCACTTCTCTTGCCTGTGTTGGTTCTTTCTGCATATCTCTTGCTTCGTTCTGTACCTTTCCACGTCTCAGTGGCACATGTGTGAGTAACTACTTATGTCAAAGGCAGTATATGTGAGAGTTGGATTATATAAATGACTATATGGACGTGGAAACGGACGCTGATGCGATAAAAATGCTGGAGGTCACAGCCCCTCTGGGCCTGGTTCCATATAATGTCGGACCGACCCATGAGAAGGGACATACTTTAGATTTGACCTTCTCTACGACCCCTATAGAGATGCTGGCTCCTAGCCAGGTTCTTTGGTCCGACCATAGGTTGGTGAAATTTTACTTCTCGGAAGTTAGGAAGCCTTCCGGCGCCCCCCGGCAGTCTTCCGTGGGATTCAGGGCACTTCACCGGATTACTCCGGAACTGCTGGCACAGGCTTGTGCGGACCACCCCTTCGTGTTAGCAGGGAACTTAGAGGAGGATGTGGAGCGACTGCAGGCCTGGTTCTCAGAGAGACTTAATGATCTGGCTCCTCTGAGACCCCTCCGCAAACCTGAAAAAGGTGCTTCTGCCGCTTGGTTTACGGAAGCAATGGCGGCCTCTCGGCGTCAATGCAAGGTAGCGGAAAGAGCATGGCGCGCAAATTACGACGCAACGGCGAAACTCGCCTACAGGTCTGTGGCGAAAGCTTACCATCGGAACATCCTCGCGGAGAAGAAGGCTTATTTCGCGAGAAAAATTGAAGCTGCCTCCAATTCCTGTAAGGAGCTTTTCGCCGTTGTGCGGGAGTTTACAACGTCTCGCGCAGTACCAACCCAGACTCCCCCTCCTGCGCCTTGGGTCAGGGCGATTGCGGACTTTTTCACCTCTAAAATCCAGCGGATCCAGGACTCCTTCCATGTGCTGGAGCCTGAGATACCGGGTCGGGTGGAGAATACCGCTGCTACCCGACTTAACGCAGGTGTGGCCTTGGCAGCTTTCCCTCCTCTCTCGCTGACCGCCTCATTTGATCTGATGGCTGGGCTTAAATCAGGTTCCCCTCGGGATGCCTGTCCGGCAAATTTTTTGGCTAAAATGGCAGCTGTCATTAATCCCATCGTGAACCCCCTGTTGAATTGTTCTCTTGCACAGGGTGTGGTTCCCCAGGCCTGGAAGCAGGCCATGATCATTCCCCTGCTTAAAAAGCCTGGCCTGGATGTGGTGGTGTTGGCGAATTATAGACCTATTTCGCTCCTGCCGGCTTTTGCGAAGGTCATTGAAAAGCATGTCCATAAGGTGCTTGCCGATTACCTGGAGTCCCACGACCTACTGCACCCTACCCAGTCGGGTTTCCGTGCCAATCTTAGCACCGAAACAGCCCTCCTGGAAGTCTCGGAGGCGATTAAGGAGGTGCTGGATTCGGGCGGGAGAGCGATGCTGGTGATGCTAGATCTGTCGGCGGCCTTCGACACCGTCCCTCATGAGGGTCTTCTTGCAAGACTCTCAGAGGCTGGTCTCCGAGGGACGGTGCTCCAGTGGTTTCGATCTTTCCTGGCAGGCCGTCGACAAACGGTCTGGGCTTCTGCTTGCTCCGCCGAGATGTCGCCATTGGGTGTCGGAGTTCCTCAGGGCTCTGTCCTGAGTCCAACTCTATTCAACATCTTCATGACCCCTCTGGCGGCATTGGCGGAGTCTTTCGGGGCCCAGATCGTTTCTTATGCCGATGACACCCAGCTCCTCTTCACCTGTGAGAGGGGTGCGGACTTCGATGGAGGTAGGATCCAGGGTTGCCTTGAGGCTGTGTTTCAATGGTTCCATCACAACAGCCTCAAGTGCAACTCGGATAAATCCGAGGTCCTCTTTTTTGGGTGCAGTTCGGATCCGGACTGGAAAGTGTGGTGGCCTGAGAACATGTTTCCACCAGCAAGTTCGTCCCAGGTGGCTAAAAACCTTGGGATTAAGATCGATAATGGCCTCACACTACGTTCACAGGTAATCGGTCTCACTGGTACCTGCTTTGGCCTACTCCGGATGCTACGTAAGTTCCTTCCCCTGTTATCGGAGGAACATAGGAAGATCACGGTGCAGGCGATTATAGGCTCGAGAATTGACTATTCCAACGTCCTTTATCTCGGCTTACCAGAGTATCTGCTCCAACGGTTACAGGTTGTCCAGAATTCGGCAGCACGGGCCATCTTTGGACTATCTCGCCGTGCCAGAGCCTCGGGTCTTCTGGAGGCTCTGCACTGGCTCCCTGTCCGGAAGCGGATAATTTTTAAAACTCTTACCCTGGCGCACAAAGCCCTGCACGCCTCCGGAGCAAAATACCTGCAGAAGAGGCTGGCCTTTTATTTGCCTGCCAGGTCGCTCAGGTCTGAAGCCCTGTATCTTGCGGCGGTTCCTCGTGTGAAGAGAGCCCGCATCGGAGGCCGCTCTTTTAAACTACTAGTGCCTCAGTTATGGAATAAACTGCCTGTGTCCCTGCGCAGCATTCCTAATTTGTTGGCCTTTCGGAAAGGGCTTAAAACCTGGCTCTTCTCCTCTTAGTTTCGGTCCCTGTTAGGTTTCTTTTATCTTTGTTTCTTATTTTCCCTGTTGTGTTATGAGATTAGTGTGCAATCCAAAGCGTCGGGACACTCTTCCGAGTAGCCGTACGCTATACAAAACCCCTGCATAACATAACATAACATAACATAACTATATGTGAGAGTGAGTAATTGTGAGACTGGCTGTATGGATGAGTGTATGCTTGTATCAGTGATTGTATAAGGGAGTAAGTATGTGTTAGTATCTGTATGAATAAGAGAGGTGGTGTGTGTATGACTGTATAAGTGAGTGAAAGGGAGTGTGACTGATTATTTGCATGACTGACTAGGTTAGTGAGTAACTCTATGATGAAAGGTGGTGTGTGAGTGTCTGTATAGGTGTATGAGTGCATATGGTAGTGCTGTATTGATGAGAGACTGCATGTATGAGTGACTGTATGGGTGAATGAGTGGATGTGTGTGTGTAGACCTAGGAATCAGTGGGTGGGTATGTAATAACTGGTATTGGTGTGTCTATGGTTTTGAAAAATGGTAGTCTGTATTTTAGAGTGGGTGTATCAATGGTTATATTAGGGTGTGAGGTGGTGCATCAGATTATAACATGGATGATGATCTCAGCAATGTTATCATTGATGTCATTTGAAATATCATCAGTGATGTCATCAGTGATGTCACTGACCATGTAATAAATGATGTAAAAACACACACCACCTCACTTATTCAAACAGATTCACTCACCAACATACCCATATACACACTCACCCACACAGCCCTCCACAGATGCACTCTTGAACCCATATACCCAGTGAATCACCCACTCACACATCTATTCACAGTCACACACACCCAAAGAGATACTCAGGCACCCATACAGATACTCAGGCAACCAATCAATAACCCATATAGACACTCATGTAGCTACTCACCAACCCTTGCAGCCGCTCACACACCAACTACCAGACTGAAACAGACATTGACACAGTTTATTCACTAACCCATGCTTTCAGTAAGACACCTTTAATAAACTCACTTATACAGTCAGTCATGCACCTACTAACTCATCCATTCAGACACTCATACACCAACTCATTCTTCAATACACCTTGGCATTTATATTTATAAAACATATTTAAACTTTACAGAAACGCACAGTTACTGGATGATGTCAACAGTGATGAAATGTGAGATGTCATCAGTGATGCCATTGACAATGTCATGAATGATGTAATATGTGACGTCATCAGAAGTGCATTGCGGGGGCATGAGTAATAGTTAGCTCAACTAACTATAATGGCCAAATTTCTCTGGTTTTGTACGAGTGAAATGTCCAACTAACTATAACATCGGAAACCAATGTGGATTACACTGCTTCACCTCCCAGCGCATCGCCCCTGAGCACTATGGTCAATGAAGTTCACCAAGCATGTGTCCTTGCAGGATTGTCTCGAGTAATTACAAAGTTGTACTGGCCAGCTCTAAACACGGGTTTCTGGATCATTATCCGTCGTCAGTAGAGATTATGCATCAAATATTTGGGGTTGCTGCGTAGGCTGCCAAAGTATTCTCAGGTCACAGTACCTCTCAAGGCGCGCAGGTACCTCTCCATGAGCTTGTCAGCTCAACTGGCTTGAGGGAGCCTTTTAAACAGGAAACCAATGTGGGATCACACTGCTTCACCTCCAAGCGGGTCGCCCCTGAGCACTGTACTCAATGCAGTTCACCAAGCGTGTGTGCTTGCAGGATTGTCTTGAGTAATTACAAAGTTGTACTGGCCATCTCTAAACACGTGTTTCTGGATCATTATCTGTCGTCGGTAGATATTATGCATCAAATGTTTGGGGTTGCTGAGCAGGCTGCCAAGTATTCTCAGGTCACAGTACCTCTCAAGGCGCGCAGGTGCCTCTCCACGAGCTCATCAGCTCAACTGGCTCAAGGGAGACTTTAAAACAGGAAACCAATGTGGCATCACACTGCTTCACCTCCCAGCGGGACGCCCCTGAGCACTGTGTTCAATGCAGTTCACCAAGCGTGTGTGCTTGCAGGATTGTCTCGAGTAACTACAAGGTTGTACTGGCCATCTTTAAACACGTGTTTCTGGATCATTATCCATCATCAATAGAGATTATGCATCAAATATTTGGGGTTGCTGAGCAGGCTGCCAAAGTATTCTCAGGACACAGTACCTCTCAAGGCGTGCAGGTGCCTCTCCACGAGCTCATCAGCTGAACTGGCTCGAGGGAACCTTTTAAACAGGAAGTTGATGAAGCGAGCTTCAGAAATTATTTTATTCTGACTCGTGGATTCATTTCCCTGTAACATGAACTAATCTATTAATGAGCTGTTGCATGATTTGTTATATTAATTCAACTTAGATTAAGTTTGCACCACACATGAACACGCGGGAACTAATAACATGTGCTCTTGTTGCATTTGCGAGTCTGTTTTGTAACACATGATTAATATTGTTTTGTTTGTCATGTTTGTCCTTTTGTCTTTGTCACTATTGATAATGCGGCTGATCATTCATGGCATGTGCTTTATTATATGTGCTTACATGTTTGTCCTATGTTGTGATTGTCTGTCTGTGTATCATTTAATCATCTTTTTACTTTTTCAGAGATTTAAAGCTGGACTATATGAAGAATGGTAGATATTTTATGTGCTGCTTTATTTGTTTGCTTCGGCTAGATGTCATTTATTAGTGGGTTAATTATTAGCATGGTCGGGTGGGTAACAGAAGGGTTTGTTTTACCTGAATTAATCACTCTTTTTGTGTTTGTTTAAATACTAGCCCGAGTGGTTTGAGGCCTAGTTCTGGTTCTGAAAAATGTTGGTCGGCCTGTACGTGAGCATAGTTGGAGCCAATTGCAGTCAAGTCAAGAAATACTTTATTCGGTTTGAATTTTCAAAACCATAAAAGTACAAGACACACATAAACAATGGTCCAAAAAACACAATATATCATTAAAAAGGATTACAATTATCAATCAGAATAAAAACATTACAAAATTTTTAAAAACTAGATTCAATTTTACAGTGAGCGTGGTTGTTGTTGGTAGGTATTCTACACCCAATTAATCTTTTTACCCCGTCTGACTGCGATAGTTAGAAATTTGGCCACATTATAGATTTGCCAGATATCATTTAGCATCTGAAGGTATAATAACGCTGGTTTGACCTGCCTAAACCCTCTCCCTTTTAACAGGGGAATGATAAATTTTTCCCTAATAGATTTAAAGTGGATACAAAAGAACAGGTAGTGGGCAGTGTCCATAATTGAATGTCCATCACAAGTACATAAATTCAGTTCCGAGTCCCTGGTCCAACCAGGGCGGCCAGAAATTAACAAGTGAACTTTGTTCAGGCGGAACTTGGTGAGAAGGTACCTATGGTTTGGGTTGTTTACGACCTTCAAATAAAGCTCCAGATCATGGTCTGAGGAAACAATCAATTGATGCGACCTAACCGAAGGTTTTATCAACTCCCTGTTTTCCCTGTCCATTCCACTATACAACAAAAAAGTGTTCTTTGTCCACTTCAAGTCTGCCTTCACAAGGGCAGAGGGTTTATGGAACAATTCAGGTCTTCCTAGCTTAGCACACAACTGCTCAACATAATTCAGCCAGGGGATCTTGTTCCAGTGATCTAGTTTAAGGCAGTCCTTCAGGATTTCATGATTGACTTCAAGCTCTGGGTTGAGCCACACAGATATCCACTTCAGGAGGGGAGCCATAGCGACCCGATCCTCCAAAAAATCCACCCCACATTCCTGATGTACAATAAAGCTTGCCGTGGATTTTGGTAAGGAAAGAATGGATTTTAAAAAGTTGTCTTCGATCACTTGAAGAAATTTGACAGGCCTAAAACCCCACAGGTCTGCGCCATACATAACGATAGCTATGCATTTGGCAGCGTACACTTTTAAAACGGCCTCTATAGGTTTCACCCCGATTTTACGCGAGAAGCCGAGAACTGCAGATATGGATCGTGTTAAGACCTTTTTCTTCTCCAGCATTTGGGGAAGCCATGTAGAGCGATCGTCAAACACTACACCCAGATAAGGGAATCTGGGAACTCTAGATAATTTGTGACCATTACAATGTAACGTCATGGCTTGTTTTTTTACCTTTGTTTTAGGCCCTACTACCATTACGTGGGATTTACCAAAATTAATGCTTAAATCCAGCTTTATCATAAAATTATAAAAGGAATTCAACAGACTTTGCAGGCCTACTGCGGTTCTAGCTATAAGAGCAGCGTCGTCTGCGTACAATAATGCGGGCAGTGCATATTTCCCTGCCCTAGGTATATCTATGCATGCTGTACCCAGTATTCCGCCCAGATTGTTGATATATAAAGTGAATAACAGGGGGGCAAGGATACAGCCCTGCCTAACACCGTTGGTAATATGAATTTTCCCTGTGCAGTTCCCTTTTCTGTCATAACGAACAGTGGCAGTAAGGTCTTTGTGGAGGTCTGCTAGGAAGTACACAATATTTGGATCAATGCCTATGCTGAGGAGCTGACCCCACAGCTTGGATCTGTTAACTCGGTCGAAGGCCGAGGACAGATCCATAAAGGCGATATACAGGGATCCAGGCTTAGCTATGGTGTATTTTCCTATCAACAGTTGTAAGTTTAGACTCTGGTCGATGGTGCTCCTTCCCTTTCTAAAACCATACTGAAGGGGTGAGAGAATGTTAGTCTCACCTAGCCAATCAGTAAGTTTACTGAGAACCACTCTCCCTATGACCTTAACCGCAGAGTCAATTAGGGATATGGGGCGGTAGTTTCCCGGGTCCCCCCTGTCTCCTTTTTTGAAAATGGGGACAATTACTGATTGGGACCATGAAGCTGGGATACCTATTTTAAAAATGCTGTTGAAGACTCTAGCTAAAATTTTGGACCAAAACAAAATATCCACTTTAAAAAGATCGGCGGGAACCCCATCCGGCCCAGGAGCTTTATTGCTGGTCATTTTTTCAATGGCTAAACCCACCTCTGCCTCATCCACCGTTAGGCTGTAGGGAAGTTGGTATAAGCTGGTCATGCCCTCGGCCCCGGGGGCTTCCTGTTCATACACAGATTTAAAATGCAGGTGCCATTTATCTTCTTGGATGCCACAGTCCAACTCACTGTTGTGTGAATCCGCAAAAAATGGTTGGTTGACCACGGCCCAGAATTTAGCGCTGCTCTTCAAAACATCAGTTGAGGTCAGGTCAGCCCAAGCGTCCTCTCTGATCTCGCGCCGTCTACTCTCAATGGCGATCTTATATGCTTTAGCCACAAGTCTTCTATCTACTGGGTTCGATTTTAAAGCTGATTTTAATTTGCGATTAGCAGCAGAACATTTGTTGTCGAACCAGCCCACCCTTTCTTGTGTTTTCCTTTTACACTGTTGTGTCAGGTTGGACACAATATTGGCGCAGACCCTATTATACGCCTCTAACACCTCGGTGTCTCCCACATGATCATCCATACAGAGTGCAAAGGCCTCCTGGCTACTTATGCATAGGTTACCAAAAAAATCCTCTGGAATTATTTTACACCATTTGATTCGGCGGGCCTGATCAGATGTTCTTAGATCGCATTTATCTACTGGACTCACATTGCTAACATTGGTAGCTAGTACATTTTCAATTTTTAATACGACAGGATTGTGGTCACTAAAATGAGACCCTACAACGGTATAACCGAGAATATGACTACTATAACTGCTGCTTAAAAAAATGTAATCAATGGTAGACCCACTGCCATGTCCCGTAAAAGTTGGAATACCCTCTTCCCCCCCGAGAGGCAACATTAGACCATTTTCAGCTAACAGGGATTCTAGACAGGATCCCTGTTCTGAGTGTTCAAAATGAATATTCTCTTCTTCTGGGGGACCAAACAAAAGGTTTGGGGGGCATTCTTCCTTGCAACTATGAACATTGAAGTCACCCAGTAAAATTACAATGCAGTTAGCCTCCATAGACTCCTGAAAACTAATTAAAAAAGAATTTAACCTCAACAGGTTATCAAGTGGATGTTCTCTATCAAAGGAGTTGTAGAAGTTAACTAATAGTACAGCGTTGAATCCCCTATATGTAATTAAGACTGCCAAACAATAGGGGCTTCCAGTGGGAATTTCTTTATATATGCCTGAGATTTTTGCAGATATCAAGGTAACCAGACCACCTCTAGCCCGCCCTCTCAATGAATTGACAGCTGGGAGGTAAAAGGTGGTATACCCATCCAGTGTGAGCAAATTCTCAGTCGCCCACGTTTCCTGCATGGCAATTATGTCCATAGTGCCTATTAAGTCTCTCCAATGAGGATCATCAATCTTATTCCTAAGGCCCGCTATATTCCAAGTGGCCATTGCAATCACCCGTCTACTTCCTTTGTTCCCATCGATCACACACGAGGCTGTCCCTCCCTCCAGACCCTGTCCTGAGGTTAACATTGACTCAATAATTGGCTCGGGGTTTGATTCTTGTGAGTGTTGACTGCCCTGTGGTGTGATACGGGGAGCAATTAAAACTCGTGTGGTGGAGGGGCCTAATGTTTGTCAATCTACCCAGTCCATAAAGGACGGGTGATCGTAATGATTAAACGTTGGGACGTTAAAGTAATTATCTTGCCCATTTACGTAGTGATGGTCATGATATGAAAATTTATTTTGGGGGCCTGCAACAAACCCACCCTGAAAAGGTCTGGCTCTTCTTCTTCTAACCACGTTCCACCCGTCCTCCCCCCTCTCCTCCCAACCATGTGATTGAGCCTCCCATGGGGGATTGTACTTCTGTCGATGGTTAAGCTCCTGGGGGCCCTTTAACCAACTCCACCTACTGTCTGGTTGATTCCCCTGTACATAAAAATAGGAGAGAGGCCTGGCAGTGACCGTACTCGCCTGATGGCGTGGTGTACCAGCACAGATGTAATTTACTACCTCTTGATGCGCAAAGGTGACCACAACGCAGTCACCTTGTAGGTTTTTCCTATTGCCTCCCACCCATGGGGTTCTCTCTACCATTAGGATGTTACTAGGCATGCCAGGCGGTAAGGGGTAATTTTTTGACAGCCAATGACATACCTTGTTTTTTAAGGCTTGGTAAGACTCCGTTTCGGTTGTTACAAGTTCAGTGACCCCAGTCAGAATTACTACATAGGAGCATGCATCCGGGGGAAGGTGGATGTTTCTCCGTGGTTCTCTCTTTTCTTTCGGGGTCTGATCTAAATTAGAGGCCGGGGGTGTTGGATCTTTAAACTTAACCTGAGGGGTTACCTTGGTTTTTACTGGGTTCGTTATTTGCTTGGAATCAGTGGTTTTTGAAGAAGTGCCACCTGAGATGGTAACATTGGTGGGATTAGTGGGTACAGTCTTTTTTTGAGAAAGGGTATTTTTGTCAGCTGTGGTCGGTTTGTCCGTGGGCTTTTTTACAGGAGGTTTCTTATTTTCCAAACTAAAACTTGGGGCACTTATATCTTTGTGGATCTTTTTTAGGATGGTTTCTAAGCAACGCAACCTGACCTCAATTGGTTCAAGCAGGATTTTTAACATTTCCAGGATGTTGTTATTTACCATATTTAAGCTGTTCCTATCCTCGTTGCTTCTAACATGGTTATCTATATCATCACCCAAATTCAGTATTTCCTCTAAGCTACTATCTAAGACCGTATCATCTGGTAGGCTTAGGGATAAACGCACATTAGTTTGGACCGCTCCATCCGGGTCAGCGGCATGCGCAACCAGGATGCTGTCCGAGGGCGCCAGGTCTAAAGTGGTTTGATCTGGGTCTTGAGTGGTCAGTGCTTTCCTTCCTTTAGCTTTGGCTGATTTGGACTTCTTTTTGGGAATTGCACCCTCTTTCAGACCTCTGTCGTATACATTGACCACAGAAACATTTTCAGCCCCATTTGAAGAATCGCTCTCAACTAACAAGGCAAGATTAGGTGTTGCCTCCAAGCCCTCTTGGGAGCTAATATCATCATGGGCCCCCTCATTATGTACAATAGCAGGGGTGTTTAAGCCAGTCGCTGCGTGTGGAGTGCGGGCCTGCGCTATAAGTCCTAAAGAAGATCTCCTGGCCATTGCCAGGTCCTGAGACACCCTTCTATCCATTAATATGATCCCTTCATCTATTAAAGCATTAAATTGCAGTCATCTTGGAAACTTTCCATGGAGAGCTTTGCTTTTGCTTCACCTTTGTAAAGACTGTGGCTCTGACAATAGAGACTTATACACGAACTGCTCTGGATGTTCTTTTTACAAGGCCAAGGAAGTGGCAGGGATGATTTTGCCGAGCTTTGGAGGAAATCAGAAAGGTAACTTTTAAAATGTTGCAAAAATGCTCGGAAGCTGTTGTCACCTCATGTCAATGAACAATAATGCGGTGACGTTCTTTCCCTGGGAGAGGTGGTTTTGGTGGTCTGACAGTCAGCAACCAATCAGGGTGCTGAAGTTTGTTTAAAGAATTACATTTAGTTAGATTAGCGAGCAAAAATTGTATAAAAATTGGGCCTCTTGAAGGGAACGGGCTGACTATTTCCTGAGGGCGAAGTGCTGTCCGATTTCCCATGGATTTGTAAGCAGTCAACTGTTTATTGAATTTATTTTCCTTTTCAGGTCAGAAAGCTAACTTAGGGTTTAGGGTTAATGTTTTCTTTAATTCATTATTTCATGCAATGTTGAACTGCCAGATTTTGAGCCAATGATTTATGTATTAAACTGAATAAATAAAAATATTTGTTTGATATTAATAAAGAGCTAATAAAGTTTATGCATTTTTGAGAGTTCTAAAATAAACTTTTAAAATGACAAGCTGGTCTTGTTTATTGTAGAGAGTTTAAAAACAACATATTAGATTAATTCGCCTCATGATTCAGCTGCTCTGTTGTTTCTATGGGCCTGGTATTGATTGGTAAGTCTGGTGGTAGAGGGTGACATCATTTATGCAGAATTTTAGTAGGAGCGCTGGATCAGTTTTTGGTAGCATTCGTACGGTTATATGTTGTTTTTGACATGCATGTTACATATATGTTAGTATAGTCATAGGATTAATGTTTAACGAATGTTAAGTTTCTGATTTTGTCAGATTGTTATATGTAGTTGTAAGGATTTTTTTCAGCAGTGTGAAAAATTCCTGGTTATTTGCCGGCAAAAGGTAGTGTGACTAGAAGAGTTACACAGTGCATTTGTTCTGTTTCAAAATTGTGGTATAGAATATATCACGTGTTGTGGACGTACAACACAAGTTTAGGGACCTTAGTTTGTTTGGTTGAATGTTATGGTGAGGATTGCCTATGAAATCGTAGCATTAAGCATAGGGACTTGTTTGCCCGTTTTAAAACTTTCTGTGAAAAAAGTAGTAGGATTTAACTAAGCTTGAAAGAAGGGTGAGAGAGCGTCGTCTATTCTTATCAACGTTTGACGTTTTCTGTGGTTGGTTCAAGTCCTGCCAAGATCTTGTGTGTGAATGATCAGGGTTAGAGTTTGTATGCGTGAATAAATGCTTGTCTAGAAATAGCGTTGTCTATTTTATGCGAAGAGTGAGTTCTGAATGACTGTAAAAACTATCACTTTGTTAGCGAAACAGACAAGTGGTTTGTTTATTCGTAGTTACTAATTAAAATTTAATTGGAAAGTTTGCTTAAAATGGCGCCGTGAAAAAGTTTTGTGAAGGAGGGGCGAGTTTACGGAGTAACACACAGAGAAGCTACAGCGGTAGCATACGTCATTTCGGTTTGCGCTGTGATTGGCTAACATACGTCACAGAAAGCGCACTGATTGGCTCATGTGACTGTGACGAGCTGCTACCGGATTGGTCAGTTCTGAATACTGTATTTCTATTGGAAAAGTAAGGTGGTGACGTGGCTTAACCTGATTGGCTTGTTGGTGTCTTTCGCGCACGGATTGGTTAGAATAGCGGAACACCAGAGAAACATTTTCGAAGCTTACGGAACAACAATTTTTACTTAAAAACATGAGTTATTGGAACGATAGTGAGAAAAAGAAGCCTTCATGGTTTCAGAAAGTGAAAAATTATTTTAAACCTGACAAGAAAATTGAAACGCGTGGTGGTAAATTACATCATAAGTACAAAACACCCGCAGCCTATATGGAAGGCGAATATGGCTATCATACTGTAATTTGGTTTGATAATTGGATGCATTACACCAGAAATGATGGCGTATTAGCCTGGCCACAAGATGGGTCATTTAATATGAAAGTTTTGAGAAATTTGAGAGGAAAAATGATGGATCTTGTGCCAAAGCCAAGACCTACACAATTTGAGGCATTGGTTGAATGGGAGGTTGAGATGATGGAGCTTGAACGTGAAAGCAAATGCCTAGCACCTAGAAATTCGAAATATATTTTAAATAGGGAAACACATGAAGACAAAGTGAGACGCTGGAGAAAGGCAGATATGTATGATGGCTTGTATCCAGTGAGAATAATGATTACTGAAGACTTGGAACAAAAGGCAGCTGGAAGGAGAATTGATGAGGAATTAGATGATGCAGTTTTAGAAGACATTTATGCTACTAAACGCAAACCGCCACCTTATCAAGCAGGTTCTCAACCTACTCCGAGAGTTTCTACAGAAACTTCTCCAAGTGCACCTCCTAGAGAAGCTGAAGAAGGTTCTCCCAGATTTTTAAAATTACCTGAGAGAGTTGGATCAGTAAATAATTGTAGTACACCCAGAGAAAACAGATTCCCACAACAGGAAAATAATTTTGTGAGAAATCAAGAGAGATTACCTGCTGCCATTCCAGAAATTTCTAGTTACAATAAAGCGAAGGAAGATTTAATTCAACAATTGACAAAAGGCATGGAAGCAGTGACAGTACCAGTTACTATTGGTCCTGTTGTACCGGTTTTTGATCAAGGAGACAATAGACAAACAGCTTTGACAGTTCCATTAAATGCAGAAATTCAAACGGTTGCTGAGAGATTTTATTCAGAACTTTCAGAGATTCATAGAGAAAATTCTATGATGCCAAATTTAACATTAAATGGAAGTTTGTCAAGTTCGCAAACACCATCAGTGGCAGATTCAGATTCAGGTATGTCAGAGAAAAGTTTAAATAGAATAGAATTATCTCAAAATGGATTGTCCCCTGAAGCACCTGATTATAAAAAGCTTGATGTTGCTAAATTAAAGGCTGATTTGGAAGAATTAATCATTGGCACAATTGGTACTGACAATTTGAAATTGTATCAGGATGATGAATTACTGTTTATCTGTAAGAGTATTCAGTGGAAAAAGAAAAACAGGTATGAACAACTGGAAGAAATGGCTGCTGAGTTAGAAATTGATTTGAGTAAACAAACATTTGCAAAAACATTACAGAGTGGATTTCTCTGAAAGAGACATTGATAATCCGAATGCTGCTGGAAGAATGACACATATAAGAGAATTAATAAGTTTTCTCAGAAAATTAGGCGAATTAGGTAAATGGAGAATAAAATGGTCAAAGAAAGAACAGGATAAAAGACTAAGAAACAATGTAGTTTCAGAATTTCCAATGAGGGAAATAGCTGGAGGAGGGTATGTACATGTTCCTTGGTCCAGACAGGATATTCTCCTGTTTACTAATGATTTTCCACGTTTGAGAGAAAAGCCAGTTGAATGGTATCGACAGGTGGATAGATTTATAAAAGTGTCAAAAGTTCTGTGGATTGATCTAGATGGATTCTTTGACATTGTTGACCCGTCAGATCTTTGGACAGGATGCAAAATTTCTGTGGATTGGCCAAAAGAAGAACCTCCCCGAGAATCGGTTACAGGTGCTCCAGCAAAAGATGTCATGGACATTTATAATAAAGTAATTTACTGGTTGAAAGGAAAAATTCCCCCGAAAGAAGTGGACTGGGTTAAAATAGACAGAACAAACCAGGAACCAAAAGAATCAGTTCCTTCATTTTATGAAAGGTTACTGTTAGTTTTTAAACAGTACAGTGGCTACGAAAAATTAAGTGAAAAAGACATGAGCCACTTTATATACAGATTTGTATATGGCCTGAGACCTGAAATTGGTGACATGATTAGAAATGGAATTGTTTGTTGGCAAGCACTTTCAGTTGATGACATCCTGAGAAAGGCAAAATATTGCAGTGATGAGATAGACGCGAAACAAAAGAATCTCAAGGAGAAAGCGATGTGGGCACAGGTGCAGGTAGCAGAGCAGCAACAACAACAGTTAGCTTCTATGCAGCAGCAGAATCAGGGAAAGTTCAAGTATAATTTTAATAATAATAAGCCAAAATTTAATGTAAATGTTGAAGAGCTGAAACAAAAGCTCCCATGTTTTAATTGCGGCGAGATTGGACACTGGAAACGTGAGTGTAAAAACCCGTCCAGAAATTTTAAAAACAATTCGTTGAATCCACAGGTGCAGTGTGAGTTAAATCTGCAGCAACAGCAACAGCTACAGCAACAATTAAATGAATTAGGTCAGCAGCGACGACAGATAGCGAATCAGCAGAGCCAGATACAGCAAAGCCAGTTTCAGCAGAACCAGGTACAGCAGAGTCAAATTCAGCAGAGTCAGGTACCTCAAGCACCATTCCCTGTTAGTGCTAACACACAGAGATTTTCTCCTGAAACAGGTTTCTGTGGAGGTAATTTGGTAAACAATGTGTCAAAAGTTAACATGTCAAATGCTTCTCAATTTTGGTTAAAAGACAAAGAAGAGAGTGATTCTTCAGAAGATTACTCATGACGGTGCCTGAGAGAGGAAGAAGAGTGTGTGCTTGGACCCACTCTTGAGGTAGATCAGTCTGGTCCATTTGTGAATGGTAAAGTAAATTATGTCGATGTTACCTTCCTTGTGGATACAGGTGCTACCCGTTCTACTGTTAGATCAGCAGAAATAGAAAATCTTCTTCACTCTGGGGAGTCCATCCAAGTTGTAGGTGTGGCTAATCAGCAAATTAAAACAAGTCTAACAGAACCAGTAAAAGTGGAAATAGGCAACTACAAAGATAAGCACAGATTTCTAGTTTGTGACAGCAGTCCTGTTAATCTGTTGGGTCGTGATATATTGTGCAAAATGAATTGCAAGATATATTGCTCACCAGATGCATTGAAATGCAAACTGCAGAAGAAGATGGCCTTTATAAATTAACTATGTTAATGGTTGATGAGGAGAAAACATTAATGTTTCCTGTGTTTGACAAAAATGACTTGCCAGAAGAGCTAAATAAGCCAGTCAATCCAGCAATTTGGGATCTAACAGGAAATGATATGGGTCTCTTGAAAAATATTGATCCAGTAAAAATCACTGTTAAGCAGGGAATTGATTTTCCAAATGTTCCTCAATACAAAATGAAAGCTGAGACGATTGAGGGTGTCATTCCTGTGATTGAAAAATTCATAAGTCAAGGTGTGTCAAAGGAGATTGAAAGCAGCCCATGTAACTCACCGATTATGGGTATTAAAAAGCCAAATGGAACATACAGAATTGTTCAGGACCTGAGAAAAATTAACCAGATTGTTGTTCCATGTTGTCCAATTGTTCCAAAACCTGCAGTAATTCTTTACCAGATTCCACATGATGCAGAATGGTACACGGTCATTGACCTGTGTAACGCCTTCTTTGCAGTTCCATTACATCCAGAAAGCCAGCAAATTTTCGCTTTCAGGTTCCAAAATAGGATCCTAGCATGGTGTTGTATCCCTCAAGGGTATACTGAGAGTCCATCTATCTTTAATCAGTTGTTAAAGAAATCCCTGGAAGATCTGGTATTGCCTGGTAATTCTACATTGGTACAGTACATTGACGATTTGCTTGTGGCAGCCAAAACACGAGAGAATTGTGTTACTGATACCATTACCCTGTTAAATCGATTGGCAGATGAGGGACATAAAGTGTCACCTGCAAAATTGCAGTTTTGTAAACAGGAAGTGAAATATCTTGGTCACAGAATTGCAAAGGGAATGAGAAAAGTGACAATTGAAAGAATTAAAATGATTCGAGCAATTCAACCACCGACAACACAAAGACAGGTGAGAATGTTTCTGGAAATGGTTGGTTACTGTCGACAATGGATCAGTGGGTTTTCAGTAATTGCAAAACCACTTCAAAGATTAACAAAAGCAGATGTAAAAGATCCAATTAGCCTGTCAAAAAATTGAACTGGAAGCTTTTGAGCAGTTAAAAAAGAGCTTATGTGAAGCTCCTGCCCTGGGTATGCCAGACTATGAAAAGGAATTTGAACTTTACTGCAGTGAAAGAGAAGGTTGTGCATTGTCTGTGTTGATACAGAGGCATGGTAAGTTGAGAAAACCAATTGCATATTTCTCAGCTGTTTTGGACCCTGTTGCAAAGGCTTTGCCAGGTTGCTTAAAAGCAGTGGCTGCAACAAGTGTAAGTCTTGAACAAAGTGAGGGTATCATTATGGGATTTCCTGTAAAAGTATACGGACCTCATTCAGTTGAAATTCTTCTTACCAGAAGTAGGACTCAACACTTGACAAGTAGCAGGCTGACAAAATATGAAAAAACAATTCTGGGATCAGACAATGTGTCAATTGTAAGGTGTGTGAATCTAAATCCTTCCACACTGTTACCAGATGGAGTTATTACTGAGGTAAGTAATGAAAATGACATTGATCATGAATGCCTGGATGTTGTAGATTACTGCACAAAACCAAGACAGGACATAAAAGATGTTCCTTTACCTGAATCAGACATAGTCTATTTTGTAGATGGATCTTGTTTGAGAAATGATGAAGGGATTCTGAGTGCAGCATATTCAGTTTGCACAGTTTCGGATGTTGTTGAAGGTTCACCTCTGGATGGAATTCGTTCTGCTCAAATTGCAGAGCTAATTGGTTTAATCCGAGCATGTGAAAAAGCAGCTGGCAAAAGAGTAACCATAGTGACTGATAGTCAATATGGTTATGGTGTGGTTCATGATTATGGACAACTGTGGTCCCAAAGAGGTTATTTAACCTCTGCAGGAACACCAATCAGAAATGCAAAATTGATCAAGAGATGGATTGATGGCATTCAGTTACCAGAACAAATTGCTGTAGTCAAATGTGCAGCTCATAAAAAGGTGATGATTACATCACCAAAGGAAACGCATATGCAGATGAGATTGCGAAATACTGCGCCAAAAACAATTATTCAATCAATCAGGAAAAAGACGAAAGTCACACAATGAATTCTCTCATGCTATTTTCTGTAGTTGAAACATGGCAGGACGTGAAAGATCTACAAGATGAGGCAAGTGAGGAAGAGAAAAACACATGGTTAAAAAAAGAATGCAGACAAAGAGAGGAAGATGGAATTTGGGTTCACAAAGATGGAAGGCCTGTAATGCCAGACTGCATGATTGCTGATATGGCACGGATGTACCATGGTCCAGGACATTTAGGGAGAGATTCCATGATTAGATTATTCAGAGAAACATGGTTCCACACGAAATTTAGAATAATTGCGGAGTCTCTTTGCCAAAGATGTTTGACCTGCCAACAGATGAATCCTAACAGGAAGACTGTTGTAAGTTTGGGAACCATAGGACGGGAGGGTGGTCCTTTTACCAGATTACAAACGGATTTCATTGAGATGCCGATGCACAACAGACTGAGATATGTATTGGTATTTATTTGTCTGTTTTCAAGATGGGTGGTAGCTTTCCCAACTCGTCATAATGACTCAGTCACTGTGGCAAAATTGCTTCTTAGGGAGATCATACCTAGGTACGGATTTCCAGTCACCATTGAAAGTGATTGCGGAACTCATTTTGAAAACAGATTGATGAAACTGATTTGTGAAGCTTTGAATATTCAACAGAAGCTGCATTGTGCTTACAGACCAGAAGCATCAGGTGTTGTTGAACAAGTAAATGGAACTATCAAGAATAGAATCTCAAAAATGTGTCTAGCCACAGGAGTGAAGTGGACAGATGCACTTCCACTTGTTCTGATGTCAATGAGAAGCACTCCAGAGAGAAATACAGGTCTTGGCCCTCATGATATTGTGATGGGTAGAGTGATGAGGGAAGCATTTGTTCCAGTTGGCAAATTAATGAGTATTAATGATAGTGCAATCATTGAATATTGCCAGAACCTGTCTGATGTAGTGAATTCTGTGTTTCATCAGGTGGGAACAGATGTAATCTCAAAGGAGAAAGTGCAAGCTCATGATTTGTTACCCGGAGACTGGGTAAGGACCAAAGTTCATCGAAGAAGAAACTGTTTAGTCCCAAGGTGGCAGAAAGCAAGACAAATAATTTTAGTTACAACAAATGCAGTCAAGTGCAAAGGGCTAAAAAGGTGGATTCACGCAAGCCATACGATTTGCGTGCCACCTCCTGAAAATCCTGATGAAGACAGCGACACAACAGCTGATTCAGATTCAGAAGGAGACCCAGAAGATCCTGAGTCTGATGATCAACAAGAAAATCAACATCAAGAGAATCTAGATGAGAGGCAGAACTTGAATGAAGAAGATCTGAATATCGAAACTGGAGATCGAGGTGTTGATGAAGATCTGCTTGAAAAAGAGTCTCTAAAAGAAAAGGGAGATTCAGAAGAAGCAGAAGATTCTGAGCGAGACAAAAATCTGAGCCAAAATATTGAAAAGCAAAAAAGTAACTTTGTGTTCAGGAGCAAAAAGCCTGAGACTGAAGCTGAAGGTGATTCCTGAAGAAGAAGAAGAATTACCAAGTACCAGTAAGGATATTGTTCCGAATGGAGTGAAGCTGCTGAGTAAAGAAATTCCTAGGTACAGATTTGAAATCTCAGATACAGATACTGATGAAAGTGATGAAGAATCTGAAATAAGAAAATTCTGAAAAAGAGCTTGGAAAGCTGAATGTAACGAAAGTATGCCAAAGAAAAAGGTCTAGAGGAAAGGAGACATTTGGCCTGAAGACAATTTGAAATTCAAGCTGGTGAAGAAAACAAAAGATCAAATTAATGAAATATCTAGTCAGGAAGGTGATTCTGAAAAGAAAAGTGAAAACAAGAAAATAGAAGTTATCACTCGAAAGACAAAGGAGTAGTTAGGCCAAATCAGAAATATAAGTCTCCAGAGTGGACTTGTATTATACTCCCACCAATTGTTGAGGTTGAGAGCAGCAGTCAGGAAGATTTGGAGGAACTCAGTGACAAGGATTGAAATTCTTTAAGTTTATTGATAAGGGTTTTGCTTCCTGGCATAATGCTGAAGAAAATTTGTTAGGTGATTTTAGGTCGAAGAAAAGCTGTTTAGTTGGAGAGCACATATTTATGTGACACAAGGTCGAAGAAAAGCTGTTTAGGGTTCTATTTAAAAAAAACATTTTAAGAGGGGGGATAGTTTGTAGTTACTCACATTTTCACATTTTTAAAATTTTTGTTAATTTTTAGAATGCCTAGATCAGATACTTCTAGGTGTTCGATTCTTAAGAGATGCTGTAAAATGACTTCAATTTGTGTGATATTATTAATTCTACTTTGGTTAATTTTAGCTGTGGTCTATCCTTTTGATGTTAATAAGCAAAAACTTAAGACTAATATAACCAGTAAGGTAGAGCCTAAACATGAGAAACATGCTGGCAAGTCTAGCAGAGTTATTGAGCATGATCCAGACACTCATCAAGATAGGTCTGTTGGAGATTTCTCAAGCAATTCATTTTCCAGGCTTCTGTCTGAATATGTTAAAGTAATGAATGTTAAGGATTGCTATGTTTGTGTGAAATTGCCTGCTTCTGTTTCAGAGGGAGTAACCTATAACATGTTACCTCTCACTTATGGCATCACTTGAAGTGTAATTGCTAGCCTGTTTTATCAAACTGGTCGTCTGGAATATTATTATTCTGACTTTGATGAGATTTTTGCAAAACTCAAAGTTGTAAATAGCTTAAATAAAGTTAGGCCTGGGAAACAGATGAGGGAATTCTTTTTAGTTACTAATGAACTCAATTACGAGTACGCTTATAGAAATAATTTAACATGCAAAATGAGAGCTGAAGAAAAGACTTTCTTGAACATGGTTGAGGAAAGAAGGGCTGTTTACAAGAGAAATGAAATGCTTAAGCATGCTAAATCTAAGTACTGGCAGATGGAGGACGCAAAATTAAATGGTGTTAATACTAATGCTGCAATTCACATAGATGAACCAGTTAGTGGTAAATTTTGTATTAGGAGAGACAATACGTTATATGATAACTTTTTTGTGGGTGCTAGTCAATGTGAGGATACATATCGTATCATAGGGGGATGGGGTTTTAAAGGTGGTAAGGATCCAATTTTTCCTGGGATTTATTTTATCTGTGGTAATAAAGCATATTTTAGCCTCCCAGACCACTGGTACGGGACATGTTATCTTGGCCTGGTCTTTCCAAAAAATTTTCATGTTGACAGAAATGAAAAGGGTACTTTCGAATTTGGTGAACATCTGAATCTGAATAGGTACAAAAGAGAAAGTTTTTCAGAAATCCTGGGAGACATCTTTGGTGCTGTTATTCCTATGGTGGGAATTACTATGAATTCAATCAAAATCAGAAAAGTTTCTACAATTGTAGATAGATTGTCAACAGATACTGCAAGTGGTTTTCAATTAGTTAGCACAGAACTTGCTGCTACCAGAAGCATGGTTATGCAGAATCGTCTTGCATTAGACATTCTGCTTGCAAAAGAGGGAGGAGTTTGTGGGGTCTTACATGTCCAGCATTGCTGTACTTATATACCTGGCAAAAGTCGGGATATAGAGTTGCTTGTTAAGAACATTACGCAATTTCATGGTGAGATAGAACCCATGGAAGAAGAAAGTTTTACTGAAAGAATTGGAAAAAGAATGGAGGCTATCAAAGAATGGTTTTCTGAAGTTGGTAGCTCCATCATTGGCAAAGTGCTCTATCCAGTAATTGTCATCATTATAGTGATAATGCTGCTAAAAATTAGCTGTTTGATTCACAAGAGAAGAAAGCATCAGAAAGAAAAGAGAAGGATTTATAAACTCAGAAAGGAACAAGAAAAGGAATAAGAGTTAGAAGAAATGCGATGGGTTCAGTTTGAAAGAGATGACCAGACAGCAGAAACAGGGGTTTAGGGAGACTAATATCGAGAGAATCCAATGTGTGTAGTCTCCAAATTGGGTGAAAAATTTCCTAAAATTTTTGGGTGTCGTTTGGTGATTTTAAAATCACCAGATGAGGGAGTTGATGAAGCGAGCTTCAGAAATTATTTTATTCTGACTCGTGGATTCATTTCCCTGTAACATGAACTAATCTATTAATGAGCTGTTGCATGATTTGTTATATTAATTCAACTTAGATTAAGTTTGCACCACACATGAACACGCGGGAACTAATAACATGTGCTCTTGTTGCATTTGCGAGTCTGTTTTGTAACACATGATTAATATTGTTTTGTTTGTCATGTTTGTCCTTTTGTCTTTGTCACTATTAATAATGCGGCTGATCATTCATGGCATGTGCTTTATTATATGTGCTTACATGTTTGTCCTATGTTGTGATTGTCTGTCTGTGTATCATTTAATCATCTTTTTACTTTCTCAGAGATTTAAAGCTGGACAATATGAAGAATGGTAGATATTTTATGTGCTGCCTTATTTGTTTGCTTCGGCTAGATGTCATTTATTAGCGGGTTAATTATTAGCATGGTCGGGTGGGTAACAGAAGGGTTTGTTTTACCTGAATTAATCACTCTTTTTGTGTTTGTTTAAATACTAGCCCGAGTGGTTTGAGGCCTAGTTCTGGTTCTGGTTCTGAAAAATGTTGGTCGGCCTGTACCTGAGCAGAGTTGGAGCCAATTGCAGTCATCTTGGAAACTTTCCATGGAGAGCTTTGCTTTTGCTTCACCTTTGTAAAGACTGTGGCTCTGACAATAGAGACTTATACACAAACTGCTCTGGATGTTCTTTTTACAAGGCTGAAGAAGTGGCAGGGATGATTTTGCCGAGCTTTGTAGGAAATCAGAAAGGTAACTTTTAAAATGTTGCAAAAACGCTTGGAAGCTGTTGTCACCTCATGTCAATGAACAATAATGCGGTGACGTTCTTTCCCTGGGAGAGGTGGTTTTGGTGGTCTGACAGTCAGCAACCAATCAGGGTGCTGAAGTTTGTTTAAAGAATTACATTTAGTTAGATTAGCGAGCAAAAATGGTATAAAAATTGGGCCTCTTGAAGGGAACGGGCTGACTATTTCCTGAGGGCGAAGTGCTGTCCGATTTCCCATGGATTTGTAAGCAGTCAACTGTTTATTGAATGTATTTTCCTTTTCAGGTCAGAAAGCTAACTTAGGGTTTAGGGTTAATGTTTTCTTTAATTCATTATTTCATGCAATGTTGAACTACCAGATTTTGAGCCAATGATTAATGTATTAAACTGAATAAATAAAAATATTTGTTTGATATTAATAAAGAGCTAATAAAGTTTATGCATTTTTGAGAATTCTAAAATAAACTTTTAAAATGACAAGCTGGTCTTGTTTATTGTAGAAAGTTTAAAAACAACATATTAGATTCATTCGCCTCATGATTCAGCTGCTCTGTTGTTTCTATGGGCCTGGTATTGATTGGTAAGTCTGGTGGTAGATGGTGACATCATTTATGCAGAATTTTAGTAGGAGCGCTGGATCAAAACCAATGTCGGATCACACTGCTTCACCTCCCAGCGGGTCGCCCCTGAGCACTGTGGTCAATGCAGTTCACCAAGCATGTGTGCTTGCAGAATTGTCTCGAGTAATTACAAAGTTGTACTGGCCATCTCTAAACACGTGTTTCTGGATAATTATCCGTCGTCAGTGGAGATTATGCATCAAATATTTGGGGTTGCTGAGCATACTACCAAAGTACTCTCAGGTCACAGTACCTCTGAAGGTGCACAGGTGCCTCTCCACGACCTCGTCAGTTCAACTGGCTCGAGGGAGCCTTTTATACTTTTAAATATCGGAGTGAGCTACAAGAGACTGCATTTACCAGAATGCCAGGCGCGAACCTTGCCTGAGAGGTCAGCGGTGTGCTCCCACATCCTGTTGTCTATTTATAGTACTCCCGTGAGTCATTGAGCTGACGAGCTCGTGGAAGAAGACCTTGCGCGCCAGTGAGAGATTCTGGAACTGATTGAATGCTTGGCAGCCTACTCAGCAAACCCCAAAATAAAGACTGTATTCTCTACTGATGACGGTTAATAAACCAGAAACGCGTGTCTAGAGATCATCACTATCTGCGCCAACTTTGGCGAAATACTCAAAAATATCAGAGCGAGCTACAAGAGACTACATTTACCGGAATGCCAGGGGCGAACCTTGCCTGAGAGGTCAACGGGTGCTCCCACATCATGTTGTGCATTTAAAATACTCCAGTGAGTAATTGAGCCGACGAGCTTGTGGATGAAGCACCTGCGCGCCAGTGAGAGGTACCGGACCTGACTGAATGTTTGGCAGCCTACTCAGCAAACCCCAAAATAAAGACGGTATTCTCTACTGATGACTGTTCATAAACCAGAAATACGTGTCTAGAGATCAGCACTATCTGCTCCAACCTTGGCGAAAGACTCGAAAATATCGGAGCGAGCTACAAGAGACTGCATTTACCAGAATGCCAGGAGCAAACCTTGCCTGAGAGGTCAGCGGTGTGCTCCCACATCCTGTTGTCTAACTATAACATACCTTAAAAACTGTGTTTTTTCAGTGAATTTCAAAGGTTTTTTTAAATTCTAATTTCTTACTATAACGTCCTGAAACCTATGTTTTTTTTCAGTGAATATATATACTCACTGAAAAAAACCATAGGTGCAGAAAGAAGCAAGAGCAGTGCAGAAAGAACAAACAGATGTGCAAAATGAGGCAAGAGGGGTACAGAAAAAAGGTAGTAGGGGTGCACAAAGAGGCAAGAGAGGTACAGAAAGAGGCCGGAGGGGTACAGAAAGAAGGAAGATAAGTGCAGAAAGAGGCAAGAGAATTGCTGAAAGAAGCAACAGAGGTAAATGTAAATGTAAATGTGGCGTATTTGTATAGCGCGAACAGTGACCCGGAGGCATCCCGGCGCTTGTACTCCTACCACAAGGGAACCCCTCCTGGCTTTTCCTTGTGGGGTGTCCACTCCTGGGCATCCCATGGTGAAACCAGGCATCCCTTGTGTATCAGGAGGCCTTTGTGGAGACTAAGCAAGCTATTGCCCAGAGTTGCAGCGTGGGACCCATGCTTAGAATCGGCACTAAGGCGAGAATATCCGGTCAGAGGAATTTAAGCCCGAAACCCGCCGAGGCGGGAATCGAACCCTGGTCCCTGGCCAGTGTTCTGCATCAAGGTCTGCCGCTCAAAGAATTGAGCCACACTTCTCCAAGAGGTGTAGAAAGAAGCAATAGAAGTACAGAAAGAGGCAAGAGAATTGCTGAAAGAAGCAACAGAGGTGTAGAAAGAAGCAAGAGAAGTGCAGAAAGAGACAAGTGAGGTGAATATATATATTCACTGAAAAACACCATAGGTTTCAGGGACATTTTGGTTAGAAAGTAGAATTTAAAAAACCTTAGAAAATCACTGAAAAAACACAGGTTTCAGGGACGTTATAGTTAGTTGGACATTTCACTCGTACAATACCAGAGAAATTTGGCAGTTATAGTTAGTTGAGCTAACTATAACTCGAACCCACGTAATGCACTGCTGATGACGTCACATATTACATAATTCATGACATGGTCAGTGACATCACTGATGACATCTCAAATTACATCACTGATGACATCATCCGGTGACTGTGTGTTTCTGTCAAGTTTATATATATATTCACTGAAAAAAAACATAGGTTTCAGGGACGTAATAGTTAGAAATTAGCATTTAAAAAACCTTAGAAATATATATATATATATATATATTACCAAAACACCTTCCGAAGGAAAGAATCAGCCGCACATCACCAGCGAAGTTTACATCCTGAATTTATTCACAAAAGGCAATCCTAACAGGTTTCGTTCTTTCCCCGAACTTCCTCAGAGGTACGCCGTAAATGCTTGCATAATTGTCCGTGAACCCACGTGTTTTTGTACGTGATTCTCAAGTTCTGTCCTCGGTGGACGGTCCCTCATGGCTCGTGGTGCTTTCTGGTACCTGTGGTTCACTTTTATAATTGTTTTAAACCCTCCAATGGGTGTTTTTGTTGCAAGGTCATTGTCTTATTGCTGCAGGAAACATACTTCGCTGTGCCCCGAGAATTACCATTTTAAGGCTTCCCTAGAACCATGCCAAAGTCCGTCTTTGGCATCAGCAGCCTGCCCTTGTCACTCTCGTGTTCAACAAACAAGGTCCTTTGGTCGGGCAGACTCCGGCGCGCTTGCTGGCAGTGCGTCGCTGCGGTGGGACCACACCAGTATAGATTACCAAAACACCTTCCGAAGGAAAGAATCAGCCGCACATCACCAGCGAAGTTTGCATCCTGAATTTATTCACCAACGGCAATCCTAACATGTTTCGTTCTTTCCCCGAACTTCCTCAGAGGTACGCCGTAAATGCTTGCATAATTGTCCGTGAACCCACGTGTTTTTGTACGTGATTTTCAAGTTCTGTCCTCGGTGGACCGCTCCTCATGGCTCGTTGTGCTTTCTGGTACCTGTGGTTCACTTTTATAATTGTTTTAAACCCTCCAATGGGTGTTTTTGTTGCAAGGTCATTGTCTTATTGCTGCAGGAAACATACTTCGCTGTGCCCCGAGAATTACCATTTTAAGGCTTCCCTAGAACCATGCCAAAGTCCGTCTTTGGCGTCACCAGCCTGCCCTTGTCACTCTCGTGTTAAAAAAACAAGGTCCTTTGGTCGGGCAGACTCCGGCGCGCTTGCTGGCAGTGCGTCGCTGCGGTGGGACCACACCGGTATAGATTACCAAAACACCTTCCGAAGGAAAGAATCAGCCGCACATCACCAGCGAAGTTTGCATCCTGAATTTATTCACAAACGGCAATCCTAACATGTTTCGTTCTTTCCCCGAACTTCCTCAGAGGTACGCCGTAAATGCTTGCATAATTGTCCGTGAACCCACGTGTTTTTGTACGTGATTTTCAAGTTCTGTCCTCGGTGGACCGTCCCTCATGGCTTGTGGTGCTTTCTGGTACCTGTGGTTCACTTTTATAATTGTTTTAAACCCTCCAATGGGTGTTTTTGTTGCAGGGTCATTGTCTTATTGCTGCAGGAAACATACTGCAGCAATAAGACATATATATATATATATATATATATATATATATATATATATATATATATATATATATATATATATATTTTTCTCACACAAGGGTTGTCCTTTTGGAAGTGCCAAACTCGAGGAGGTTAAAACACAAATGCCACCGGCAGCAGCACCGCAGCCTGATACACGTACTTCCAAATGCTGTCAAACGCATTTCGGGCGTGGTCCCGCCCTTGATCACTGGCTCATCACGGACAACAGGAGGCGTGATTTCACGCACATGTTTTATTTCAATTTAGAATCCCGCCCCCATGGGCGTCTGCAAAAGTGCATTCTGGTCTTTGCAGTGTAGTTTGACAGGAATGTGTGCCAATTAACAACCCCAGTGGGTGCCCCTGTAAATCCGTTGTTAAAATATTATACTCCGTTGAGTGGAATGCAGTGTGAACAGTGCCGATATGCTGCCAATATATCCCGGCAGCTCAGGCCCCCCTCGTTCTGTTCACTGCTCCGGTGTAGAGCAATGTAGATTCGTCTTGACAACGGCGGGGTACTCCTGTGACCAGACCAGACGCTAATTTATTCTCACTCAAGGGTTGTCCTTTTGGAAGTGCCACACCCGAGGAGGTTAAAACACAAATGCCACCAGCAGCAGCACCGCAGCCTGACACACGTACTTCCAAATGCTGCCAAACGCGTTTCCGGCGTGGTCCCGCCCTTGATCACTGGCTCATCACGGACAAGAGGAGGCATGATTTCACGCACATGTTTTATTTCAATTTAGAATCCCGCCCGATGGGCGTCGGCAAAAGTGCATTCTGGTCTTTGCAGTGTAGTTTGCCAGGAATGTGTGCCAAATAACAACCCCAGTGGGTGCCCCTGTAAGTCCGTTGTTAAAATAATATACTCCGTTGAATGGAATGCAGCGTGAACAGCGCCGATATGCTGCCAATATATCCCGGCTAGCTCAGGCCCCCCTTGTTCTATTCACCGCTCCGGTGTAGAGCAATGTAGATCCGTCTTGACAACGGCGGGGCACTCCCGCGACCAGACCCGCCGCTAATTTATACTCACACAAGGGTTGTCCTTTTGGAAGTGCTACACTCGAGGAGGTTAAAACACAAATGCCACTGGCAGCAGTACTGCAGCCTGACACACGTACTTCCAAATGCTGCCAAACGCGTTTTGGGCGTGGTCCCGCCCTTGATCACTGGCTCATTACGGACAACAGGAGGCATGATTTCACACACATGTTTTATTTCAATTTAGAATCCCGCCCCCATGGGCGTCGGCAAAAGTGCATTCTGGTCTTTGCAGTGTCGTTTGCCAGGAATGTGTGCCAAATAACAACCCCAGTGGGTGCCCCTGTAAGTCCGTTGTTAAAATAATATACTCCGTTGAGTGGAATGCAGTGTGAAAAGCGCCGATATGCTGCCAATATATCCCGGCAGCTCAGGCCCCCTCCTTCTGTTACCGCTCCGGTGTAGAGCAATGTAGATCTGTCTTCACAATGGTGGGGCACTCCCGTGACCAGACCAGCCACTAATTTATTCTCACACAAGGGTTGTCCTTTTGGAAGTGCCACACTCGAGGAGGTTAAAACACAACTGCAACTGGCAGCAGCACCGCAGCCTGACACACGTACTTCCAAATGCTGCCAAACGCGTTTCGGGCATGGTCCCGCCCTTGATCACTGGCTCATCACGGACAACAGGAGGCATGATTTCACGCACATGTTTTATTTCAATTCAGAATCCCGCCCCCAAGAAAGGAAAATCAAAGCTATCATACGAAAAAATTGGCCCATAGTACTCACGGATGGGGTACTATCAAGCAGACTAGAAGAGTGACCTACTATCACTTTTAGGAGGGAAAAATCAATGTGGGATAGTCTAGTCAGAACAAGCCCAGAAATCAAAATTGCCGGTACTTGGCTTACACAAAGAACAGGTTTTTTCAAATGTTCATCATGCAGGGCTTGCAGATTTGGTGTAAATACAACCCATTATACAAACCCCTTCTCTGATACACGTATTGCTATTAAAGGGAGTTATGGCTGCTGCACTGAGTTTGCTGTGTGTGTTCTGGCGTGTACCTGTGGGCTGCGCTATGTTGGTAGTACGAAGCTGCAGGTGCACGCCAGAATACTGCAGCATCTCAGGGCCATTGTCAACAGTGATGCGGCATATCCCGTAGTAAGACATTTTAAGGCAGTTAATAACAACAACTTGAACTGCCTTACTTATTTTGTAATTAATGCAGTAGCACCACTACGAAGAGGAGGAGATAGGGAGAAAATGCTGAGAAGATTAGAGACTCGAACTATACTTGAGTTAGACAGCAAAAGCCCAAATGGATAAAACAACACCGAAGATCTGCATTATCTTTCATAGCCCTGTCAATTTGAGCCAGAAATGTAAAAGAGGTGATCAGGAAACTGTATACAGTATGAAGTTGCATATTCCCAGATATTTTTTGATTGTTGGTCTGATGTAGCGAGATAAGAAAAATGAAGTAAATAGACCTCCAGAAGCGATGAGAATGAATTTAAATTAATGTATTGGATTGTAAGAGTTTAAAGGTTATTTGATTTAATTTTGTCTAGCACTTTGAGCACGTTAAGGTATCTTTTTAGCACTCTAGATGGCCCTTAGTAAATTTTGAACTTTACATATTTCAAAGAGCTGCAATTTACAGTGCATTAACTCTGTTTTTTTTTCAAAAGGAAAAACATGGTAAAACATTTGGGAAGGAAAAAGAAATATATAAGAAACTGTAGAAAAAGACATGAATGGGGACAATTAAATTTGCACATAGTATTGTACATAGATCCATTGTAAATTATTTGGAGATAAAATATTGTACATGTGAGATTTATTTATAGTTTGTAATATATATGAGACTATATTTATGAATGTTATGGTATTGATGCAGATTTTTTCAAGAAATATGATGACATATATTTACATGTTTTTTTAAACACAGTATTTATAATATTTATGTTATTACAAGGAGATGTAGGCATTCATGCCGAGTATGAGAGTTAATGTTTACAATTCAGTAAATGCAGATGCAAGCAAAAATTAGATCGAGCAAATACGGAAATAATATTGAAAATTGTATTTATTTGTAAAGTATCAACAATACGACGTAAGAAATGAGTATGTTATCTATGTCCATGCTAGAGTACATCACATGACTATGTGCACGAGGGGCGGGCAGTTGAAAGGAGAAAAAAAACATTTACAAGGTATACAATGCTGCCTAAAGTTTGTGTGAGCAAGAGCACGGAGGTGCTCGAAACGCGTCGCAGCAGAGCGGGGTAAAAAATAAATATACCTCTGCCTCGTACATTGTGGTCCGCCTTCTTCATTTTTCCCAGGAGTGGATGTGTGGAGAAAATTACTGTTTGGATATATATATATATATATATATATATGAGGTACGTGGCGCTCCTTGAACAACACACAGCCAATCAGCCGATCAGTGGACACAGGAACCAGCAAGACCCGTAGTTTGGTGCAAATCTTTTTTATTTTAGATAGTGGCCCAGCACCAGTCCGCCATGACGCGTTTCGGCTAGAGATAGCCTTGATCACATGACACCGTCACGAGGGCTGATCACCCTTTTAAAGTGCAATGTGCCATCACATGGTATTAGAAACAGAAAAAATACTGTCAATGTTTCTAATTACAACGATTACGGCATAAATGCCCGTATCCTGTTAACGTAGTTGCACAATAAACATCGTAAATTCATGTTGCAATTGATGAACAATAAAACTGTACACTATATACAGTATGTATTGAGTATACACATGTAGAATAAATATACAATACATGAAACTTCGCAAGGCTTAGGCAGTAATAAACTTTTAAAAAATTCTTATAAAAGTTAAAAGGGACATATAAATAGTTATATAAATATTAAAATATAACTAAAACATCATTTAATATATATACACACTGTGAATCCAGGTGTGGAATGTTAAAACCCTTGATCACTGTATTACAATAATGCCCAAGTGGGCAAATCCCAAAGCCTAACATGTAAACAATGCGTATGTGCAAAATATGCTAATTGTGCAACTCTAGCTGATGGCAAAAGTGCTACCAAGTGCGTGATATTAACTTAAATATGTGAATTAAATAAAATTATATAAGATAACTGTTGGTCATGGAGGGTGAAAGGGATGTAGTGTATTTAAACAGAATGTATAGTCCACAGTTCACAGTTAACAGTTACTGATTACTTCAATGCAAAACTCAAGTATAGCAGACAGAAACAGAACGGCATGAATGACTGACTCACCAAGGCTAAAGCAGATATACTCAGAGATAGGTGTGGCAGTCCTCCCCTGTGTTAAGGCCAAACGGTGTCTTAGTATCTAGCAAGATTATATAGCGAGTCTCTAGTTTTCTTAGAAGTGACTCCCTATCACCGCCTCTCCTTTGGGGAGGAACACAATCTATCGCGAAGTATCTGAGTAAGGATGCATCCTTTCCATGTTTACTGTTGAAATGCCTGGCCACTGGATATGTTGCATCTGCATTGTTGATCGCACGCAGATGCTGCAGTATGCGCTTATGCACCTGCGGCCTGGTGCTTCCAACATATCTTAGACCACATGGGCACTCCAAAACGTATACAACGTATTCAGATTTACAATTAAGTTTTTGTTGGATTTTAACTGGAAAGGGTGAAAGAGGAGTAAAAATCTCAGTCTTACTGATGCCATGTTTACATGCTTTGCAGCTTGAGCATCTTAAAAAACCTTTGCTATCATTCAGCCATGTTCCTGAAACTACCTCTGGGCTACTCGATACCAGACTATCTTTCATTGAGTGTGCTTTGCGGTAGGTAATGCTAGGATTTTTGCTGATGGTAGATCCAATTACAGGATCATATGAGACTAAAGACCAGTTGTCTTTAATTATCTTATGGATACTTTTGTGTTGTATATTGTACGCCATAATGAGTCTAGTCTCACCATCAGTTTTAACAGTGATAGAGCTGGTTGGTACACTACCTGAGCCCAGGAGTGCAGTTCTATCAATCCTATTGGCTTTGTTAACAGCATTATCTATCGTGTTTGTTTTGTAGCCACGCTCAACAAATCTGGCCCTACATGCTGCTTGTGCCAGCCGGCATTCCTCCTCACTGCTGCAAATCCTTCTGATACGCAGCATCTCCCCATAAGGGATGCTACGTATCAGATGTGCTGGGTGATGGCTTCCAGCATGCAACAGTGTGTTCCCAGCAGTGGGTTTACGATAAAGTCTGGTATGTAAGTTGTTGTCACAAACGAACAATTCCACGTCTAGGAATACTATAGATTCTCTGCTCAGGGTACTGGTGAATTGTATGTTCAAGTTGTTACAGTTCAATTCCTCAATGAAAAGAGTTACCTCTGACTCCGATCCATCCCACACAAACACCAGGTCGTCAATATACCTTAGCCAAAGTTTGACTTTGGTATCCATGACAATAGCAAATTGTTTCCTCAGGACCTGCTCCTCCCAGTACCCCATGTGTAGGCAGGCGTAACTGGGAGAGAAGCAGGCCCCCATTGCCACCCCCCTGGTCTGTATGAATAACTGATTAGCAAAGAGAAAGATGTTATTTTCTAGGCAAATATTAATCATGTCCAACAACATTTTCGAATGCTCATGGAAGCACAAATTTCTTTTCTCTAAAAAGTGTTGCACAGCCCTTAAACCATCTATATGGAATATGCTGGTGTACAGCGATGTAACGTCCATGGATACCAGGACATAATTAGGGCACCATTGAAAATCCTGAATCTTTCTCAACAAGTCACTGGTGTCTAATATAAATGAAGGAAGGCCCCTCACAAAATCCTGTAGGAAATAGTCAATATATCTGCTCATGTTCTCAAGTAAGCTGTTACAGGCAGATATTATGGGCCTTCCAGGGGGTTGATTTATACATTTATGTACTTTAGGGATGAAATATATTACCGGAGTAACCGGGTAGTCTTTTTTCAAAAACTTGTATTCATCCATTGAAATGAGGCCCTTACTCCTCCACGCTGATAATCTGAGGTAGATTTCATTCCTTGAGTTTAACGCCTCTTGCATGGAGATTCGACGATAGCACTCTCTATCGTTAAGTTGCTTGTGGGCCTCTTCTAGGTACATTTTGCGTGGCCAAAGGACCACGTTACCCCCCTTGTCGGATTGTCTTATCACCAGGTTCTTGTTGGCTCTCAGTTTTTTAATTAACATGTGGTATTCCTTATCTTTGTGGTCATATCGTTTGATTTGGTTTGCCGTTTTAATTTGAAGTTCCTTGAGTTGTGTGACAACGCGTTCGTGGAAGATGTCAATATTGTCTTTTAACATTAGGGGGCAGAATTTCGATTTTAACCTGAAATTCGTTGCACATGATGTTGGTAATGGTTCACCCCCCAATGCGTCCTGACTCTCAGTGATGTCATCAGTGATGTCACTGACCATGTCATGAATGATGTAATATGTGACATCATCAGCAGTGGATTGCGGGTGCGCGATATATAGTTAGCGCATCTAACTATATATGGAATTTCAATGGTTTTATGCGAGTAAAATAAGGTTTTGTAAATGCAAATCCCTAACTATATATGGCCTAAAACCAATGGTTTTTTCATTGAATTTTCAAGGTTTTGTAAATGCAAATTCCTAACTATATATCGACTATAACCTATGGTTTTTTCTGTGAATTTCAATGGTTTTTTAATAGCAAATATCAAAAGGTGTCAAATGTCAAGTACGTGATAGGTAAAAACGTTTTCGTGTTTATGCACGCTGATGTGCTTTGAACGCTGCCCCCCCTCCCCTCTTTTCTCTTAGTAGTACTCTCTCTTTGCAGATAGTGAACGGTAGTTAACGCAGACCTTTACCCCTGTTGTAATCCGTCGTACCTGCTTGTCTCTCCATTTGATTGATTGTTATCCAAGCATTTACTGTTTTAGAATTGGTTCTCTTTGGATCATTCTCTATTTACAAACAAGCACAAAGTCGCAATACTCTGTTTAGTCTTTGCAGATAGTGAAAAATCGTGTAAAAAAATAAAAGTAATCGAGCAAAATCAGTAGACCACTAATTCGATCTCTTTTTGACCTCGGTAAAATACAAACATTAGGAACAACCCTTCATGAGAAATACGAAAATAGTGAAATGAACTGAGCTCCACACCATGAGGGCTGCAAGACAGCTCGACTCCGCCACCCACCCCGCCCAAAATAACGACAAACCCTATGCAAATATTATAAATATAGACAACACACCAGCAAAGAAACAGGGTAAAACATTTTATTAAATAACTATTTACATAACTATTTTATACTTTTTATTGCCCGATCCGGCTAGCTCAATCGATTGAGCATGAAACTCATGCACTGATAGCAAGCGTTGAGAGTTTGTAGAACGATGGCTTCAGATTTTCCACATACGGTGTAGTGGCGCGAACTGGGAGGGGGCGTTTGGATTCTACCCCTTCCACAAATAAGATTTTCATACGTGAATGTTCGTTCATGCTTTTTGTCCCTGAGTTGCTTCCATGTCACTGCCTTACACAAATGGCATAAGTCCTGGTTGTTGAGTGCCATACTTCAGAGTTCTAAGCAGCTCTTGTAACACTGTTTAAACCTTATTTGCACCTGCTGCAGCTTCACTATTCAAAGTAAGTGGGGTCCATTTGTGGACCTGACTGCATTGGAAAACAATGTGATACAGTGCCTCCCTAAACCGCTTGACGGAGGCCCCCGAGGGGCGGTAAGATGGCGCGGACTGAGAGGGGGCGCTTGGCTCCTGCCCCCTCCCCAAGTCGTGTTGCCCTGGTGTGGCCTGAGATCGCCCCCGGCATAGGCGGCCGGCTCCCGGGGTCCGGCGGAATTTTTTCCCTTTTGATGACTCTTCCATTCTGGACCTTGTCCCACAATCCGTTTGACCTGAAGACACGCTGTCGTGGGGCGCCCCTTTACCGTTTTAGTTGCCATTCCGCCCGCTTTTGGTACTCTGTGCCTCTTCCGCCATTCAGCTGTTTACCGCCCGCTCTTGCGACTACAACGTCTCGCTCACCATGTAGTTGAGTTGCTCCCGCTCTTAAGATTTAACCGAACTTTTTGGACTGCTGAAAGCGGTTGTATTCCGACCGCTGGTTGGTGGAGACATTTTGACTATATTCTGGACCTGCATTGTCGCGTAATGCGTCATATGATGCGACGCGTTAGCGCACCCGGAAGTGCTCCGGTGCGCAAGGCGCAGCTTCCCGGAAACGATCCAGAGCGCGCCGCGCAGCGCGTAACGTAAGCATAACAGGTCATGTGACTTGTTAATAAAACTTTTCATTGGTTCATTTTACTTTTGTTTTCCTAATGATGTAAGACTAGGTCATGTGACCTAAAAATAACACTTTTCATTGGATTAAAACATTTTTTTTCCCAAACGATGAAAGCCCCACCTTGTTTCTGGATGTTTCAGACTGAAGCTGGCGTCACCATGAGAGCACCACCATCTCGTAGCTCCGTCGTGGCCATTCCGCAAGCAATCATGGCAGCCGCTCCCCACCAGAAGCCTGCGGGAGTCGACGGCCCCCAAGACTTTTGTACAATCTTCAAGGCTGAGGGGACGCTTTCGAGAATGGAACCCAAGCCCTGGCAGACAAGCGTCCGAGTTCCAAGGTGTCCCAGGGCCATTTTACTGGACCAGGCCCAAATCCGAAGAGCCGGCCGCCATTTTAAGAGTCCTGTGGAAGCCGCCTATCGCTGCACCGCAAGAGTGGGAGCAACTCAACTACATGGTGAGCGAGACGCTGTAGCCGTAAGAGCGGGCGCTAAACAGCTGAATGGCGGAAAAGGCACAGTGTAGCAAAAGCGGGCGGAATGGCGACTGAAACGATAAAGGGGCGCCCCACTACAGCAGACAAGCCTCCGCCATGTGCTTCAAAACTGCATATGTATCTCGTGATATCAAGGTTGGGCAACCAGTACACAACAAGCAGTTACGAGTCCCATTTACACCGGCACCATTTTGGGCGCGGCCGGGCAGGTCCAGGATCTAGTCAAACATAACAAATGAGGCTGACGTCTCTGAAGCAGTTGACGAACAGCAGGACATAGCAAATAAACATGAAGTCTCTAAAGCTGTTAACTCACTGCAGGACAAAACAAGTAAACCTGAAACCTCTGGAATAATTGTCGCTCAAAAGAACAACACACAAAACTCTGTAGAGCCTGAAGAAAAAAAAACAGAAGGGCACTGTAGTTTCAGACACACTTAACACTAATGACTAAACAAAGATATCGTCTGTTTATGAAGCAGTTATCATCTTCACAGAATTGACAAAGAAGTTTGCAGACACCAATGCTATTAAGAAACACAAGGAAATCCTAACGCATCAGCATTCTCGGAAGAGGTTGACACAGATAACATCTTAAGGAACAAAGAAAGACCTGTTCACTCTTGACACCCCAGGTGCTGTGTATGTTGCACTATAGTGCTGCATCGAGAAAACGGACAACCCTATTGATGTGGATTTTTCATTATTGATTATTGTAAAGAAATGGCGACTCCCCCCTTTAGCAGATTAGCTAAATGTTTGCGTAATTTAGGCATAAAAGTTATATTATTGTTGTTGGTGTTGTTATCGTTATAGTTCTGGTTAATTTCAAAAAATGGTTAAATATATTTACAGTTTTTGTTGCGTTCGTTATATTTAAAAGTTAATAAAGTTTTAAAATCCAACTTTGTTGGAGTGCTATATATTTTTAAAAAATCGGGTGAATGGGGCCTTGAATCTGGTTATTGTCATGTGTGGGCTTTGCAAGTGTACTGCTACAGGATCGGACATTTCAAACTCAAATGCACGTTCTTTTTCTTACCTTTCCGAAGCATGGAGCGCAATAGCAGGCAGAGAAAGGGTGATGCACGTGTTGAACACTACCTGACCTGGCAAGTTGCTGGCAGTGCCCCCCCCGCCCGGTCCTGAAAGAGGGCACACACACACCGCCGCCCGAGTACTTCACAAATCTTTAAAAGACCATGCGCTTGTTCATGAGGCTTTAATGGTTTATCACCCCTTCTAGAACCCCTGCATCGACCCTCTGACGTTTCCTGGAAGAATTAGCACGTAACACAATACCAAGCCCTGTCAGCTGAAACCCCCAAGAAATCGTGGGGCATATTATCAAGGGGGTTTATTTCCGCTTTTTTGGCTTTAAAAGCCAAAAAAAAAGAGATAAAATTATCTCCCTATTACCAAGCTGTCGCTAACACCAGTTAGTGACAGCTAAAAGGAGATAGTGACCATCTTGGGCCCCGCTTTGCATGTCAGTGATATTTATCACTAATGACATGCAAAGTGGGCGTGCCAAGATTTTAGCGACTGGAAACAGTCCCTAACCATCGCTATCTCCTATTACCAACTTTTGGAGATATTCGCGCTAAGCGGGAATATCTCCAAAAGCTAACACCTGCCCTGAGCAGTTCTTAGCCATGTTATCCAATGGGAGGTGGATAACATGGCTAAGAGCATTAGCTCGCTAATGCATGAATATCGTTGACTTTTCAGCGATATTCATGCATTGCGGCCGTTTTTTATCGCATTTGCGATAAACCTTGCTAATAGCAAGGTTTATGTGCGATAAAATTCGCCGATGTGCGGCGATAATTTTTGTCTCTAAACAAGTTAGAGACAAAAATTATCGCTAGTTGTTGGTAATATGCCCCCGGGTTTTTCCTTGCAGGAATCGGGAGGCGGAAGACTAGCACTGAAATCAGTAGTCTCACGCCTGAATCGGGAGGATTGATATGTCTGGATTCTCTACAGCTGGGGCCATAAACTACATCCGCAGGGCTAGGTGATAGCCTGGGTCCGGCCTGGACAATCGGACACAGAGGAAGAGGAGTGTCAGAGGGTGCGGTAGTGAATAGGGTGAAAGGGAGGTGTCGGGCGGGCACAGGGTGTGATTCTCAGAGAAGAGCAGCGCAGATGGGGGGAAGTATATGGCCCATGCATGAGAGAGAGAGCGGGGGTGACCAGTGCGTGGGGGAGATGCTTGCGAGGGTGGGGAGCCATGCTGAGGATCGGCGGAGTGCAGGGAGTGGGTCTGATCAAAGCATCTAAAATGGCTGCCGTGCACGACAAAATTGTGGCATTGGACAAAAAAGGCAAGATGGCGCAGACAATGTTTATCAATAAGGATTCATTTATAACAAAATATTTACTCGCAGTGACAAAATGGTGGTCAACACTTCCTGATTTCCATCGAATCGAACGTTAACAAACGTCACGCAGCAAAAAAAAAAAAAAGCTCACGCACAGAGCAGTTTTTAGCCATGTTATCCAATGGAAGGTGGATAACATGGCTAAGAGCATTTGCTGGATAATGCATGAATATCGCTGACTTTTCAGCGATATTCATGCATTGCGGCCGTTTTTTATCGCATTTGCGATAAACCTTGCTAATAGCAAGGTTTATGTGCGATAAAATTCGCCGATGTGCGGCGATAATTTTTGTCTCTAAACAAGTTAGAGACAAAAATTATCGCTAGTTGTTGGTAATATGCCCCCGGATTTTTCCTTGCAGGAATCGGGAGGCGAAAGACTAGCACTAAAATCAGTAGTCTCACGCCTGAATCGGGAGGGTTGGCATGTCTGGATTCTCTACAGCTGGGGCCATAAACTACATCCGCAGGGCTAGGTGATAGCCTGGGTCCGGCCTGGACAATCGGACACAGAGGAAGAGGAGTGTCAGAGGGTGCGGTAGTGAATAGGGTGAAAGGGAGGTGTCGGGCGGGCACAGGGTGTGATTCTCAGAGAAGAGCAGCGCAGATGGGGGGAAGTATATGGCCCATGCATGAGAGAGAGAGCGGGGGTGACCAGTGCGTGGGGGAGATGCTTGCAAGGGTGCGGAGCCGTGCTGAGAATCGACGGCGTGCAGAGAATGGGCCTGGTCAAGGCATCTAAAATGGCTGCCGTGCACGACAAAATTGTGGCATTGGACAAAAAAGGCAAGATGGCGCAGACAATGTTTATCAATAAGGATTCATTTATAACAAAATATTTTATCGCAGTGACAAATTGGCGGTCAACACTTCCTGATTTCCATCGAATCGAACGTTAACAGACGTCACGCAGCAAAAAAAAAAAAAAGCTCACGCACAGCCGCTGGAAGACATGTATCAACATATTCAGAAAACATAAGGGGTCAGGATACGTCTCCCGCACCCCCTTATACCTAGTAATTTAATTAAAACGAAACACAAAATGGCGAATTCCCGTTTCGCTATCAGTTTGCGGCCCAGTTCGCGACTCGGGAAGCGCTTCTACCGTGAAAAATATATATTTTTTTATTTTCCCCACGAGACCCTTTAATAACCCCAACATCATTCCTAGGGGGTCAAGAGAGGTATACCTTGCCCCCTTTCATTAAATTTCCCCTTCGTTTTTCACCTCTTCTTCTCTCTCGATCCTACCGAGAGATAAGATGGCGGCCGCTCCGGACTGTTTAGAATGTTGACAGACACCGGAGGGCCAATCAGCTTCGCATCGCAAAGTTCCGATACGCGAAAAGTTCGCTAACCGGATAGCTGCCCGGAGCGCTGTTACAGATATATATCTTGATTTAAACGTTAATTTCTCAAAATCCACTGAAGCACATATCTTGAGACCTAGCAAAGGCACATCGGGCTAACAGTCCCTACAATTTTGCCAAGTTTCGTGGAAATCCATTCAGCCGTTCGAGCTAAAAGTGAGGCCAACCGCCCTATGGAAATTAACATGGGAAAAACGCGTTTTGGGACCCCCCTTTTTTCTCGGCCCCCCCTTGACAAACCCCCCCCAAATTTTCAAGGGCTGCTCAGAAACAAAATGTGCCATTTTCCTGAAAATTTCAGCCGATTCCGTCCACAAACGCCAAAGTTATTAGACATAGAATTTTCAAAAGTTCCATAGAGAATTAATCCTAACTATATATACCTACTGGCAAGACGCCAGTAGGTAATATATATATATATATATATATATATATATATATATATTACCTACTGGCTATCGCCAGTAGGTATATATAGTTAGGATTTTTTCCCTATGGGATTTTTGAAAATTCTATGTCTAATAACTTTGGCGTTTGTGGACGGAATCGGCTGAAATTTTCAGGAAAATGGCACATTTTGTTTCTGAGCAGCCCTTGAAAATTTGGGGGGGTTTTGTCGAGGGGGGGCCGAGAAAAAAGGGGGGTCCCAAAACGCGTTTTTCCCATGTTAATTTCCATAGGGCGGTTGGACTCCCTTTTAGCTCGAACGGCTGAATGGATTTGCACGAAACTTGGCAAAATTGTAGGGACTGTTAGCCCGATGTGCCTTTGCTAGGTCTCAATGTATGTGCTCCAGTAGTTTTTGAGAAATTAACATTTAAATCAAGATATATATCTGTAACAGCGCTCCAGGCTGCGCTCCGGTTCGCTTACTTTTCGCGAAACGGAACTTTGCGATGCGAAGCTGATTGGCTCCCCAGTGTCTGTCAACATTCTAAACAGTCCGGAGCGGCCGCCATCTTATCTCTCGGTAGGATCGAGAGAGAAGAAGAGGTGAAAAACGAAGGGGAATTTAATGAAAGGGGGCAAGGTATACCCCTCTTGACCCCCTAGGAATGTTGTTGGGGTTATTAAAGGGTCCCGTGGGGAAAATAAAAAAAAAATGATTTTTCACGGTAGAAGTGCTTCACGGGCCGCGAACTGGGCCGCAAACTGGTAGCGAAACGGGAATTCGCCATTTTGTGCTTCGTTTTAATTAAATTACTAGGTATAAGGGGGTGCGGGAGACGTATCCTAATCCCCTATGTTTCATGAGGGTGGCTGAGGAGGCTCATATATGTTGATACATCTCTTCCAGCGGCTGTGCGTGAGCTTTTTATTTTTTTTGCTGCGTGACGTCTGTTAACGTTCGATTCGATGGAAATCAGGAAGTGTTGACCGCCAATTTGTCACTGCGATAAAATATTTTGTTATAAATGAATCCTTATTGATAAACATTGTCTGCGCCATCTTGCCTTTTTTCCAATGCCACAATTTTGTCGTGCACGGCAGCCATTTTAAATGCCAGGCTGGTCCCAGGCTATCACCTACCCCTGCGAATGTAGTTTATGGCCCCAGCTGTAGAGAATCCAGACATGCCAACCCTCCCGATTCAGGCGTGAGACTACTGATTTCAGTGCTAGTCTCCCGCCTCCCGATTTCTGCAAGCAAAAACCCGGGGGCATATTACCAACAACTAGCGATAATTTTTGTCTCTAACTTGTTTAGAGACAAAAATTATCGCCGCACATCGGCGATTTTTATCGCAGATAAACCTCGCTATTAGCAAGGTTTATCGCAAATGCGATAAAAAACGGCCGCAATGCATGAATATCGCAGAAAAGTCAGCGATATTCATGTATTATCGAGCAAATGCTCTTAGCATGTTATCCACCTCCCATTGGATAACATGGCTAAGAACTGCTCAGGGCACTATCACTGACATGCAAAGCGGGGCACACGATGGTCGCTATCTCCTTTTAGCTGTCACTAACTGGTGTTAGCGACAGCTTGGTAATAGGGAGATAATTTTATCTCCGCTTTCTTGGCTTTTAAAGCCAAAAAAGCGGAGATAAACCCCCTTGATAATATGCCCCATGATTCCTCGGGGGTTTCAGCTGACAGGGCTTGGTATTGTGTTACGTGGTAATTCTTCCAGGAAACGTCAGAGGGTCGATGCAGGGGTTCTAGAAGGGGTGATAAACCATTTAAGCCTCATAAACAAGCGCATGGTCTTTTAAAGTTCTGTGAAGTACTCGGGGCGGCGGTGTGTGTGTGTCCTCTTTCAGGAGCGGGCGGGGGGGGGGGGCACTGCCAGCAACTTCCAGGCTAGGCAGTGTTCAACACTTGCATCACCCTTTCTCTGCCTGCTATTGCGCTCTATGCTTCGGAAAGGTAAGAAAAAGAACGTGCATTTGAGTTTGAAATGTCCGATCCTGTAGCAGTACACTTGCAAAGCCCACACATGACAATAACCCGATTCAAGGCCCCATTCACCCGTTTAAAAAAAAATTTATAACACTCCAACAAAGTAAGATTATAAAACTTTATTAACTTTTAAATATAATGAACGGAACAAAAACTGTAAAAACTTTTAAACATTTTTCACCAAAAAAAGCAACAATTGTCAGAAGCTGTCTTTTGTGCGAATAGTCCCAAGGCAGCACAACGTGCTGAGTTCTGGACGGCACCCAGGTGATGTCGCCTGGGTGCCGCACTGGTTTTGGTATCCTACAATGCTGCTCCGAAAATTGGCGTGGGGCGTCCCGGGTGGTGCGGGGGGAGGCCTCGTCAGTAGCGGTCTGTTGTGCGAATAGTCCCAAGGCCAGTAGAACGCGCTGAGATGTTGATGGCACCCAGGTGATGTCCAGTAAACTGCCGCACTGGTTTTGGTATCCTACAATGCTGCTCCGAAAATTGGCGTGGGGCGGCCCGGGGGGGGGGGGGGTGTGGGGGAGGCGGCGTGAACGGGCCTCCCCAGGTGGCGGCCATCCAGCTGAGTTGCGCCCGCTCTTGCGGCTACAGCGTATCGCTCACCATGTTGTTGAGTTGCTCCCACTCTTGCAGTGCAGCGATAGGCGGCTGCCACATGACTCTTAAAATGGCGGACGGCTCTTCGGTTTTGGGCCTGGTCCACTAAAATGGCCCTGGGACACCTTGGAACTCGGATGCTTGCCTGCTAGGGCTTGGGCTCCATTCTCGAAAAGCGTCCCCTCAGCCGTGAAGATTCTACAAAAGTCTTGGGGGCCCCCGACTCCCGCAGGCTTCCGGTGGGGAGCGGCTGCCATGATTGCTCGCGGAATGACCACGACGGAGCTACGAGATGGTGGTGCTCTCATGCTGACGCCAGCTTTAGTCTGAAACATCCAGAAACAAGGTGGGGCTTTCATCGTTTGGGAAAAAAAAATGTTCTAAACCAATGAAAAGTGTTATTTTTAGGTCATATGACCAAGCCTTCCATCTTTAGGAAACCAAAAGTAAAATAAACCAATGAAAAGTTTTATAAACAAGTCACATGACCTGTTATGCGGCATAGGGCTACAAAAAGCGTAGAAAATCCGTTGGCACGTGAGGCGGCGTCAGTAGCGGACCGATGTGCGAATAGGCCGAAGGCAGCACAACGCGCTGAGATCCGGATGGCACCGAGGTGGTGTCCAGCAAATTGCCGCACTGGTGTGGCCATCCTACAATGCTGCGCCGAAAGACGGCGTGTCCAGCTGAGTTCCGGTCACTCTTGCGGTACAGTGAGTCGAACGCGCCGAGATCCGGATGGCACCGAGATTGTGTCCAGCAAGTTGCCGCACTGGTGTGGCCATCCTACAATGCTGTGCCGAAAGTCGGCGTGGGGTGCCCCGTTGGCTTATGAGGTGATGTCAGTAGTGGACCGATGTGTGAATAGGTCGGAACCAGCACAAGGCGCCAAGATCCGAATGGCAAGTCCTGGATGTTGAGTGCCATAGTTGAGAGTTCTGAGCAGTGCTTGTAAGACTATCTGAAGCTTATTTGCACCTGCTGCAGCTTCGCTGTTGCCCAAGGTGGTGTCCAGCAAATTGCTGCACTGGTGTGGCCATCCTACAATGCTGCGCCGAAAGACGGCGTGTTCAGCTGAGTTCCGGTCAGTCTTGCGGTACAGTGACTCGAACGCGCCGAGATCCGGATGGCACCGAGGTGGTGTCCAGCAAGTTGGCGCACTGGTATGGCCATCCTACAATGCTGCGCCGAAAGACGGCGTGACCAGCTGAGTTCCGGTCACTCTTGCGGTACAGTGGCTCGAACGCTCCGAGATCCGGATGGCACCGAGGTGGTGTCCAGCAAGTTGCCGCACTGGTGTGGCCATCCTACAATGCTGCGCCGAAAGTCAGTGTGGGGTGCCCCGTTGGCTTATGAGGTGATGTCAGTAGTGGACCGATGTGTGAATAGGTCGGAACCAGCACAAGGCGCCCTGCACTGTTGAGCTTTTTTCAATGCCTGTTTTTTGTTGTTTCCCCTCCATCAAAAACAAAAAAAATATATAAAACTGTGCAAAAATACAAAAAAATGTTTAGAAAAGCAGTGCTTGTAAGAGTGTCTGAAGCTCTTTTGCACCTGCTGCAGCTTCACTATTGCCCTGGTGTGGACAAAGATCGCCCATGACTTAGGCTGATTGAGAGTTTGTAGAAAAATGGCTTCAGATTTTCCACATATTACTCTTCAACATTCTTCCTAAATGTAACAATGTGAGACTCACTAGGAGAACGGCTGTTTATCTTTCCTTTCAAAATGCTGCCAACAATATTTTCTGAATGGAAGACACCATCTTGTAGCATAAAGGGCCGAAAGGGGTTCTGGTCTGGCCGATTGTTGGTGGAGACATTTTGACTATATCTTGGACCTGCCCGGCCTCGCCCAAAATGGCGCCGGTATAAATGGGACTCGTAACTCCTTGCCCGCAAATGTATATCTAGAAAATTTTATTGTAAGTGGCCCTGTCTTATTTTAATTACAAAATGTACGTCCACCGATTCCGCAACTGTTAGACACCTTAGTTCTTGCAACCTAATGGCCCGCTCGTTACGTTCCTCTACAGTGTAAATGTCTCCTCATCATATACGATTTCAGTTTGCTCCGTGGCCGGCCCACGTGGTTATAGGCCCGTATTTGTATACTGACATTTTCACAATAAAGGTTTTTAAAACAAAACACGGTAGTAGTATTTACATTGGTAAAGTTTTTACTTTTAGTCACTGTTTTCGAATCAGTAAAAGGCAAGTGAAATAAAGCAGTCCAATTACATGACGGATAAAAGGTATAATATGTAGGAACGTAGTAAAGATAAATGGTCAAGGGCAGTTGTGTTTTCCACTCCTGCAACATAAAGTGATCGATAAGAATCTGATAATCAGGCGTATCGGCGACTAAGACAGCAGGCCGAGTCTCTTTTACTCAACGGCTCCGTCATGGAACGAAGAAACGCCCTTTTTCTCGAAAAAGGAATATATTTTACTTGCAGGACAGTTGTAAATTTTCCGGGAAAGTACATTAGCCTGGAATATTATAACATATATGTTTTAAAAAAAATAATGTTCGAAAACAATAAAAAGCGTAATTTTTAGGTCATATGACCAAGCTTTTCATCATTAAAATAACAAAAGTAAAATGAACCAATGAAAAGTTTTATTAACAAGTCACATGACCTGTTATGCTTACGTTACGCGCTGCGCGCCGCGCCCCGGATCACTTCCGGGTGCGCTAACGCGGCGTGTCATATAACGCATTACGCGACAACGTAGGTCAAGAATATAGTCAAAATGCCTCCACCAACCAGCGTTCGGAACACAACCCCTTTCAGCAGTCCAAAAAGTTCTGTTAAATGACAACAGAGGGGACAGGCAACAAGAACCAGCAGTCAAAGAGGGGAGGGCAAGTTCTTCTCTTCCGGGTCATGTTGGGGCGCTACCGGAACTGATCGAATTGGTAGTCTACAGTGTTTCTGGATGTTTCAGACTAAAGCTGGCGTCAGCATGAGAGCACTACCATCTCGTAGCTCCGTCGTGGCCATTCCACGAGCAGACATGGCAGCCGCTCCCCACCAGAAGCCTGCGGGAGTCGGGGGCCCCCAAGACTTTTGTAGAATCTTCACGGCTGAGGGGACGCTTTCGAGAATGGGACCCAAGCCCTATCAGGGAAGCGTCCGAGTTCCAAGGTGTCCCAGGGCCATTTTAGTGGACCAGGCCCAAAACCGAAAAGCCGGCCGCCATTTTGAGAGTCCTGTGGCAGCCGCCTATCGCTGCACCGCAAGAGCGGGAGCAACTTAACTACATGGTGAGCGAGACGCTGTAGTCGCAAGAGCGGGCGGTAAACAGCTGAATGGCGGAAGAGGCACAGTGTAGCAAAAGCGGGCGGAATGGCAACTAAAACGGTAAAGGAGCGCCCCACTACAGCGTGTCTTCAGGTCAAACGGATTGTGGGACAAAGTCCAGAATAGAAGAGTCATCAAAAGGCAAAAAGTTCCGCCGGACCCCGGGAGCCGGCCGCCTATGTCGGGGGCGATCTCAGGCTACACCAGTGCTATAAGACTTGGGGAGGGGGTCGGAGCCAAGCGTCTTCTCCGAGTCCGTGCCATCACACCGCCCCTCGGGGGCCTCCGTCAAGCGGTTTAGGGAGGTACCATATAACATTGTTTTCAAATGCAGTCAGGTCCACAAACGACCCTCACTTACTTTGAGAATAGTGAAGCTGCAGTAGGTGGAAATAAGCTTCAGACAGTCTTACAAGCACTGCTTTTGTAAACATTGTTTGATTTTTTTGTATTTTTGCACAGTTTTATATTTTTTTTTTGTTTTTGATGGAGGGGAAACAACAAAGCACAGGCATTGAAAAAGGCTCAAACTCAGAACTCTGAACTATGGCACCCAACATCCAGGACTTTCAATCCGGATCTTGGCGCCTTGTGCTGCTTCCGACCTATTCACACATCGGTCCACTACTGACATCGTCTTATAAACCAACGTTATGTAAATAGTTATTTAATAAAATGTTTTACCCTGTTTCTTTGCTGGTGTGTTGTCTATATTTTTAATATTTGCATAGGGTTTGTCGTTATTTTGGGCGGGATGGGTGACGGAGCCGAGCTGTCTTGCAGCCCTCATGGTGTGGAGCTCAGTTCATCTCACTATTTTCGTATTTCTCATGAAGGGTTGTTTATAATATTTCTATTTTAGCGAGGTCAAAAAGAGATCCAATTAGTGGCCTACTGATTTTGCTCGATTACTTTTATTTTTTTACACGATTTTTCACGATCTGCAAAGACTAAACAGAGTATTGCGACTTTGTGCTTGTTTGTAAATAGAGAATGAACCAAAGAGAATCAATTGTAAAACAGTAAATGCTTGGATAATAATCAATCAAATGGAGAGAGAAGCAGGCAGGACGGATTACAACGGGGGTAAAGGCCTGCGTTAACTACTCTTCACTATCTGCAAAGAGAGAGTACTACTAAGAGAAAAGAGGGGAGGGGGGCAGCGTTCAAAGCACATCAGCGTGCATAAATACGAAAATGTTTTTATCTATCACGTACTTGACATTTTAAAGCTTTTCATATTTGCTATTAAAAAACCATTGAAATTCATTGAAAAAACCATAGGTTATAGTCGATATATAGTTAGGAATTTGCATTTACAAAACCTTGAAAATTCAATGAAAAAACCATAGGTTTTAGGCCATATATAGTTAGGGATTTGCATTTACAAAACCTTATTTTACTCGCATAAAACCATTGAAATTCCATATATAGTTAGATGCGCTAACTATATATCGCGCACCCGCAATCCACTGCTGATGATGTCACATATTACATCATTCATGACATGGTCAGTGACATCACTGATGACATCACTGATGACAACTCAAATGACATCACTGATGACATCTCAAATGACATCACTGATGACATCACTGATGACAACTCAAATGACATCACTGACAACATCACAGATGACATCATTCATGTGTTAATACGATGAACCTCTACAGACTCTGATATATCCTTAGATACACTCAGTGAAAACAGACACTCACAGACTGTCACTCATCCATGGAGTTACTCATACACCTAGACAGTCATGCAAAGAATCAAACACACCTCCAATTCCTCTACTATACAGTTATACACACCTTACTTATTGAAACATATTCTAACACATATTTACTCTCTTATACAATCCTTGATACATGTTCACAATGATCCATACAGCCACTCACACATTCACTGGCTCTTATGCACAGTTATTTATATATGTTAACTCTCACATGTACTGTGTTTTACATATGTACTTACTTTGACATGTAGCACTGAGATATCCATTCACTCACCAATACACTCATGCACACAGTCAACCGCCCATATAGCTGTTTCCACATGCACTCTTGAACTCATACACCTAGTGAATCAACTGCTTACACATCTATGCACAGAGTCACACACCTCCCAGCCACCCACACACATACTCAGTCTCCCATACAAATACTTGAGCAACCAATCAATAACCCATATAGTTATTCATATAGCTACTGATCAACACATGCAGCAGTTTACAGAACAACAGATATAATGATGCACAAATTAATACAGTTTAATCACTAATCCATGCACTCAGTGAGACACATTTAATCACTCCCTCATACAATCAGTCATGCACCTACTAAATCCTTCATCCAGACATTTATACATCCACTCATTCTTCAATATGTAAGACATAATTTAACTTTACAGAAACATACAGTCACTGGATGTTGTCATCAGTGATGTCATTTGAGTTGTTATCAGTGATGTCATCAGTGATGTCACTGACCATGTCATGAATGATGTAATATGTGACATCATCAGCAGTGGATTGCGGGTGCGCGATATATAGTTAGCGCATCTAACTATATATGGAATTTCAATGGTTTTATGCGAGTAAAATAAGGTTTTGTAAATGCAAATCCCTAACTATATATGGCCTAAAACCTATGGTTTTTTCATTGAATATATATATATATATATATATATATATATATATCTCCAACGCTCAAAGGTTGCCCTTTCAAGGAGACGCCACAAAGCCGGAGGATAACACCTTTTATTTGAGGCAGGTACAGTTCAGGATATGCGTGCAATCAGCCCTCCGCCATAAAAGCCCTACGCGTTTCAAACACTCTTGTGTCCTTGATCACGGGCTGTCAGCAGAACAAACGGTGGTTCGTAGAACCTCTTTTTCATGTGTATGGCCCTTCCCAGTGGCGTCGTCCCTGCCACACAGATTGCTGGTACTTGTAGTTCCCTTGCTAATTAATATCCCAAGTGGGTGCCGTGTTTGTCCATAATCCGCCATACAAAGTATTCCCCATGTGGGTTGAAGGGAAGCTGCATCATACTCCCACTGTTATACAGCAGTCACTCAAAATGGCCCTCCTGCTCTACGGTGAAAGTGCCTTCACAACACCTGGTCCGTATTCAATACAGCAGGGCAGTCTCCGCGACCTGGGCACGGCTGCTCAATATCCAACGCTCAAAGGTTGCCCTTTCAAGGAGACTCCACAAAGCCGGAGGATAACACCTTTTATTTGAGGCAGGTACAGTTCAGGATATGTGTGCAATCAGCCCTCCGCCATAAAAGCCCTACGCGTTTCAAACACTCCTGTGTCCTTGATCACGGGCTGTCAGCAGAAAAAACGGCGGTTCGTAGAACCTCTTTTTCATGTGTATGGCCCGCCCCAGTGGGCGTCGTCCCTGCCTCACAGATTGCTGGTACTTGTAGTTCCCTTGCTAATTAATATCCCAAGTGGGTGCCATGTTTGTCCATATTCCGCCATACAAAGTATTCCCCATGTGGGTTGAAGGGAAGCTGCATCATACTCCCACTGTTATACAGCAGTCACTCAAAACGGCCCTCCTGCTCCACAGTGAAAGTGCCTTCACAACACCTGGTCCGTATTCAATACAGCAGGGCAGTCTCCGCGACCTGGGCACGGCCGCTCAATATCCAATGCTCAAAGGTTGCCCTTTCAAGGAGACGACACAAAGCCAGAGGATAACACCTTTTATTTGAGGCAGGTACAGTTCAGGATATGAGTGCAATCAGCCCTCCGCCATAAAAGCCCTACGCGTTTCAAACACTCCTGTGTCCTTGATCACGGGCTGTCAGCAGAACAAACGGCGGTTCGTAGAACCTCTTTTTCATGTGCATGGCCCGCCCCAGTGGGCGTCGTCCCTGCCACACAGATTGCTGGTACTTGTAGTTCCCTTGCTAATTAATATCCCAAGTGGGTGCCGTGTTTGTCCATAATCCGCCATACAAAGTATTCCCCATGTGGGTTGAAGGGAAGCTGCATCAACTAGTATATATATATACTAGCTGTAACAGGCCACGCGTTGCTGTGGCTCCGTCTGGTTAAATGGCAGAGAAAGAAAAGAGTAAGCGCACATTTCTAATATTATTATTACGAGAAGTATTGCCGCCTAAATCCCTAAATTTTTACACTTTGCACTTTATATTAGCACTATTTTGCACATGCATTTGCACTATTTTTGAGATTACACAGAATGGATGACTATTAAGGTACCGATGGCATATACAGCATTATGCAGTAATTAACAAAGATGACAGTTCTGCCAATTTAAATGATTTTCATATATATGTATTAGTACTATATATTTGGCTAGACAAATGTAACATTTTAGATAATTGTTTTAGACGATAACTCGAGAATAACATGTAATACATGCTCCATTAGAAAATAGTCTGTTTTCTATTGCCATCGTCAATGTCGTAGTCCCTTGTTGATACCCATAGTAGAAAGTGTATTCTCACATGATTGGTGGAAGGCGATTTAAATATAACGTAGTCACAAGCACTAATTACCAGAGAGCAAGGCGGCAGGGACCGCCGAAACACGTTTGGTAGGCACGGCTTTGCACTTTATATAATGATTTAAATAAATACCTGCTTTTGGAAGACATTCGAAGAGTCCGTTTCACTCGTTTTTATTGCTGATTGGTGGCGGAGTGTGGAAACCATATATATATATATATATACTGGCTGTAACAGGCCAAGCGTTGCTGTGGCTCCTTCTGGTTAAATGGAAGAGAAAGAAAAGAGTAAGCGCACATTTCTAATATGTTTAATTTCACAATGCTTCTGGGTATACAATATGTTTTTGTCCATCCTAATTTATGTAGACTATTGTCTATATGGGTCCCTTGTATTTGTTGCGCAACAACCAAATCAATAGGGTCTGTTTGGGTTGTAAAGTGGACCAACTCCTCCTCCCTTGCTCCACCTACTTCCCGGTCTGCCATTCTGACACCAACTGTCCATCCTAATATATGAAGACTATTGTCAATATGCGTCCTCTGTATTTGTTGCAAAGCAAATAAATCAATAGGGTCTGTTCGGCCTTTCGATTAAAAACACGCGCGTATTGGACACATGCGTATTCGAATCCAACGTTGTGTATATATAAACACATGCTAATGTTGCACAGTGAACCAACTCTTCCCCCCTCCCTCCACCCACTTCTCGGTCTGCCATCCTGACACCAACTGTCCATCCTAATATATGTAGACTATTGTCTCTATGCGTCCTTTCTTAATGTTGCAAAGTGAACCAACTACTCCCCCCTCCCTCCACCCATTTCCCGGTCTGCCATCCTGACACCAACTGTCAATCCTAATAATATATATGTAGACTATTGTCTCTATGCGTCTATTGTAGTTGTTGTGCAACAACCCAATCAATAGGGTCTGTTCGCCCTTAAGATTAAAAACACACGCGTATTTGACACACGTGTATTCTAATCCAACGTTGTGTATATATAAACATGCGCTTATTCAAATTCAACGTTGTTTAAAAATTTCAAATCAATCAGTGAAGACCTTTCGTAGATTTAAGATTTTTATCAAACGCACATTGACATTTTTATGTGTCTGTTTTTGCTTTCGATTAAAAACACTGGTGTATTCGACACATGCGTATTCGAATCCAACGTTGTGTATATAAAAACACTTGCGTATTCGAATGCAATGTTGTGTCAAAATTTCAAAGGAATCGGTGAACAATATTCAGAGATTTGAGATTTTGAACCAACGAACAGTTACATTTATATATATATATATATATATATATATATATATATATATATATATATATATATATATATATATATATATATATTCAAAAGATCCTGAACAGCCTTGCGCATACGCCTCAATCGCACATGCCGCGTGGAAACAGGACACAGACCCAAATTCTTCTTAGGTTGTTTTATTTAGCCCAAAGTCAAAAGACGCGTTTCGCGGCTCCCGCCGCTTGTTCACTCGACAATGTAATGGCCAACGAGAAGCTTTTTTAAAGTGCAAGTGCTCATTTCAAACCCATCATGTGACATTTCATTCAATGGATATAGAAAACATACTACGTTTGAATTTATATCTATGTTTGTTTACATTTCATATCCTGAATTTCCCATTTCAGTGCAAATACGCAAACATACAAATACACAGTTTTAAAACTTTTTTTGATATAAAATATATCGGTAAAATGTCAATTCGAAGTATTTACATTTTTAACCGTGCAGTCCCATTGTCAAAATATACACTTAACTGTATGTGCAAAATTCGCAAATTGAAGGGGCGATTGTGGTAAAATACCATTTTCGTATGTTCTTAATTCCATTGAGATAGTTCAACACATAAATAATAACCACATGAAATAATGACAACCCCTAAAGTGCAAGTGTCTGAATCCTAAGACTCATTTTGTGCAAAATCAAATAATAAATAACAGAAAAATATATATGTAACAATAAAATTCAATTAATATACATATATACAGCGTCATATTTCATCATAATGTTTGTGTATTGCTGTATATTGTATACGACCAATTTAAACCTCCAAACCACTTTATAGATTCCCTTTGGTTGGTTATCTCTTACACATTCAATATCCTTGCCAGTCACATTTAGTTCAACTAATGTCGTTAGTTAATTAATCCATATATCAAACATCCAAAAAATGAGAATTAGCATGTCCATTAACCTCAATATAATAAATAAATACTATATACAAGTTAAAATTGACATATCAATCTATCATCTTAAAATATATAATAAAATACTCTTATATATAAAAAAGGTTTCCTCTGGTTTGTAAGTGACATATTATTCTCTTATTGGATGGTAAATCATCTTTTTTTCTCTTTTTCTCTTTTTTTCTTTATTCTTTATCCCTGTCTTCATCCTTTCAGTTTTGTCTTAAATGTTGGTTTATTCTAAACATGTATACAGGTCTTCCGTATTGTTAAGACCCTGTGGTTGTTTGGAATCTAATAGTAGGATGTACCTTGTTTCTAATTTGCGTAGTCTACTTTCTCTGTCTCCCCCTCGTCTATTATCAATTAAGTAGTAGGATAACCCTTTGTTATTGGCACCATGGACATCTTTAAAATGCCTAGCCACTGGGTAGGTATCGTCCATGTTTGTTATCGCCCGCAAATGTTGTAATATTCTTAAGTTGGCTTGTGATTTTGTACTTCCTACATATATTTTCCCACATGGGCATGTTAAAATATAAACAACATACTCTGATTTGCAAGTCAACATTGTAGAAATTTTATATGGTTTCGCTCTAAAAGGGCTTGTGTAAGTAGTTGTACTGATACCGTGTGTACAAGCTTTGCAAGTTATGCATCTTTTAAAGCCTTTTAGGTTCTGATACCAGATGGGGTTTGCTGCAATTTCTGGACTTGTTACTACTAGGTTATCTCGCATAGAAGGGGCTCTATTGTAGGTAATGGACACCCTCTGCGGGAGCAGGGGTCCTAATACCTGGTCACTCAGGAGGATTGGCCAGCTTCCTTGAATACTATTACTAAGTTCTTTGTATTGTTTGCTGTAGCCTATGATTAAACGAAAAGTGTTCGTATCGTCTTTAGATAAAACTTCTTCCCTGACTTTGACCAAAGTACTGTTTTTATTTTTAGTTAGTAGGTCCTCTCTAGCTAGTGTTCCTGATTTTTCTATAGCCTGATTTATCACTTGTTCCGAATAACCTCTTGCTAGAAATCTCATCTTGCTTTCATATTGTGCTTTCTCCAAATCATGCTCTGTACTGCAGACCCTTTTTATTCTTTACATTTCGCCATAGGGAATGCTATTTATCAAATGGCGTGGGTGTGAACTTGTGGCATGTAAAACAGAGTTCCCAGATGTTTTCTTTCTAAACAAGGTAGTTTCTAATTTATTATTTTGTATACATACCTTGGTATCCAGGAAGTTCACATTGCTTGCACTGATCTCTGCTGTAAACTTCAGATTCAGCTTATTAACATTAATTTGTGATATGAATTCCATTACTTCTGTGTTCGTACCATGCCATACAATAAAAAGGTCATCTATAAACCTAAACCACACCTTGATTTTAGTAGTCATGATTTCTGCAAATTCTTCCATGAGGACTAGCTTCTCCCACATGCCCATATGAAGGCAAGCATAGCTTGGGGAGAAGCTAGCCCCCATAGCTACACCTTGTATTTGACAGTATAGTAACTGGTTAAACATGAAATAATTGTTGTACAGACAAAATTCTATCATGGAGATCAACATCTCGCTATGCTGTTTGTAAATCGGGTCTCTAGTAGATAGATAATATTTGATTGCATTAATTCCATCCTTATGGGAGATACTCGTGTACAATGAGGACACATCTAAAGCCACCAATAAAAATTCTTCGTGCCAAGTGAAATTTCTGATTTTGTTTAAAAAGTCACTTGTGTCCTTAATATATGATGGTAAAGACTTGACATAATCCTGCAGAAAATAATCTACATATACAGAAGTTTTTTCCAGAATGCTATTGATTGCACTTATGATCGGACGACCTGGTGGCTTTTTTTCATCCTTATGGATCTTTGGGATGAAGTACATTGTTGGTACAACTGGATTTTTGTTAGTTAAATATTTCCTTTCATCCTCACTTAGTAATTTCTTATTCTGCCATCCTGTCAGTTTTTTATAGTATGTTTGATACATTTCCTTCAATGATTTTATGTCCGATCGTTTATAGCACTCTCTGTCATTTAATTGACCCATTCCCTCCTTCTTGTATTCCTCTTGTCCCCAAAGTACAACGTTTCCTCCCTTATCACTATTTCTTATGATGACCTCTCAATGACTTTTTAATTTTTTCATCAGTTGAAAATATTTGTGATCCTGGTTTCAATATTTTTGTGTAGTCAATCCAATTTTTTTGTTTAGTTTTTTAATTTTATTAGTGATGATCTCATGGTAGGTGTCTATTGCATCATGCTTCATGATGGGACAAAAGGTTGATTTTTGTTTAAACTTTGTAAGTCCCGCTCCTTTTGTGCCATATTCCATTGTTTGTGTATTAGATTCACTTTGTTCCTGATTCCACAACTCATATAACTCCATTTCTGTATTGCTTCCAGAAGGTGTAGATTCAGGTTGTAGGTCACCCTGTGTATTGTCTTCACTTCATTTATTTTTTGTTGCAAATATCTTTTTCAACTTTAGTTTTCTTATTCCTTTGTATATGTCCATCCGGACTCTTGGATAATCGAAATTCTGAGGAGGGCAGTATGATAGTCCCAAACTCAATGTTTTTTCTTCATCTCTTGTCAATGTTATTTTGGACAAGTTAACTACTGTTTTGTTGGGTTCATTTATTTTCTCCTCCAATATGTTTTTTTCTTTTTTTGCACGTTTTGATTTTCGGTTTGCTGCTTTACGCCTTTGTTTGCGCTTGTTGTTTGCGCATTTGCGTTTGTCTGCGGCGGATTTCTGGACCGTAGGGAGGCCAGTCTTTGTGCTGCTAAAATATTCATCTCTTCCCCCAGAGACGGTTTCTTGCCATTGGTTCCACCTGGGGGATTTCTTAGCTCTGATTCCTCCTCACTATTAGATGTTATTTGTTCGCTCGAACTGCTGGTGGCTATTTCATCCCCCACCTTCCTTTGGCGAACATTAGTTTTTTTAGCTGTAGATCCTAATAAATCAATAGGGTCTGTTCGGCCTTTTGATTAAAAACACGCGCGTATTGGACACATGCGTATTCGAATCCAATGTTGTGTATATATAAACACATGCTAATGTTGCACAGTGAACCAGCTCTTCCCCCCCTCCCTCCACCCACTTCTCGGTCTGCCATCCTGACACCAACTGTCCATCCTAATATATGTAGACTATTGTCTCTATGCGTCCTTTCTTAATGTTGCAAAGTGAACCAACTACTCCCCCCTCCCTCCACCCACTTCCCGGTCTGCCATCCTGACACCAACTGTCAATCCTAATATATGTAGACTATTGTCTCTATGCGTCTATTGTAGTTGTTGTGCAACAACCCAATCAATAGGGTCTGTTCGCCCTTAAGATTAAAAACACATGCGTATTTGACACACGCGTATTCTAATCCAACGTTGTGTATATATATAAACATGCGCTTATTCAAATTCAACGTTGTTTAAAAATTTCAAATCAATCAGTGAAGACCTTTCGTAGATTTAAGATTTTTATCAAACGCACATTGACATTTTTATGTGTCTGTTTTTGCTTTCGATTAAAAACACTGGTGTATTCGACAAATGCGTATTCGAATCCAACGTTGTGTATATAAAAACACTTGCGTATTCGAATGCAATGTTGTGTCAAAATTTCAAAGGAATCGGTGAACAATATTCAGAGATTGAGATTTTGAACCAACAAACAGTTACATTTTTATACAGCGTGATCAAGGGCATACCTTGCCAGAAACGCGTAGCTGCTTTTTGTGTACCGAATAAACCGTTATGCTGAAGTTCTGTGGTCTGTCTCCCTTCTGTTTGCTGGTGTGCTAAGCGGGAGCTGGCGCTGGAAACACCGAGAGATCCAGAGGAGTCACGTGGTACATATATATATAACTTGATTATAATACACCACTGGCATTTCCTCACGGTTTTTCCTGGTACCCCTCACCCTCTGCACTTTGTATGATACGTTAAAGTTTATTTAATGAGATACATAAATTTACATTACAGGTTGCACACAGACTAATCTCTTTGTTTTTTAGAGGACCATTGCCGATCCACGGCTATATCAAACAGTGTATAATAATTCTCTAGTATTGCGAATAACATCTCCCATCTATGCATACTTACCTATCTGTAGGTATGATTGCATGCAGTACATTCATTGTGAATAGAAATGTTTGTATATTTTTTGCCGTTACAAGATGGCGCCCGCGGTAGCTGGGAGAGCTTTGGTCCTCTGTCGATGTCGACTGAGAGGTGTAACCTGTTTACCTTGTAATCTATATCATGTACCGGTTGTTCATGTGTAAATCACACACTGACGAAGGCCAAGAGCCGAAACGCGTCTGTAGCGCGCTTGTAGTAAATAAACTACTGTGTGAGTGAAGGTACCCCCCGTGTGCTGTCTTTTCTTCCTTGGGACCGCAAGGTTGCTTGAGCGCAATATATATATATATATATATATATATATATATATATATATATATATATATATATATATATATATATATATATATATATATATATATATATATATATATATATATATATATATATATATATTTGAACACTTCACTCGGAAATGAAGCCGCTCACCACTCGCAGGTCGGTTTCCAAAACCTTTATTCGAGAAACATGCAGCTTAACAAGTCCCTTATTTTCTACACATTTTATGCCCTCTAATGGGTCCGATTCCTGTGTGCCAGTGCAGGATCTTTTTGTAGCCCTCCAGTGTGCTCCAGGCTTGCAAGCGACATGTTCAATTCTGCTGCCTGCCGTGCCAATGCAGAGGAAGCTCGTTCTCACCCCTGCGGTCCTTTACCCCTCTAGGCAGTGCGATCCCTCCACGGCCGGAGCCGCGGTGATAAATATTTGAACACTTCACTCGGCAATGAGGCCGCTCACCACTCGCAGGTCGGTTTCCAAAACCTTTATTCGAGAAACATGCAGCTTAACAAGTCCCGTATTTTCTATACATTTTATGCCCTCCAATGGGTCCGATTCCTGTGTGCCAGTGCAGGATCTTTCTGTAGCCCTCCAGTGTGCTCCAGGCTTGCAAGCGACATGTTCAATTCTGCTGCCTGCCGTGCCAATGCAGAGGAAGCTCGTTCTCACCCCTGCGGTCCTTTACCCCTCTAGGCAGTGCGATCCCTCCACGGCCGGAGCCGCTTATAAGAAAGCACGTGGGAGATGTAACCGCAATGAACTGGATTCGTGTGATGCGGCCTCTGATGAGAAGCGCAAATGCTTCGAAACGCGTAAGGCCAAAGGATGAACATACGGGACTGGTAAGCTGCATGTTTCTCGAATAAAGGTTTTGGAAACCGACCTGCGAGTGGTGAGCGGCATAATTTCAGAGTGAAGTGTTCAAATATTTATCACGGCGGTTCCGGCCGTGGAGGGATCGCACTGCCTAGAGGGGTAAAGGACCGCAGGGGAGAGAACGAGCTTCCTCTGCAATGGCACGGCAGGCAGCAGAATTGAACATGTCGCTTGCAAGCCTGTAGCACACTGGAGGGCTACAAAAAGATCCTGCACTGGCACACAGGAATCGGACCCATTGGAGGGCATAAAATGTGTAAAAAGGACTACATCTCCCAGCAAACATTGTACTTTGAAATTTGGGCACAGCTGGGGCCAATTGCAATTATAAGAAAGCACGTGGGAGATGTAACCGCAATGAACTGGATTCGTGTGATGCGGCCTCTGATGAGAAGTGCAAATGCTTCGAAACGCGTAAGGCCAAAGGATGAAAATACGGGACTGGTAAGCTGCATGTTTCTCGAATAAAGGTTTTGGAAACCGACCTGCGAGTGGTGAGCGGCCTCATTTCCAAGTGAAGTGTTCAAATATTTATCACGGCGGCTCCGGCCGTGGAGGGATCGCACTGCCTAGAGGGGTAAAGGACCGCAGGGGAGAGAACGAGCTTCCTCTGCAATGGCACGGCAGGCAGCAGAATTGAACATGTCGCTTGCAAGCCTGGAGCACACTGGAGGGCTACAAAAAGATCCTGCACTGGCACACAGGAATCGGACCCATTGGAGGGCATAAAATGTGTAAAAAGGACTACATCTCCCAGCAAACATTGTACTTTGAAATTTGGGCACAGCTGGGGCCAATTGCAATTATAAGAAAGCACGTGGGAGATGTAACCGCAATGAACTGGATTCGTGTGATGCGGCCTCTGATGAGAAGCGCAAATGCTTCGAAACGCGTAAGGCCAAAGGATGAAAATACGGGACTGGTAAGCTGCATGTTTCTCGAATAAAGGTTTTGGAAACCGACCTGCGAGTGGTGAGCGGCCTCATTTCCGAGTGAAGTGTTCAAATATATATATATATATTCACTGAAAAAACCATAGGTTATACACCATATATAGTTAGGAATTAGCATTTACAAAACCTTAATTTACTCGCCCAAAACCATAGAAATTCGAATATATAGTTAGTTGCAATAACTATATATCGCGCACCCGCAATCCACTGCTGATGATGTCACATATTACATCATTCATGACATGTTTCTGTAAAGTTAAAATATGTCTTAAATATTGAAGAATGAGTGGATGTATAAGTGTCTGGATGAAGGATTTAGTAGGTGCATGACTGACTGTATGAGAGAGTGATTAAATGTGTCTCACTGAGTGCATGGGTTAGTGACTAAACTGTCTTAATTTGAGAACATTATACATACACATATACATATACATTATATCTGTTGTTCTGTAAACTGCTGCATGTGTTGATCAGTAGCTATATGAGTAACTATATGGGTTATTGATTGGTTGCTCAAGTATTTGTATGGGAGAGTGAGTGTGTGTGTGTGGGTGTCTGGGAGGTGTGTGACTCTGTGCATAGATGTGTGAACAGTTGATTCACTAGATGTATGGGTTCAAAACTGCATGTGGAAACAGCTGTATGGGCGGTTGACTGTGTGCATGAGTGTATTGATGAGTGAATGGATATCTCAGTGCTACATTTCAAAGTAAGTACATATGTAAAACACAGTACACGTGAGAGTTGGCATATATAAATAACTGTGCATAAGAGCCAGTGAATGTGTGAGTGGCTGTATGGATCATTGTGAACTTGTATCAGGGATTGTATAAGAGAGTAAATATGTGTTTGTATATGATTGAATAAGTAAGGTGTGTTTAACTGTATAGTTGAGGAAATGGAGGTGTGATTGATTCTTTGCATGACTGACTAGGTGTGTGAGTAACTCCATGGATGAGTGACAGTCTGTGAGTGTCTGTTTACACTGATTGTATCTAAGGTTATATTAGAGTCTGAAGAGGTTCATCGTATTATCACATGAATAATATTATCAGTGATGTGATCAGTAATGCCAAATGAGATGTCATCAGTGATGTCATCAGTGATGCCATTTGAGATGTCATCCGTGATGTCATTTGAGATGTCATCAGTGATGTCATTTAAGATGTCATCAGTGATGTCACTGACCATGTCATGAATGATGTAATATGTGACATCATCAGCAGTGGATTGCGGGTGCGCGATATATAGTTATTGCAACTAACTATATATTCAAATTTCTATGGTTTTGTGCGAGTAAATTAAGTTTTGTAAATGCTAATTCCTAACTATAAATGGTCTATAACCTATGGTTTTTTCAGTGAATTTTCAAGGTTTTGTAAATGCTAATTCCTAACTATATATGGTCTATAACCTATGGTTTTTTCAGTGAATTTTCAAGGTTTTGTAAATGCTAATTCCTAACGATATATGGTCTATAACCTATGGTTTTTTTCACTGAATTTCAATGGTTTTTTAATAGCAAATATGAAAAATCTTCCCTTCCATAAATAACCCAAGACTTTTTTTTTGTTATGGCAAGGTAACGAAATAGAGAATAAACTATAGTTGGTCACCATGGTCCGGACGAAAATGAAAAATCAATGATACTAAGTACCTGTAAACACTGAGCAGACATGTGAATGTGACATTCTGATTATTGCTATGCCCGAATATGTATATAACTGCTCCAATCACTATGCTAATAAACAATCTTTTGTTCTGTTTTGTAAAGTAAAACTATTGTGAACGCAAGTATTATACATAGTAAGTGTTTAATATAGCATTTGTCAGTCATTGGTTAAGCAGCTAGGACCTGTTCACTCTTGACACCCCAGGTGCTGTGTATGTTGCACTATAGTGCTGAATCGGGTACATTTTTCTATTTTTTTTCTACAGCACCCTCAGTGCATGAACAACTATAGCAAGAGTAGAAAATATGATCATTGCCTTTTAGTCTAGACTTCATTTTATGTGTTTTGAGTGGGAGACACGCCGTCTTTCGGCGCAGCATTGTAGGATGGCCACACCAGTGCGGCAACTTGCTGAACACCACCTCGGTGCCATCCGGATCTCGGCGCGTTGTGCTGCCTTCGGCCTATTCGCACATCGGTCCGCTACTGACGCCGCCTCATGGGCCAACGAGTTTTGTATGCTTTTTATAACCCAAAGCCGCATAACAGGTCATGTGACTTGTTTATAAAACTTTTCATTGGTTCATTTTACTTTTGGTTGCCTAATGATGGAAGGCTTGATCATATGACCTAAAAATAACACTTTTCATTGGATTAAAACATTTTTTTTCCCAAACGATGAAAGACCCACCTTTTTTTTTCTCACCCGGCAATCAAAAAAGGTTCCGTTAGATGACAACAGAGGGGACAGGCAACAAGAACCATCACTCAAAAAAGGGGAGGGCAAGTTCTTCCCTACCGGGTCACGTTGGGGCTCCACCGGAACTCATCGAATTGATATGCTACAGTGTTTCTGGATGTTTCAGACTGAAGCTGGCGTCAGCATGAGAGCACCACCATCTCGTAGCTCCGTCGTGTCCATTCCGCAAGCAATCATGGCAGCCGCTCCCCACCGGAAGCCTGCGGGAGTCGGGGGACCCCAAGACTTTTATAGAATCTTCAAGGCTGAGGGGACGCTTTCGGGAATGGGTCCCATGCCCTAGCAGACAAGCGTCCGAGTTCCAAGGTGTCCCAGGGCCATTTTAGTGGACCACGCCCAAATCCGAAGAGCCGGCCGCCATTTTAAGAGTCCTGTGGCAGCCGCCTATCGCTGCACCGCAAGAGTGGCAGCAACTCAACTACATGGTGAGCGAGACGCTGTAGCTGCAAGAGAGGGCGGTAAACAGCTGAATGGCGGAAGAGGCACAGTGTAGCAAAAGCGGGCGGAATGGCAACTGAAACGGTATAGGGGCGCCCCACTACAGCAGACGGGGAGGCCCATTCACGCCGCCTTCCCCCCCCCCCCCCCCCGGGGCGCCCCACGCCGTTTTTCGGAACAGCATTGTAGGATACCAAAACCAGTGCGGCAACTTACTGGACATGACCTGGGTGCCGTCCAGATCTCAGCGCGTTCTGCTGCCTTCGGACTATTCGCACAACAGACCGCTACTGACGAGACACAGTGCAGCAAAAGCAGGTGGAAAACCGCTGAATGGCAAGTGAAACGCTAGAACAACGCTAGAATAACATCTGGAATAATTGTCGCTCAGAAGAACAACACACAAAACTCTGTAGTGTCTGAGGAAAGTAAAACAAAGAAGGTCACTGTAGTTTCAGACACACTTAACACTAATGACTTAACAAAGATATCGTCTGTCTATGAAGCAGCTGTCATGTTCACAGAATTGACAAAGAAGTGTGCAGACACCAATGCTATTAAGAAACACAAGGAAATCCCTAACGCATCTGCATTCTCGGAAGAGGTTGACACAGATGACATCTTAAGGAACAAAGAAAGACAAATTAAGGATGAGGAAGTTGTCACTTTAGTTTTTTCATTAATGGAAAATATGCAGTCATTGGCTATGAAGGATGTCTAATGAAGCAGAAAAAAGGCCATTTGATTAATCATCGAAAATTGAGTAATTGCGTAATTTGGGCATAAAAGTTATATTATTGGAAGTAGATGGTTATAGTTCTGGTTAATTTCCATTCAGAGTGTCCTACACAGCACCACTCTAGGTAAACACTACTTTATGTAAAACATGGGACATAGCACTCATTGGAATGTTTGTGATATTTCCTGTTAAGTTGCATCATAAGTTATTTTAACCATTCCATATAAAGTCATGCATAAAAATGAATACACGGACACAAATAACATGTGTATCCAAAAACAAAATACAGATTTCGGCCTTATTTATTGCCTCTAGTTTTCAAAGGCAAATTTCTGTGGAAAACATGCACATTAAGGGTTGCCTTTCCTTAAACCTTTGTTTTTTATAAAAAAAATTGGAAGAAACAAAAAGTCTTCCCTTCCATAAATAACCCAAGACTTTTATTTTGTTATGGCAAGGAAACGAAATAGAGAATAAACTATAGTTGGTCACCATGGGGTTTAAAAAAGGGATGGTTCTTCACCAGATTAGATATTTACCCAGACCCTCATTCTCCAATGTGATGAACTAGGCTAAAATTCTTCTGGTGCCTGCACCCTGTCACAGAATATCACCCCAAAACATGAAAGCGCCCAAACACCAGATTGAGTTGAACCCCACAGTAAGCCTTATTTCTTCAGGGCCTCAGAATTTCTTTTGCTTTGCTCATGGAAATTGTGGGATATAGGACAGATAAGGTGTCACCATTAAGAAAGGGTAGTGTTTAAATTTGCAGATCAATTATGTTTAACCTTTTAAAAATATGATATGCTAGCTTGAACTTATGCTTTACATTTGAAGCCGAATTCAACAGCTTAAGTAAGTTGGTTTTCGTAGTTGTAACTTTAAAGGGTGATGTAGCAAACTGTAAAGATTTTCTAAAACAGTGGAGCGTATTTAGTTTTTTAATGTACATGTTTTTGAAACGATTACACAAATGAAACATTTGTGAGTTTTAAATTTCCGGAGAAGTATAATTTACCAATAGTTTTCTCTGTAGATGTTTTTCCATTAACAAACCCAGTTCCATCACCCGCCCAGGATATCATTACTGTTCCCCATGTCATAAAACCTTAGGATGTTCAATAACTGAAACAGCTAATATGGGTTTACTTACAGGGGACATCTTTTGCTCTGTTTTGTAAAGTAAAACTATTGTGAACGCAAGTATTATACATAGTAAGTGTTTTATATATTATTTGTCAGTCATTGGTAAAGCAGCTAGGACCTGTTCACTCTTGACACCCCAGGTGCTGTGTATGCTGTGTATGTTGCACTATAATGCTGCATCGGGAATACGGACAACCCTATTGATGTCGATTTTTCATTATTGATTATTGTAAAGAAATGGCGACTCCCCCCTTTAGCAGATTAGCTAAATCTTTGCGTAATTTGGGCATAAAAGTTATAATATTGGAAGTAGATGGTTATAGTTCTGGTTAATTTCCATTTAGAATGTCCTACACAGCACCACTCTAGATAAATATGCTGCCTTGGGACTATTCGCACAACAAACCGCTACTGACCATTGTTCCTTCTGTTTTAATAAAAAATGTTTTAAGGTGTTTACTGTTTTTGTTGCGATGTATATATTTATAAGTTATTAAAGTGTTATACTTTGTTGGAGTGCTATATATTTTTAATGTGACACATAATTGTGAAGACTTTGATGTACAAAAAGGCATCCCTGGAATCTTCCGCTTCAGGCTCGGTCCCACACACCCTCACAGTGAGAATCCCCTCCCCAATCACAATACAGGATGGTTATCAGATTGTAGGAATGCGTGTAGTGTGACGGATCTCATCGGGTGGGGGCCTTGATCTACTGTAACTCCTTTGAAGAGGGGTGATTCTTTACAGTTGAGGCCATAAACTACATCCGCAGGGCTAGGTGATAGCCTGGGACCGGCCTGGACAATCGGACACAGAGGAAGAGGAGTGTCAGAGGGTGCGGTAGTAAATAGGGTGAAAGGGAGGTGTCGGACGGGCACAGGGTGTGATTCTCAGGGAAGAGCAGCGCAAATGGGGGGAGGTTTATGGCCCATGCATAAGACAGAGAGCGGGGGTGACCAGTGCGTGGGGGAGATGCTTGCAAGGGTGGGGAGCCATGCTGAGGATCGGCAGCGTGCAGAGAGTGGGTCTGGTCAAAGCATCTAAAATGGCTGCCGTGCACGACAAAAGTGTGGCATTGGAAAAAAAGCAAGAAGGCGCACACAATGTTTATCAATACGGATTAATTTATAACAATTATTTTTAACAATATATTTACTCGCAGTGTCAAAATGGCGGTCAACACTTCCTGATTTCCTTCGAATCGAACGTCAACAGACGTCACGCAGCAAAAAAAAAAAAAAAGCGCTCACGCGCAGCCGCTGGAAGACAAGTATCAACATATATGAGCCTCCTCAACCACCCTCAGAAAACATAGGGGGTCAGGATACGTCTCCCGTACCCCCTTATACCCATTTCTCACATTGTTTTTCCTCCATCTTGTAATTTAATTAAATCGAAACACAAAATGGCGAATTCCCGTTTCCCTACCAGTTTGCGACCCGGTTCGCGATCTGGGAAGCGCTTCTACCGCGAAAAATTAAATTTTTTTTATTCTCCCCACAGGACCCTTTAATAACCCCAACATCATTCCTAGGGGGTCAAGAGGGGTCTATCTTGCCCCCTTTCATTAAATTCCCCCTTTGTTTTTCTCCTCCTCTTGTCTCTCGATCCTACCGAGAGACAAGATGGCGGCCGCACCGGACTGTTTAGAATGCTGACAGACACCGGAGAGCCAATCAGCTTCGCTTCACAAAGCTCCGTTACGCGAAAAGTACGCGATCTGGAGCGCTATCCGGGACGCTGTCACAGATATATCTGTTTTTTTAAACGTTAATTTCTCGAAATCCACTGGAGCACATATATTGAGACCCAGCAAAGGCACATCGGGCTAACAGTCCCTACAATTTTGCCAAGTTTTGTGTAAATCCATTCAGCCATTCGAGCTAAAAGTGAGGCCAAACGCCCTATGGAAAAATGAATGGGAAAAACGCGTTTTGGGACCCACCTTTTTTCTCGGCCCCCCCTTGACGAACCCCCCCCCCAAATTTTCAGGGGCTGCTCAGAAACAAAATGTGCCATTTTCCTGAAAATTTCAGCCGATTCCGTCCACAAAAGCCAAAGTTATTAGACATAGAATTTTCAAAAGTTCCATAGAGAAAAAATCCTAACTATATATACCTACTGGCGACCGCCAGTAGGTAATATATATATATATATATATATATATATATATATATATATATATATATATATATATATATATATATATATATATAATCTACTGGCGGTCACCAGTAGATAGTTATAGTTAGGACCTATTTTCAATAGGAAATCCACAACATTCTATTTGGAATAACTTTGGCGCCGGTAGACGAATCTTCACGAAATGTTCAAAACTAATGGCCAGCTCTGGTCCGCTCCTATCCTTAAAGTCTCAGGGTGATTCGTCAAGTGGGGGCTGAGAAAAAAGAGGGGTCCCAAAACGTGTCTTTCTAATGCAATTTTCCATAGGAACCATTCATTGCGGCTACAGCCCGAACTGCTGAACGGCATTAAACCAAATTTTGCAAAGAAGTAGTCCTTAGTTCAGACTCGTAACTTTTGCTTAAATGGTGTAAATCCGTTCAGTAGTTCCTGAGAAAATCACAATTAAAAGTACATATATATCTATGGCCGCGCAGGATCCGTACACCCTGCCGAGCTGTATGCCAATTGGCTATCAACACTCTAAACCAGGAAGTGTTGACAGCCATCTTGTGCCTCGGTAGAACCGAGGCACAAGAAACCTTAATAAAAAAACACGCAAAACGCGAGAAAGGGGCAGGGTAGAAACACCCTGACCCCCTAGGCCTGCTCAGGGCGTCCCACAAGGACCCCCAGCACCAAAAATATATATATTTTTTTTAAAAATCAGCAAAATCCGTGCAGGGTGCGCGGATCTTGGCGATAAAAAAAACCGAAGCGCGGGCTCCTGTGCTTGGATGATATTTAGCCCATGGGGGGTCAAATCCCAGGGGCATGTTCATAAAAAAAGGGTGGGGGCCAATCCCCCTCATACTGCCCCCGGGACTACCACCCCCGGGCAAAACCATGTAGAATTGCGGGGGCACATGGTCCCCCCGCAGCCCTGGGGACCAGCACCCCCCGGGGCTCGACTTGATTGACATTGCGGAGGGCACATGGCCCCCACCACAGCCACGGGAACCGCCAACCCCGGGGCTTAAAAGTGTAATTTTGGGGGCCTCTAAGGCAACCCGGGCCCCAGGGATTGTCACCCCCTGGGGCTCAACTTGATTGACATTTCGGGGGACTTACCCCCCCCCACAGCCCTGGGAACCGCCACCCCCGGGGCTTATTCTTGATGATTTATTTAAAAAAAACCTGTGTGAGGGGGGCTTGAACCCCCCACATGCCCCGGGGATCGCCCCCTCAGGGCTCTAAATATGTAAATTGGGGGGTCCATGACAGACCTCCCAGCCCTGGAGACCACCATCCCCCGGGGCTTTGAAAATGGTGGGAAGGGGGTGGTGCGGCCCCCCTCCTGGAGCCCTGGAGGGCCCTGGAGACCGCCACCCCCAAGGGCTGCTCCTGCAGTGTCCTGGGGTGCCCACCCCGGGACCCTGTAGTTTGCTATTTGGAAGAGAGAGCAGGAAACCTGCACTCTCTTCTAAATAGCAAAACAGATTGCTTTTCCACATGGGGAGCAACATGTTAGCTGTTCCCCGTGTGGAAAATCAATGCCGTCTCCGCAGGAGGCGGGAAGCCGGCAGGACCGTGGGGGGATTGGGGACCCCCCATGGTACCCAACGGAGAGGGCCAGCCCCGGACAAGTGTCCCGGGAGGGGAGTCACAAGGCCCCCCTCCCAAATAGTTTTAAAAAAATAAAATAAAAAGGCCATGCCCGGGGGAATGGGGTCCCTGGGGCAATTAAGGCTTTGGGAGGGGGGCAAAGCAGCCCCATTTTATATTTTTTTAATAAAAAAAAAGAATTAGGGGCAGGCCCTGGGGGATGGGGTCCCCAGGGCCAATAAAATTGAAAAAGAAGGGGGGCTACACAGCCCCCCTTCTTAAAAAAATAAACTTAAAAAAAGACCAGCATCACGCCGGAGGCCACGCCTCCTGCTTCCATCACTGCAAACGCGCCCCCTGGCGTGTTTGCAGAGGGGGAACGTATTTCCCTTGAATAATGGGGGTCCCTGGGGGCCAACTAGCCCACCAGGAACCTCCAGGATACGCCAGGGGGCTGCGTTGCAGAGAGGTGGTCTCGAGGCCACGCCCCTTTCTACACCTTTCTGCAATGCAGCTCTGTGGCGCTTACTGAAGGAAGCTGGTGGACTAGTTGCACCCCAGGGACCCTCAGTATTCAAGGGCAGTTAATCCCCCAACTTAAAACATGCCATGGGGCGCGTTTGCACAGCGGTGAAGGGAGGGGGCAGGGCCTGAGTTCACATGTGTGCAAACACACCCTGTGGTGCAGTTTAAGATGGGGAATTAATTCCTTGTCAATCCTCAGGGTCCCTGGGGGCCAACTAGCCCACCAGGTACCTCCAGTAAGCACCACAGAACTGATTGCAAAGTCTTGTAAAAAGGGACGTAGCCTCTGAACACTTCTCTGCAACGCAGCCCCCTGGAGCACACTGGAGGTACCTGGTGGGCTAGGTGGCCCCCAGGGACCCACAGGATTGAGGAGGAATTAATTCTCTAACTTAAAACGCGCCACAGGGCGTTTTTGCAGACACGTCACCTCAGGTAAAACGTAAAACGTCACCTCAGGTTAAACGTAAATCGTGCCACCCCAGTGGCGCGTTTTACGTTGGGGAATAAATTCTCTTTCAATACTGAGGGTCCCTGAGGGCCAAATAGCCAAACAGGTATCTCCACTATGCCACAGGGAGCTGTGTTGCAGACAGGTGTTCAGAGGCCATGCCCCTTTTTACACCTCTCTACAACGCAGCTCTGTGACGCTTATTAGAGGTACCTAATGGCCTAGTTTGATCCTAGGGACCCTTAGGATTGAAGGGGACTTAATCTCTCAACTTAGAACGGCCACAGGGCGTGTTTACACAGTGGTAAAGGGAGGCGCCGGGCCTGAGGTGATGTGTGCAAACACGCCCTGTGGTGCGTTTTAAGTTGGGGAAAAAAAATCCCCTTCAATCCTGAGGGACCCTGGGGGCCAAGTAGCCCACCAGGTGCTTCCAGAAAGCGCCACTGCTCCGCGCTGCAGAGAGGTCGTGCAGGCCGTGACCCTTTTTACATCTCTCTGCTACGCAGCTCTGTGTCAGTGGTGCTTACTGGATGTACCTAGTGGGCTAGTTGGACTCTAGGGACCCTCAGGACTGAAGGGGAATTATTTCACCAACTTAAAACGCGCCACAGTGCATGTTTGCACAGTGGTGAAGGGAGAGGATGGGGTAGGAAAGTGGCTCTATATATACTGGACCAAAGTAAAATCAGCCGAACTACGAATTTTGATTTACTCAGCTGTTATCAGGAGAGACCTCAGTGCTGCATCTTTGAGCCCAGTACTGATCTTGAAAAGTAATTCTAACTGTACTTACCAGTAACCTGAATTTCCTTCTATAGGCTAACATTGACTGGTTTCACTTGGAAATTCTTCTAAGTGGAGTTTTTGAACTTTAAAATATTCACCTAAAATCATCCAAACAACAAATTCCGATTTACTCACCTTTTATCAGAAGAGAACCCAGTGCTGCATCTTTTAGCCCAGCACTGACCCTGAAAAGTAATCCTAACCGTACTTACCAGTAACTTGTATTTCTTTCCATAGGAATCCATTGTCTGGTTTTCACCAGAAAAGTTTCTGTCGATTTTCACGAATTACAAATATTCTTTAAAAATCACCTGTATAACTTAAACGCATTCTTTCAACTGTTTACAGGAGATGCACCAGTGCGGGATCCAGGATCCACCACTGAGTAAGAAAAAGTAACAATAGCATGCTTACCTGCTAAGTGAATTTCCTCCCATAGGATAACATTGGTGATTCTATGTGAAAAAGTTTGTCAACTTTTAAAATACAATAATATTCCTTAAAAATCACTACTGTAACCAAAAAACGCTTTTACTCAACTGTTTATAGGAGATGTCCCAGGACTGAATCTAGGATCCATTGTATTTTAAAAGTTGACAAACCTTTTCTCATACAAAACTATAACTCGCGCGCCCGCAATCCACTGCTGATGATGTCATATATTACATCATTCATGACATGGTCAGTGACATCACTGATGACATCACTGATAACATCACTGATGTCAACCCCCTGGACATTGCAGTTTGCTATGGCAGGGCGGGAGCACTGGTCCATATCAAATGTCTACTTCACTTCATGGATGCAGAAACAGGAAAACTGCTCTCACTTCCATGAAGTGAAGCCGATTTTCTTTTGGGCAAAGGGAGCTGCATGTCACCAGCTCCCTTTGCCCAAAAGCAATGCCAGCTCTCGCAGGAGGTGGAGAGCCATCAGGGACCACAGGAAAATTGGGGGTCCCCTGGGGTCCCCAAACAGAGGCCAAGCCCTAGGAGATGGGGTCCCCGGGGCCCAAACTGCCCCAAGAGGGGACCACATGGCCCCCTCCCCCAAAATAAATGGCTTTTTTTCTTCATAAATAGAGGCAAAGCCCAGGGGGATGTGTTCCCCAGGGCCAAACTATTGCCTCGGGTGGGGGGGTCGCACGCCCCCTCCTTCAAATGTATTAATATTTAAAAATATTGAAGTTGCCATGCCCCGGGGTATGGAGTCTCCCGGGCCCGAAATCGGCCTGGGCAGGGGAGCCACACGCCCCCTTTACTTTAAAAAGAATATATGAAGAAAGGCCTAGCCCTGTGGGATGGGGTCCCCAGGGACAAAATCGGTCTAGGGAGGGGGGCCACACAGCCCCCCTTCCAAAAAGAAAGAAGAAAAGAGAAGCTGGCATCTCGCTGGAGGCCTCACCCTGAACTACTCTGCAAAAGCATCTCCTGGCGTGCTATGGGTTTGGGGATGACATCCCCATTGCTACTGAGGGTTCTTTGGGGGCAACTAGTGCACCAGGTAACTCCAGTAAGCACTGCACAGTGGGATTGCTGAGAGAAGGTGCAGGCCATGCCCCTTTTTACACACTCTGCAAAAGTACCACTTGGTGCAGTGCTTGTGGGGCGATGACGTCCCCTTGTGTCCTCAGGACTTCAGGACTAAAGTGGACTTCATCCCTCAAGCAGCAGTGTGCCAGGAGGCACGTTTGCAGAGTGGTGTAAAAAAGGGGGAGTGGTCTCTGATCACTCTCCGCAATCCAGCCGTGTGGGGCTTACTGGAGGAAACAGGAGAGCTGGTTGTGCCCCCCATGGACCCTCAGGAAGCAAGGGGACTTCATCCCCCAACCAAGAGCATGCCAGGAGGTACTTTTGCAGAGTGGTGGAGAAAGGCGGCATGGCCTGTGTCCACATCTCAGCATTCCAACTTTGTGGAGCTTCCTGGAGGTAAAAGATAGGCTCTGTGGCCCCTAAGGACCCCCACAAGTGAAGAGGACTTTAAACACCATCCAAGAGTGTGTCAGGAAGCTTGTTTGCAGAATGGTGGGCAAAGGGGGCGTGACCTGCTGTGAGAACATACCAATCCTGCTGTAAGGCACTTAATGGAGGTAATAGGAGGGGTAGTTGGATCCCAATGATGTTCTTGGGACCAACTACCCCTCCTGTTACCTTCAGTAAGTCCCACACAGTGGGATTGCTAAGAGGTCTTTGGAGGCCACACACCCTTTCTCCACCACTCTGCAAACACACCACTTGGCAAACTATTGTTTGGGGTATGAAGTCCACTTTAATACTGAGGGACTTTGGGGGCCAAGAAGCCCTCTTGGTACCTCCTCTGAGTCCTACACAGCAGAATTCCTGAGTGCTGGTCAGAGGCCCAGCCCCGTTTCTCCACCACTCTACAAACGCGACTACTAGTTAAAGAAGCATTTGCCATGTAATAGGCCTAGCATTTGCTAGAATTTGAGCTATTGGTGTTTTAAATATAAAAGTATTTTACTAATGTTTTTTGGAGTGGAGTGGATGTACATTGTGTGTAGTGTAATTATGTGGTATGTTGTGCGGTGAAATTATTGGATAGAAAGTATGTGGTATTCAGTGTCTAGGTATTATGTAGAGTGGGATTCTGTGTTATGGAGAGTAGTTATGTGGTATGGTAGTCTGTGTTGTGGAGTGTTAACCTCAAGCTTAGTCTTCCACGTTTCTCTAAAAGCTAAACTATAAACTCAATGAGACAAAAAAAGAAGGAACTAATGAGGAGCACTTCTGAACCTAGTCAGAGGTATGAGCGGGCAACTCGAATTATGTGACTGTTTGGCTGTACTTACTTTAGCACAATTATACAGTATCCACATTTACCACATAATCCATCATCTGCTGCATTATCTGCAGATTTGAAAAAAAACCTTGTTTCTAGCTCAAACAGATCAAACGTTACCAAAAATGCAGCGACAAATGTTGCAGCGTGGTTGAAGGCCCTTTGCAAACATAGAATGGTCACCTATTACTTATGGCTAAATGTGGGTGTTAAATTGGTACTGATGGTGTGCAAACTAATCTTGCTTCTTTCTGCACCTTTCTTGACTCAGTCTGGATTTCTCTTGCTTCTTTCTGCACCTTTCTGCCTTTTTCTGCACTTCTCTTTGCCTCTTTCTACACATCTCTTCCACTCTCAGAATCTCCCTTCTTTTGCACCTCTCTGGCTTCTTTCTGCACATCTCTTGCTTCTTTCTTCTGCACTTCTCTCGCCTCTTTCTGCACCCCTGTTGCTTCTTTCTGCACTTCTCTTGCCTCTTCCTACACTATCTTCCCTCTTTCTGCACCTCTTGCTTCTTTCTGCACCTCGCTTGCCTCTTTCTGCAATTCTCTTGCCTCTTTCTGCACCTCGCTTGCTTTTTTCTGCACACCTCTTCTCTCTTTCTGTACCCCTATTCTCTCTTTATGCACCTCTGTTGACTGTTTCTGCACTTCTTTTGCCTCTTTCTGGATTTCTGTAGCTTCTTTCTGAATACCTCTTGCCTGTTTATGCAAATCTCTTGCCTCTTTCTGTAACTCGCATGCCTCTTTCTACACCCCACTTGCATATTTCTGCACTTCTCTTGCTTTTTTTATGCTCCTCTCTTGTATCGTTCTGTAAATCCTTTGTCTCTTTCATCATTTCTTTTGCTTCTTTTCTACACCTTTGTTACTTCTTTCAGCACTTCTCTTGCCTCTTTTTGCATGTCTCTTCCCTGTTTCTGTACCTCTCTTGCTTGTTTCTGCGCCTCTCTTGCCTCTTTCTGCATCTCACCTGCTTCTTTCTGCATCTCACCTGCTTCTTTCTGTCTGTACTCCTCTTGCCTCTTTCATCAGATTTTTTCCCTCTTTCTGCACCTCTCTCACCTCATTGTGCATCCCTGTTGCCACTTTCTGCACCTCCTCTGCCTGTTTCTGCTCCTCTCTTGCATCTTTCTGCACTTCTCTTGCCTCTTTCTGCACCTCTGTTGCTTCTTTCTGCACTTCTCTTGCAGCTTTCTGCACATCTCTTGCTTCTTTTTGCACCCCTCTTGCCTCTTTCTGCACCCTTCTCCCCCCTTTCTGCATCTCTTTTGCCTCCTTCTGTTCCTCTCTTGCTTCTTTCTGTACTTCTCATCCTTCTTTCTATACCTCTCTGGCTTTTTGCTGCACCCCTCTTGCGTCTTTTTGCACCTTTCCCCCTTTTTTGGTACATCTCTTGCTACTTTTTGTACCTCTCTTGCCTCTTTTGCAGTTCTCTTGCCTCTGTCTGCACCTCTTTTGCTTCTTTCTGCACTTCTCTTGCTTCTTTCTACACCTCTCTTATAAATTGCTGTACCCCTCTTGCCTCTTTCTGCATCCCTCTGCCCTCTTTCTGCACCTCCCTTGCCTCTGTCTGTACGCCACTTGAGTCTCTCTGCACCTCTTTTGCTTTTTTATGCACTTCTCGTACCTCTTTCTGCACCCCCTGCCTCTTTCTGCACCTCTGTTGCCTAATTCTGCACTGCTCTTGCTTCTTTATGTACCTCTCTTGTAAATTTCTGCACCCCTCTTGCCTCTTTCAGTACCCCTCTGCCCTCTTTCTGCACTTTTCTTGCCTCTGGCCACATTCATGTGCCCTCTTTCTGCACCTCCGTTGCCTGTTTCTGTAATTCTCTTGCCTCTTTCTGTAGTTTTCTTGCCTCTTTCTGCACTTCTCTTGCCTCTTTCTGCACGTTTTTTACTCTTTCTGCACCTCTCTTGTTTTTTCTGCAATTCACTTACTTCTTTTTGTACTTTTCTCACCTGTTTCTACATTCAAATGGGAAGTGAAAGCTGTCAGGTTTAAAGGTCTGCCTGCTTTCATGACTGAGGTATATGTCTACTTGTACATGTATTCTCACGTGTGTTATGCATCTAAAGAAGGTAGCTTGAAAGGCAGTTGGCTTCTCCTATAGGTGGTCAAATCTTCTCAATTCTGCTCTGTCATTCAGTTGCACAGACAGACATGTCTTATTATATAGGTGTTATAGAGCCCCTTAAATATACTTTTGAATGCCCATGTGCCCTGTTTTATGAGCAGAAAGAAATACATATATCATTATGTACACACATTTACAGAGTATGCTGTTTGAAACAAAGGTATTCAAGTATTTATTTGTTTATTTTTATGCAACATGTCACTAAGGTACAAGACATGCTGAGCTAATTATAACTCACGTATCCGCAATGAACTGCTGATGACGTAATATATTACATCACTCATGACATGGTCAGTGACATCACTGATGACATCTCAAATGACAGCATCCACTTAATATCTGATGCACCTCCTCACACTCTAATTTAACTTTTCATACACCCACTCTAAAATGCAGACTACCATCCTCGAAACCATAGACACGCCAATACCAGTTAGTACATACCCACTCACTGATTCATAGGTCTACACAAACATCTACTCACTCACCCATAGTGTCACTCATTCACACAGTCACTCATCAATACAGCCACTAATATATGCACTCATATACCCATACAAACACTCACACACTGCCACTCACCCAAAGAGTTACCCCCATACCTAGTCAGTTACCCAAATAATCAATCACACTGCCATTTACTCACATGTACAGTTATACACACACCACCTCACTATTCAAACAGATACTGACACATATTTACTCTCCTATACAATTACTGGCACAAGCACACACTCATCCATACAGCCACTCTCACAATCACTCACTCTCACACATAGTCACTTGTATACTCCAACATTCTATTTCTGCTTTTCACATATGTAGTTACTCACACATATACCACTGCGATATGCAGACTCACTTACTCATACAGCCCTTTGCAGATGCACTCATGAACCCATACACCCAGTGAATCAACCCCTCACACATCCACGCAGGAAGTCACACCAATATAGAAACTCAGGCACCCATACAGGTACTCAGACAACCAATCATTAACCTAAATGGATACCCTTGTAGCTACTCACCAACCCATGCAGCCACTTACACACCAACTGACAAACTGATAGAGACACTCAAACAGATTAGTCATTCACCCATGCATTCACTAAGACATGTTTAATCACTCACTTAAACAGTCAGTCACGTACCCACTAAATCATCCATTCAGACACTCGTGCACCCACTCATTCTTCAATACATCTTTGCTTATATATATATGTATCTTTCCTAATCTTTTTAGAAACACTCGGTCACTGGATGATGTCATGTAAATTGAGATGTTATTAGTGATGTCACTGACAATGTAATTCATGAGTGATGTAATATGTGATGTCAACAGCAGTGCATTGCGGGGGGCATGAGTTAAAGTTAGCTCACCTAACTATAACAGCTGAATTTCTCTTGTTTTGTATGAGTGAAATGCCAGCCTAACTGTAACTGTTACATCCCTGAAACCTGTGTTTTTTTTCAGTGAATATATATTGATTTCCTTGCTAATCTAGCAGAACTAAATGAGGAAGTGCTCGACTGAGCAGGGGGGAGAATCTGCTAAAACAGTTTGGCCTTGACACAGGAGGGTCAGTGACAACAAGGTTTAAGCCGAAATCCAAATTTAACCCCAACATGCCACACAATAATGCCACGAAATCATCACACATGAGCTAATAAAAATCTGGACCAACACCAAGAACATACACGGACACAACCTCACACTAAAACAAAGATCAGCTTTGGACACCCTAAATAAGGACCTGATTTTTGTCATTAAACCGTCAGATAAGGTGGGCAACATTGTGCTATGGGATATTGATAAATAAAAACAGGAGGTAAACAGACAGCTTACACAATCAGAAAGCTATACACAATCAACTAGACAATTGTTTGATAAGGCAACTAGCTGTTTTTATTTGAAGCTTTTGGACTAGAGAAGAAAACTCATAGGGGAAGATGAGTTCTGTTTTGTCCATGTAAAGAAACTCGTGGCACCATGTTTCTAAATGTGTCAGCCAATGGGAGCCTCCTTGAGAATACATCGGTATTTCTAGACTCATTTCTGTTCCCACATGTTCTAAGTCTCCCTTCATACTGTAGGGACAGCATTGACTTTATCAGTAAGAATGAAGGAACACAGTGGCAGGACAACTTTTGGTTAACCACGATTGATGTGGTTGCATTGTACACGTGCAATGAACATTCAAATGGGATTGCAGCAGTTAGACATTTCTTCAAGGATAAGTCAATTTTTCTATATGAGAATTCCACGATGTTGCTAAAGATGCTCACGTTTTGCTTAGAAAATAACTTTTTTCTATTTGAGGATAAGTGGTATAAACAAGAGATCAGAACTGCCATGGGGAGTTGCTTCGAATTGAGCTATGCAAGTTTGTTAATGTGGTGGTGGGAGCAACAGATGGTGTGGGTTGAGAGGAATGAGAAACTGACCAAACATTTTGTCTTTTGGGCTAGATTCCTTGACGATATTTTCTAAATCCAGAGTGGAACCAGATCTGACTTAGAAATGTTTTTGAAACGAATAGCGGACAATGAGATTAATTTTAAATTTACTCAGAAGTGTGATCAAGCATGAATGGAGTTCCTGGATGTGTGTGTGCAAATTGAGAAAAACACTATCTCTACCATGCTGCAGAGAAAGGAAACAGCGGGTAACAGTATTCTGCATGCTGCCAGCCATCACCCACCTAAACTCAAGGGGAGCATCATCTTTGCGGGGCTCATTAGGGCAAAGTATAATTGCAACACACTTGAGTCCTATGAGGAAGAGAAAGAGAGAATGTTTGTGTGGAAGTGAGTCCCCTCAGTAAGAATGGCAGGAGACACATAAATTGAGTTGAAGGGAGATTTATTAGGACACAAAGTTGCAGAGACCCCATCTAGTCAATGGACCAGCTTAACTGCCACACAAGCAGTTCCAACCCAGTGCCTGGCAACGCACCCCACATTCCAGAACATGTAGAATGTAAGTCACAGAAGTAATCAGGACACCAAACTTCCTCCCCCTTCACCATGCAAACTAAGGTTAAAACTTTATACAAACTTTCCTTACGAAAATTACATAAAAGGAAAGTGAAGGATGAAGATACAGAATGGAGAATGAGTAAAACAATACAACTAATGTGCAACAAAATCATATAACACCCAGAATTCCTGAGAAACATAATCTTGCAAGTGGCGAGGGGTGCACCTCACATGATAAGGCCTACCACCTCTATCATTCACAATGGCCTCTTCTTGAACTGGATTTTGTGCCTCAGCACGAGCAGAAGAGGCTGAGGCGACAGTAGAACTTACTGGACATTTTGCCACTCTACCCAAATTCCATATTATATGGTCACTGGTCTTTATTGCATTTTTGAAAACCTTAATCACCTCAAACGGCCTACTGAATTTGGAAGTACCCCCACTTTTCCTGGGAGACTTATTCTTAACCCAGTCAACCACATTTACAATAGTATTCTTCACTCCCTTCTTTTCATCAAACCAAGTCTTTTTTTTATTCTTTACCCAATCAGATTGATTACCACATTCAATACAGAGTCAGCGGCAGTTAGGGAAACTTTGACTAAACATTTGCATATAGTCAAAGGTAACCCGATGGTGGGCTCACATGTATCAACACATCCCTTGGTGACCCACAGATACGCTTGGTCCCACAAGGATATGCTGGTACACAGCTACATGGGCAATGTGAGGTAGCAAACCTGGATAAAGCAACAGAAAGGGTTTTTCAAATGTGTCATGCGTAAGGCCTTTGGGGGGGGAGTAAAAATAGAAAGTAATTCCCCCTACCCAGAGGAAAAACCAGGGAGGTTAGCAAATTACGTCTGTGTATATGTGGTTGTTTGACCATGTGAAAAATTGTATTTGGGAAGCACAATCTTTCAATTGAAAAAAATTAATTCTTGAGCATCAAAGGGCAATCAGAAATGGTGATGTCAATTAATCGACCGCCTGACACTGAATGAAATGTCATGAGCAAAATAGTAATATCTTTTCTTTCTTTGGTATTGACAAGGTGGAAGCAAGCACCAGAGGGGGAGACATGGAGAAACAGCTGAGAGTCCTGGAATCAAATTACACTCTACTTCTGGGCATCAAGTAATCCTCGGGGGTGAACGAGGATGAGGAATTGTTTGTCCACATCGGATAAGTAGCTTTCTACGTTCCTTAGTATGTATTCAGCTCCCTTTGTGATCTTGATTCCCCTGTGATATATTGGACCTTGGTGGGGTATCCAATCCGAGGTGTAATGTTCACACCAGGAAGAACTTCACAGGTGGTCTAGCAGACCAGGGGTCTGGTAGCTAGGGAGCTCATGGGATCATGAGCTGAGTTACATATTTAATGGTTCTAGCGAGGCCTAGTGGGTACAGCATGTCCTCTCCTGGTGCCCCGTTTTTAAACTTCTTTGGGTTATGTCATTTAATAGCATTGCACGGTATCCCCAAATCATGAAGGATAGAAATGTTTTTCTCTTCTGATATCCTTTCTTTATTGTATTTTAAATGTACCATGCATGACTGACTGGTGACGTTGGGCATTATTCTGTGGCATTTGTTGACAGTGGGGTGGTAGTTATTATGGCCACTTGGTCGGAAATGCTGGTAACTTTGAGGCTAAGCGGCAAAGAGAGCCTTATGTTGCTTAAACCTCCAAAAACTATATCACACTCAGGCTCCAAACAATTGTTACATTGATTGTGATTTTACTTGAAACTGTTATGATTTAATATCAGTGATATCAATTTAAAATGCAATGTATATTGTTAGGCATGTTAAATTACATGTGCTCAGTAATTTTGTGCTCAGTAGTGAACTATCATTAATTGGTATCATTTTTAACAGTTATCTACCCTGTTCTAAAAATAACAGGTTGTAAAGGGAGCCGGTTTTCTATGCCTACGATCAGCCGGAAGTGCATTGTCTGTCCTCTATGTCACTTCCTGTCAACACGATAAAATTGTGTTTTTTGTTTGTGCAAACTGGCTGTGAAAAAGACCTTGTGGGCGAAACGCGTTGCCGTTAATACAAATATAATACTGGAGTGCGAGCTATTCTTTGTATGGGACACGATATACAAAGTTTTCTTTGAAATTTACAACGGGTTCCGACGCCCATTCTATGCAACAGACCCGTCTGGCAGAAGTAATCAGCAATGCCGGAATCTTTTTTTCACAGACACACATATATATGAGACACTGATGACATTTGAGATGTCATCAGTGATGTAATCAGTGATGTCACTGACCATGTCATGAATGATGTAATATGTGACATCATCAGCAGTGCATTGCGGGGGCGCGAGTTATAGTTAGCTGAACTAACTATAACGGGGGAATTTCTATGGTTTAGTACGAGAGAAATGCCCAACTAACTATAACGTTCCTAATGTTTTTTTAGGGAATTTCTAAGGTTTTTTAAACGCTAGCTTGTAACTAACTATAACATGCCTGAAACCTGTGGTTTTTTCAGTGAATTTGAAAGGTTTTTTAAATGCTAATTTTGAATTATAATGTTCATTAAACCTATGGTTTTTTCAGCAATTTTGAACTTTTTTTTAGTGATATTCTGTAACTTTATTATCCTAAAATTAGTTTTTGTAATTTTTTTTGTTGGTTATTAAAATAATATAATGTCTTCTGTTTTCTTAGATATTAATATATATATTTATATATATATGTTTTAGAAAAAAGTGGAGTTGCGCACCCATCGTGAACCTATCTCGGTGGATGTGCAGGTTCAAACCACCATATTTGTAAAATCTTAAAATATGCGTGTTTCTGCCAGCCCACTCCGCTTACGCTTACAGAGAGGGAACTACAATGCTACATGTCCCAGGTCTTTCCTGTACTGATCTGCTGATCACAGGTCTAGTTGTCAGCATTCCACAGCCACTCCCTCACGGCTGGTTTACACCCACACCAAACCCATGCAGCACAGGACATGTGACCCTGCCGATAAAAAGGGCCGGGCGCACATGCTCAATGCCATTTCCACTCTCTATCTGGTTATATCCCTGTGAGTAATATGCTGGTGGTAGCTGAGGCACTTTGGCCAACTTGGGCCTCTTGCACGGTGGCGATGACTTGAGGTGCACAGAGTTGGTGGCAGTCGAAGCACTTTGCCCGACACTGGCCTCCTTCCACGTGGCGATGACCTGAGGTGCACAGATTTGGTGGCAGCCGAGGCATTTTGGCCAACACAGGCCTCCCGCCACTTGGTGATGACTTGAGTTGCACTGAGTTAGTGCCACCAGAGCTGAGCGGGTGTGCAGCCTGCAATGAAGCTAAGGAATAGTCACGTGATCGGGAGTGACGCCGATTACGTTTCCCACTTAAGATCCACGTCCGGGGCGGCTACTTGTTTGTTTCGGTCTGTGGATGTGGACGCTTTAGGTTTTTACGGAGGGCAGTCGCCCGGCAGCAAGTAAGTCCTTTGAAGTAATAGACCGGTTTTCGGCGTTTTGCCGTCCACTTTATCTTTTTGGCTTCTGAAAACCTAAATATCAAATTCTAGAAGCCGTTAATTGATCGAATGTTTATCATTCGTTTCTCCTCAGATACTCTGGGCGTGAAGGATTCCCCCTGCCACAAGCCTAAGGGGTGCCTCCACTACTAATTGATTGTGAGTGTCTGATTTGATTATAATCTAATTCACTGATTCTTCCGTTCTGTGAAGGTGTTTTTATTATATTTACTATATTTTTTGTAAACGAGCAATTTTTGAAACATGAACCAATGGTTTGCCTCATGACACGTTTAAAAATGTATTACGTGGGCTGCTGAGGCACAGACTCGATTGGCTAAACAGTACGCCAGGAGCTCTGCTAAGTGTACAGCAGTGTTATTGCTTATAGGCAAAAAAAATTGCAATCATATTATGCGAAATGGTCAACTAAAAAGTTTTTCCTAGTCTCTAGAGAATTATTGACTGTTGGGGGAGGTTCTGGGGAGTGAATGCGCTTTCAAATGATCAGAATTTATTGTGTTTGATCTTCTCAAATGTGTATGGTAAAAAATCTGTTCTTTGTTGTTTTATTTATATATTACAGAATTCACTGTCTCTCACATTTCAGAGAGGCCATAGGAGACAACACCTGTGCAACTTTCACAAGATAAGGTTGTAAAGTTTTTTGTCCCACACCATTGGTTGAGGCGCCTTAGCGTGCGCCAGCCGCGAAGTGAGGACGTTTCTTGGTCCTGATGAATGCTGAGCTGACTATTGGCTCATTAGCAGAAACATGTTGACACACTTTCTTCTTTTTTTGATTGATTTATAGGACTCTATGGTTCAAATTAACATAACCATTCACACGTCCGCTATTCTCACTGGTTTTAATGGAGTTAGAACTACCCTCTTATTAAAAGAATGTTTCAGTTTGGGGAGTAGTCCATACTCCTTTTAATTCACTTCTTCTTATCACACCTTTTGATATTATTCTTTCTACAAGAACCCACTGAAGACAACTGGCTACCAACTTTTAGTTGGTGCCTGAGGGTTCTTTTCTTTCCACTAAGCATGCTCACCTTACCTCCCTACTGTCTTTGGATTTGTTTTGGTGGTAGAAATTAAACTACTCCTTGACTTCCTTTTCTTCCTTTTTAAAGTTACGTTGTCACTCTTCTGTTGATTGAAAGAATTATCATGCCATTCTAAACCTGGTGAAAACTGTCAATATCGCCAGTTTTCCAGCGATAGCTTCCGCAAAAAACACTGACACGAATGAGAACGACAACTAACATTAATGATATGCAGAGTAGGCGTTCCAGTGTCAAAAAACACGAAAACACCACTTCCTGATATTTTCAATGACTAGCCAAATCTGCAATGCGATCCAAAAACAGGCGATAAGTCGTGTTAGAAGTAAGAATTTAACATTTGCCTTTTACTGGTGTAAAGAAGGATGACTACCTCCAGTATGAAAGGGAGCCTAGCCCAGAGCCACATCTGAAAACCAACACATATCATAGAGCTACTGATCATGCAGCTCTGACACCCAAGAAGGCCACAACACCCATCGCCGCCCCCCCCCCAGGGCCTCCCCCCTGATCATCCCCCCTACTACCACCGAGGCAGCGCAAAACAGGACAGCGGACCTTCACAAAAGGGCATGGCCCCTCAGCCACACAATAGCTGAATGTTGGGAGAAGTGGGAACCAAGTATGTTTGAAGGAGTCAAGTCACCCATCACTAACAATGCACACAATGCCAAGTGTAGCGGTGATGTGCTGGACAGAACTCACTATGCAGACCACAGACCTCTCCTTGTGTACATATACTGCTGGTGCTTGTATTGTTGCGGATAGTGGATGCAACCATGTTACCTCAGGCAGTGGGGAAGATCTTCGTAATGTAGCTGTGGCGTCCCGCCCTGTAAGAGGAAGTGGAGTGGGCTGGTCCAAGGTATGCCACTCCAGCATTGGAGTGTGAATACATAGGCTGGGGCTCTGGGCGTCGTTCACTTCTGGGAAGGCATACGTGCCTGCCAGAGCGTCGGCCCTCACCCTGCCACAATGCTGCCGCTGTGACCGCCAGCCTCCTCAACACAGGCACCCTGCGAACCCAGTTGCACAGCACCGCAGAGTAATGTCTGTACAGACTACTGCCTTCGATGTACACTGCGGACAGCAGGGCTCACAATTCAGATCGAGTCACGATTGCAGATGACGCAGTCCAGTAGGCAACAGACATTGCTACCAGTGCGGCCCGCTCAGAGCAGGCATCATCGCTGGCTGTGCACACGCTGAGTGCTTCAGGTACCACTAACTCTGTGCAGCTCAAGTGAACACCACATGGCTGTTGGCCCTTGCTGACCCCTTCCTCCAGCCTACACCGTGGTCAGCAGGGCTGACAATTTAGACAGTCACGATTGCAGATGACGCAGTCCAGTAGGCAACAGACATTGCTACCAGTGCGGCCCACCCGGACCACGCCTCATCGCTGGCTGCGCACAAGCTGATTGCTTCAGGTACCACTAACTCTGTGCAGCTCAAGTCAATGCCATGTGGTTGTGGCCCTTGCTGACTCCTGCCTCTGGTCTACACTGCGGTCAGCAGGACTCACAGTTCAAGATTAGTGCTAATGCAAATTGTATAAGAGAGTGTAATCGGTTAAGAAGACCAAATGCTCCCAATCTGTGCAGCTGAAGTCAACGCCACATGGCTGTGGGCCCTTGCTGACCGCTGCTTCCGGCCTCCACAGCGGTCAGTAGGGCTCACAATTCAAATTCAGTCTTGATTCATTAATTTCAGAGTCCAGTAGGCAACTAACCATAACGTCCCTTAAACCTACATATTTCGACAATGTATTCCATACATATTTCATCTTTTGTTCCATACGCCTACACTGCAGTCAGCAGAGCTCACAATTTGAATTCAGTCTTGATTTATTAATTGCAGAGTGGATTGTACACTATGTCCTCGGATTTTGTCAAGAAGAAGTGACAAAAAGCATTCCTCGATGTCTGTGCTGACTCCTGCCTTCCATCTACACTGCGGACAGCAGGGCTCACAATTCAGATCGAGTCGCCATTGCAGATGACACAGTCCAGTAGGCAACATACATTGCTCCCAGTGTGGCCCGCCCGCACCATGCATCATCACTGGCTGCACACAAGCTGAATGCTTCTGATGTCACTAACTCAGTGCACCACAAGTCACCACCACATGGCCTTATTGAGGCAGAATTCATTAGGCAAAAGACATGGCTCCCAGTGCAGCCTACCCGAACCACGTATCATTGCTGGTTGCTCACACGCTGAGCGCCACTGTTGCAATTAACTCAGTGCTCCACAAGTCAACACCACCTGTTGTGGGCCCTTGCTGACAGCTGCCTCCGGCCTACACGCGTTCAGCAGGTCTCACAGATATCCAATCCAATCCTGTCCTGCAAGGACATGTCATCATCGCTGGCTGTGCACACACTGAGCTCTTCAGGTGCCTCTAACTCTGTGCGTCACAACTCATGGACCCTTTATGATTGACTTTCGTGCTGTAGACACCGGATGCAACAATGCCACCTCAGGCAGCAGGAATATCCCGAAGGGGCTTTAACAACTTCTTCACATGGGCGCGCTCATCTCTGGTGCCCCTACCTCAGTGCACCACAAGTCATGGACCCTTTACAATACAATCTTTTGTGTGTGATTTAAGATCTGGTGCCCTTACCTTAGTGCACCACAAGTCACGGACCCTTTATGATTGAATCTCTATGTGTGATTCGATGATCACTGTTGCAGTTGTTATCAGCACCAACTATTCCCTGAGGGCTGGCTTACACTCACCCCACACACATCCAGCACAGATGTCACTGGACCCTACCACATTACATTGTGCTGTTGACTGTGCACGCAACCATGTTACATATGGTATTGTAGAAGAACTTGGTTATGTAACTTTGTCTGGGTCATTCTATGAGTACTTGGGTAGAGACTGGATGATTAGAGTACTGCAAGGAGAGTGTATGGTGAATTTATTAGTGCTTGGGGATTGGTGGAGTGATTGGATAAGTACATATGTTGGCGGAGCCTAATCCCCGAGCATGAGCTTGGCTCTAATTGGCTGCCAACCAGTGGCAACCCCAGCAGAGCTTCAGGATTGCAAACCAAGCCTCGGGAGAGCCGACGGTACACACGGAGCATGAGTAGGCACTGCGACGGTTCCTGAGGCAGCCGCCTTCTTTGCTACGGGATCCCCACAGCCTTTGCTCTAGTTCACAGGGTTCCCACCCACTAAAATATGGGCCACTGGCTAGGGGGAATACTGCACTGATGCCTGGAAAACCAAGTCCAGGAACTTGGAATTCTCATTGTGGTATACTGCATTCTCAGTCAGTGGATAACCACCCAGGTCGTTAATCTCTGGATCAAAGAATTCTGAGTGTTGGATCCCCAGAGTCCCTTCCACTGGATCCCCTAAAGTAAGCTGCAGGGTCAGTGGAGCACCGGTAATAAAAGGCTAAGAATCCAGTCTGCAAGATATTCCTAGCCCCACAGCTGGATCATTGACATACGGCAGATAGAATCTATAGAATTCTGTAAGCAGAGTGGGCAGAGCCGGCGTACACCTGTCAGGGGCGCAACTAGAGCCAAATTTCAAGGAAGGCTGTTAAAAATTTCAGGGGGGCCTAATTCTCTCCGTCATAGGCAGAGTGGAGATGCAAGGGCTCTAAGAAGGGGTGAAAACACAACAAAGCCTCATTTACAGGTAAATTGTCTTTTAAAGACCTGTGAAGTACTCGGGGTCTGTGCTGAGAGCTGTGCACTCAGTGCGTTTACACTAGGGGGCCGTGCTGAGAGCCGCTTACCCAGTGTGTTCACACTAGGGGGTTACACTAAGAGCTGCGCACCCAGTGCATTCACACTAGGGGGCCGTGCTGAGCGTCACGTTAGGATCACCACTCCAAACTTTTCTCAAAAAAGAAAAAAGGGGCATGGCCTTGGAGTACCTCTCTGCAAAGCAACACAGTGGCACTTACTGGAGGTACCTGGTGGGTTAGTTGGCCCACAGGGACCCTCAGTATTCAAGGGGACTCAATCCCCCGACTTACATTGTGCTAGGGGGTGCGTTTGCACAGAGGTGCAGGAAGGGGGCGGGCCTGATATTAGAAGTTAGTAATCCTGCTGTGTGGGACTTGCTGGTGCTAATAAAAGGAGTAGTTGGCCCCAAAGGTTGATGTTGGGGCTAACTACTCCTCCTGTTACCTCCAGTAAATCCCACACAGTGGGATTACTAAGAGGTGTTTGAAGGCCACGCTCACCTTTCTCCACCACTCTGCAAATGAGACTGCTCTGTTATAGTTAGGAATTAGCATTTAAAAGACCTGTGAAATTCATTGAAAAAAACATAAGTTTCAGGGATGGTATAGTTAGTTGGACATTTCACTCGTACAAAACCAGAGAAATTCTGCTGTTATAGTTAGTTCAGCTAACTATAACTCGCGTCTCCGTAATGCACTGCTGATGACTTCACATATTACATCATTCATGACTTGGTCAGTGACATCACTGACATCACTGATGACATCACTGATGACATCTCAAATGACATCACTGATGATATCATCCACATGAAAATCTGATGCACCTTCTCACACTCTAATATAACCTTTAATACACCCACTGTAAAATACAGACTACCGTTTTCGAAACCAGTGACACACCAATACCAGTTACTAAATACGCACTCACTGATTCCTAGGTCTACACACACATCCACTCATTTACCCATACAATCACTCATACATGCAGTTACTCTTCAATACAACACTATTATATGCACTCATAAACCTATACAGACACTCACACACCGCCAATCATCCATGGAGTTACTCACCCATCTAATCAGTCATGCAAAGAATCAATCACACTCCCATTAACTCACCTATACAGTTCTATACACACCACCTCACTTATTCATACAGATACTAATACATACTTCATCTCTTATGTAATCACTCATCTATACAGCCACTCTCACAATCACTGACTCTCAAGTATAGTCATTTATATACTCCAACTCTCACATACACTGCCTTTTACATATGTAGTTACTTGGACATGTACCACTGAGACATCCATTCACTCACCAACACACCCAAACACACACACATCCAGCCATACAGCCATACAGCTGTTTCCACATGCACTCTTGAACCCATACACCCAGTGAATAAACCACTCACATCTATGCACAGAGTCACAAACCCCCCACCCACCCACACATACACTCAGTTTCCCATAAAAATACTCAGTCAACCAATCAATAACCCATATAGACACTCAGGTAGCTACTGACCAACCCATGCAGCGGCCTACACAACAACAGACAGACTGATACAGACATTTACAGCGTTTAGTCACTAACCCATGAATTCAGTAAGACACATTTAATCACACACTTATACAGTCAGACACACATCTACTAAATCCTCCATCCAGACACTTATACACCCACTCATTCTTCAATACACCTTGGCATATATATAAAACATATTTAAACTTTAAACAAACACACAGTCACTGGATGATGTCATCAGCATCAGTGATGTCGTCAGTGATGTCATCAGTGATGTAATTTGAGATGTCATCAGTGATGATACTGACCATGTCATGAATGATGTAATATGTGACATCATCAGTAGTGCATTGCGGGCCCGCGAGCTTTAGTTAGCTGAACTAATTATAACAGTGGAATTTCTCTGGTTTTGTACGAGTAAAATGTCCAACTACCTATAACATCCCTGAAACGTAGTTTTTTTCCGTGAAGTTCTAGGGTTTTTTAGATGCTAATTTCTAAATATAACATGCTGGAACCCTATGGTTTTTTTTCAGTGAATTTCAATGGTTTTTTTAAATGCTAATTTCTAACTATAACATCCCTGAAACCTATGTTTTTTTCAGTGAATATATATATATATATATATATATATTGATAAAACCAGTGTGGAATTTTTAGATGTGAAAATCTACATAGAAAATGAGAGAATAGAAACTACCTTATTTAGGAAATCCACAGCTGGAAATGCTACTCTCCACGCCACTAGTCTGCACCCCAAACATTTAATTGCCAGCATCCCCTATAGAGAGATTTTAAGATTAAAACGCATATGTAGTACTGAAATGGATTTTAAATGTTGCCTCAGCGATATGATTGATAGACTGAGAGCACGTGGTTACTCTGACGTGCTATTACAAAAAGCAATGAAAAAGGCGGAATTAAGATCTAGAGAGAGCTTTTTTGAGGATAGAGACCCTATGGTTGCAGTTTCTGAATCTGAGGGAGCCCCAGGGGGAGAGATTGTTAAAATGAATTGTCCAAGACTAATAACATCTTTCAGTAAGGAGGAGAAAAAGATCTGGGCCATTGTTAAGAAAAACTGGCCGATTCTGTTAACTGATAATGTACTTGGTTCTAGTTTGTCTAGCAGTCCTACCATTACTTTTAGAAGAGCTAGAAATATGGGGACTAGTCTAGACAAAAATACTCCTGAACCAATCTCCAATAGCATGTGGCTCAAACCTGCACATGGGTTTCGTAAATGCTCTAGCTGCAGAGCGTGCAAGTTTGGGGTTAACACTACTCATTTTCGTACTCCATTCAGTACTCAAGATGTGGTAATTTCTGGTAGCTATGATTGCAGAACAGAGTATGCTGTGTATGTCTTGACGTGCACCTGTGGGAGTACCAAGCTACAGGTGCACGTCAGGATTTTACAGCATCTTCGTGCCATTCTGCATACTGACCCAGCCTACCCAGTGTCACGCCATTTTAAGAGATGTCCTAATAATGATGTGGCCTGCCTAAAGTACTTTGTGGTAGGGGCTATCCCCAAACCACGTAGGGGAGGAAACTGTGAGCGCCAGTTGCATCAACTTGAGACCAAGATGATATTAGAGTGATGTTATAGTTTGACAGCAAATGGCCTAATGGGTTAAATAATACTGAGGAATTGCATAATTTCTTGTAGATATTGAGGTTCCCTGGTATCTACTAAATATTTTGGTTTTACTGTTAGTCCTTAACATCAAGATTAGTTACGTAGTTTAATGTACTGCTGGCTACGGGAGTTATTTTGAATTTCTTTGTATGATATACAGGTTCCCTAATATCATAGCATTCAACAAAATGATTAAAGAATATAAACTATGATGAGTTTCTATTGGCAACAATTTCTATACAGATTAGATAGTAAATAATACGTAAATAATCAATTGTTTAATACATATATATTTCCCCTCTTTTTTGCACTTATTTTACTGTTATGATAATGTTTTTAAAACACTATTTATAGATTTTTAACAATTTTTATCCAAAATGTGGGTTCATTATTGTTGATGATATTGATTGATAGATGTTATTTATCATACGGTTTGCACTTTTTAGAAGTTATTTGAACAGATTTTTTTGCAGTTTGTTGCACAGTAACTTAGAAATGTTTGCTATATTATGCACATGAGCTCGACAGACATGGGATTTTTTCTATATGAATAACAAAGAATACATGTGTGTTATTAGATTTCCTGTATTTATACAATCATAAACATTGCATTGACAACATGTATTTTAGAAATATTAGACAATATGAAATGTTTTTTGTATTTAAACAGTCATATACTATCCAGTTATTTTTGAGGTAGTACATGTGTTGTCTATATTTTTTCATATGTTTATCTAGATTCATGTCCCTCGGTTTGGACTAGAAAAAATACCTGTATTTATACTGTGATTGTACAGATTTATAACATTGGTGCTATATTTATCTATTTTATGGAGGTATTTAACTAATATGCAATTATATATGGATATATAGTCGTATATGTGGAGTTCATATAGTATGTTCTCACTTTCTACGGTCACATGACCAAGTAACATGGTGTTGGTGGGAGTGCACTAGAAAGCATTTAAAAATGAAAAGTTTGCTGTGACCGTTGTGTGAACAGGGGCTTTCGCGTCCGAAACGCGTCACTTGTAAATACTTGGCAATGAAGAAAGAAAGGAACATCTTACCGTTCTCCAGTGGTCTGTTCTACTTCTTCGCCGGTTCTGTTGGGCTGGAGGTGGTTCGGAGAGTTGCTGATTGATATATATATATATATATATATATATATATATATATTTTCCAATGTTACTCGCTCCAGCCACCAACTCCAGCCGGGTTCCTAAAGAAGACGAGGCAGACCCAACTTGGTGCAGTTTTAGTTTATTTTCTTATTCAACGCCACCAGCCCTCACGACGCGTTTCGGCAGATCCCTGCCTTGATCACATGACAACATGGTCGTGAAGCACATATCCTTTTAAAATGCAAGTGCCATTAATAAACATAGAAGAGGTATTCACATATTCTTGGAGTTTTTTTTTTTTCTATACAACCTCCTTTCTCTTTGGATTATTTCCAGATTTGTTTTTGAAAATTACAATTAAAATACATTATGCAATTCAAATGATAACCACAACATTACTGTTAATACATATAGGGGGACATGTTAATAATTGAGTAAAACAATAAATACGTTTTGTGGCTAAAAATATATATATATATGAAAAATACCTGATTGAGGGGACTGGAAAGCGGCAGCCACTTTACATCAACATCAACTGAAAACTCAAAGTACCAGAATCCCGATTTGAGCGCACGCCCAGAGGGGCAGAGAAACACTCACCTGAAAATGATTGAAATAAGCCATTCTTCCCACATTGAGACTGCTAAGCCATGAATAAGGAAGACTTTTCTGAAACGCGTAGGCATTATTGGCAGACACTTGTTTGAGGGCAAATTCTGGCAAGCTGCTGCTAACCTGCAATAAAAGGAGGAAACGAACGCCGCAAGGGTGTCTTCATTTGCAGGGCAAGGCATTTGGAATATTTTGTGGCGGTCCGGGTCACGAAGATTACCCCACCTCCGTCTGGCGGGTCCTTGTGTTTCAAGGGAAACACGATACACGGAGCGGCGTGCCTTGTGGGATTAGCGTAAGTGAGCAGTTGCTGGGGGTCACTCCTGCAGTGACCTGATGGAAAATACTTGTTTGAGGGGACTGGGAAGCGGCAGCCACTTTGGATGTAACATCAACTGAAAACTCGAAGTACCAGAATGCTGAGTTAAGGGCACGCCCAGAGGGGCGGAGAAACACTCACCTCAAAATTATTATTATATTGAAATAAGCCATTCCTGCTTTCTTCCCACATTGAGACTGCTAAACCACGAATAAGGAAGACTTTTCTGAAACGCGTAGGCATTATTGTCAGACACTTGTTTGAGGGCGAATTCTAGCACGCTGCTGCTAACCTGCAATAAAAGGAGGAAACGAACGCCGCAAGGGTGTCTTCATTTGCAGGGCAAAGGCATTTGGAATATATATATATATATATATATATATATATATATATATATATATATATATATATATATATATATATATATATATATATATATATATATATATATATATATACACGTACTGGAGCCCAAGATCCAGCACTGATTTTGATACGGGAAATACTGAGTCAGTCAGGTGAGTAGAAACAGTGTTTGAATGCTGATAAAAATACAGACTTGAAAATCAAACACCACTTGCAGCACGATCATGGAAGGAAATAATCCTGTCTGAATCTCTTCCTCGCGCCGTCCTTTTTGCTCCTTTGGCTTCACCTAAATAGGTTACGTGCGTGAGTGGATCAGGCTCCTCCATTACTATGCACCAAAAGTTCCCACGTTACTGGAGCCCAAGATCCTGTGCAGCAGCCTCACAAGGAATGGGCACGGGCAGCCCATCAATACATCACTGAAGCATCAAAAAGTTATATATGTTATTGGCACTGTAGCAAATTACAGTACCACATCATAGGAAATATTATCAAATGGTATCATGGAGGAACTCTGATTCAACACATATTATTTGGGCGGAAAAAACGGGCACTAGACCCTTAAACCAGTTCCCATTCCTAACATACTGACACTGAAGAGTATCGTAGTGATAATTGTATAACCTTTAGTTTAAAGTGGCACCTATGTACAGAATAATACAAGTAAAAGTATATACACACATGAGAAATTGTCAAACAATGATGATTCACACATCGCGCTGAGCCATCCTGAAAATGAAGGTGTCAGCTACACGAGTTTCACAAGCACCAAACTTCGGTAGACAAAGTTTAAAACATTGATACAATACAATGAATTATTGTGGTAAATGTTTAACTTGTTCTAATTTTGCTTTATAATTGTTTGGTGCTTAGATAAAATGCTATGTACAGCGCGTTTTCAAGCATTGCAATTAAGGTTGTAACTTTTCTGTGGCCATGAAGTAATGGTTGCCATGACAACAATGAAGCCGCCTCACTGACCAATGAGCACTTTGCATGTTTAAAATGCACTCACTCACTAGAATTCTCTGTTGTGATCAAGACGGTTTCATCCGTCGAAACGCGTCAAACTTTGCACTTGGAAAAATAAAAACTTGTTTCTGAAAGAAGACCCCACGGTGTCAGCGCCTGTTTACGATCGTGTAAACAACAGGAGTGGAAAATATATATATATATACATATATATATATATATATATATTCACAGAAAAAAACCATAGGTTATAGACCATATATAGTTAGGAATTTTGCATTTACAAAACCTTGAAAATTCAATGAAAAAACCATTGGTTTTAGGCCATATATAGTTAGGGATTTGCATTTACAAAACCTTATTTTACTCGCATAAAACCATTGAAATTCCATATATAGTTAGATGCGCTAACTATATATCGCGCACCCGCAATCCACTGCTGATGATGTCACATATTACATCATTCATGACATGGTCAGTGACATCACTGATGACATCACTGATGACAACATCCAGTGACTGTATGTTTCTGTAAAGTTAAAATATGTCTTACATATTGAAGAATGAGTGGATGTATAAATGTCTGGATGAAGGATTTAGTAGGTGCAACTGATTGTATGAGGGAGTGATTAAATGTGTCTTACTGAGTGCATGGGTTAGTGATTAAACTGTATTAATTTGTGCATCATTATATCTGTTGTTCTGAAAACTGCTGCATGTGTTGATCAGTAGCTATATGAGTAACTATATGGGTTATTGATTGGTTGCCCAAGTATTTGTATGGGAGACTGAGTATGTGTGTGAGTGGCTGGGAAATGTGTGACTCTGTGCATAGATGTGTGAACAGCTGATTCACTAGATGTATGGGTTCAAAACTGCATGTGGAAACAGCTGTATGGGTGGTTGACTGTGTGCATGAGTGTATTGGTGAGTGATTGGATATCTCAGTGCTACATGTCAAAGTAAGTACATATGTAAAACACAGTACATGCGAGAGTTGACATATATAAATTACTGTGTTTAAGAGCCAGTGAATGTGTGAGTAGCTGCATGGATCATTGAAAACTTGTATCAGTGATTGTATAAGAGAGTAAATATGTGTTAGAATATGTTTCAATAAGTAAGGCGTGTATAACTGTATAGTTGAGGAATTGGAGGTGTGATTGATTCTTTGCATGACTGTCTAGGTGTATGAGTAACTCCATGGATGAGTGACAATCTGTGAGTGTCTGTTTTCACTGAGTGTATCTAAGGATATATCAGAGTCTGTAGAGGTTCATCGTATTAACACATGAATGATGTCATCTGTGATGTTGTCAGTGATGTCATTTGAGTTGTCATCAGTGATGTCACTGACCATGTCATGAATGATGTAATATGTGACATCATCAGCAGTGGATTGCGGGTGCGCGATATATAGTTAGCGCATCTAACTATATATGGAATTTCAATGGTTTTATGCGAGTAAAATAAGGTTTTGTAAATGCAAATCCCTAACTATATATGGCCTAAAACCAATGGTTTTTTCATTGAATTTTCAAGGTTTTGTAAATGCAAAATTCCTAACTATATATGGTCTATAACCTATGGTTTTTTCTGTGAATTTCATTGGTTTTTTAAAAGCTAACATGTGTAGCTGTAAAATGTATTCTTCTTTAAAACCCAAAATATATTTTAGATGTTTATTGATATTTTTTTTTTAAATATTTTTTTTCTTCGCTTCCGGTAAGCGAACCGGGAAGCTTTCCGTTAGCTCATCTTGATGCCGCGATCTAGTACGCGAAACGGTAAACGTTTTGTTAGCGGAACTGTGACGCGTCGCGGAAGCGCGACGTATCACGTTGACGCGTAATGCGTCTTATGACGCGCCGCGTTAGCGCTCCCGAAAGTGCTCCGGACCGCGAACCGGAAACGATGCGGGACGCGGCGCGCACCGCGTAACGTAAGCGGAACAGGTCATGTGACTTGTTTATGAAACTTTTCATTGGTTCATTTCACTTTTGGTTTCCAAATGATGTATGACTAGGTCATGTGACCTAAAAATAACACTTTTCATTGGTTCAGAACTTTTGCTTTTTCCAAATGATGAAAACCCCTCCTTCTTTCCTCACTCTGACTTTCATCTTGGTGAGAGAAAGACCATTTTCCAATTTGATTACAATGGCTTCTATCCTTGCTTCAGCTGGTGGACCCCCACCACCACCTCAACCTCCTCATGACAAGAGAGGACCACCATCACAATTTATTTCCAACAGAGAGGAGGAAGAGGAGGACTTAGAAGAAGAGGACACTGATGAACCTGAATTTATTCAGGAGTTGCCCCGTGTTTCCCGAAGGAAAACAAGTTTTATATGGCAGTTTTTCTCAATTCCTCGAGGGGAGAAGAAGGTTAATGCCAAATATGCCACCTGCCTAATTTGCAAAAAAAGATTATCTCGAGGCACAGACAAAAAGTATAGTATGGGCAACTATACTATGCATCGCCATATGGTCAGGTGGCATCCATTAAATTACAGCCGGGCAGAGTTAAGGGACCTTCAAGATAATCCCCCGACAACTCCTGTGGCCAGATCAACATCAAATATATCTTTGACTGCAAGAGAGGCACAGGAAACTGTGCCAAACATACAGCCAAACTTCAAGCACATGAAGTTTACGTGCATACATTGTGGTGCTATGCTCTCATGTGGCAACATGAGCGTGAACTTAATCAACTTGGTGTTTGAAAACCATAACTGCCCTAACCCACCCAAGCAGTAATTTTTTTTTTGCTCCTGTTGAGCCCTTTTCAATGCCTGTTTTTTTGTTGTTTCCCCTCCATGAAAAACACAAAAAAAACATAAAACTGTTCTAAAAATACAAAAAAAACAAAAAATGTTCAGAAAAAAAAAATTAATAAAACAACAAAAACATTAAAAAAAAGTTCTTTTCAGAACTACCTCCCCTTTCAAATAAAATTGCTAGAATGTTTAGCACTCTGGCAAGCTCTATTTCTTTTGGTTCGCTTTCCAGTTCGCTGCCCGGTTCGCGAACTTGAAGCGAACCAAAAAAATATTTTTAAAAAAAAAAGAAGAGTTAGTATAAGGGAAGTAAACAGAGAGTAATGTAAAAAGAAAGACAGCTATAGGGAGTAAACCAGAGATACTGTTTAATAGATCTATTTATTAATTCAGGATGACGATAAGGTGTGATGTCTCCTGAGGTTTGTTTAAGGTGAGACCTACTCAGGGTTACAGATCAATTTTACACTTGTTGAAGAATACAGAGCAGATAAAGCATGTGAAGGTCTACCAATGAAGTAAGTCATGTCCTCTTATTACATCATTCATGACATGGTCAGTGACATCATCAGCAGTGCATTGCGGGTAAAAAGAGTAGAAAACATTTACCTTATAATTCTTGTTACCTTTTTTAAATATTTTTTCATACTTTCAATCTGTAAAAGAGAGAACAAACATTTCCAAAAATATTACAACATGTATTTAAAAATTAGAAAAGAAAAGGGAAAAGGTTCAAGAAGAAACAGTTTTGCAACAACTTTGACATTTACAGAAGCCTCTGCTTCTCTACGTCCACTACACAATCCTAAAGATATATATTTTAAACAAACAGTATCTTCATGCTGATGAACTGAGACCTATTTTGGAACATGGTACTTCTTTTGCACTGCTGATGTCTCACAATAGTGATGCAATAGCAGCGCAAAAAAGATGTAAAGCCATCATAAAATTGTGTCTAATATTTTAAATGAGTGTTTCAGGATGCAAATAAGATGTGTGCTTTCAAGAGCTTTCTTTGAGGTGAGGCCTATTCCTTTTTTTTAAAAAAACAGTACCCAGAAGTACAGCACTGTAAGCATTAAAATTGACACTTACAGAAGACTCAGTTTCTCCATATCTACCTCATATTTCTAAATGTATATCATAAGTACAAAAAGCAGAACATTAATTATACATGTTAAATGGTTTATTTTTGCTGTTCTCAGAATGTATCAAATTTCACTTAAATCAGTGACTTGAAGGTATTCATCATGTAACAGCGGGGAAAAAAAACACAATCAAAATGATTGTGTTTAAAAAACCCATACAACCTAAGAAATCTGAATTCAAAACTCCTTAAAATTAACTTACTTTCAATGACGTCGAAGGATCTCCTATGAACAGCGTCCACTCTGTTGTGCTATAAATTTTTTCAGCCCGCCACTTTCTGAAAGAAAACCTCCATCGATTCGAAAAATATGTTACATACAAGAAAAGACTTCTCTCATTCTATCACATGTTTCCACTAGGCCAAATCATGTTGCCGCGATTCGCAACTCTTGTAATTCTTCCAATCAAATCCCGACATTTTCTATTTTCGCAACTTTCAAAAAGAATACATTTAAGATTATTTTCACAATCCTGGACTACTAATATCTTACCCTTCTTTGTCACTCATGTTCTCCTTTTCCTATGACACTGATACTGCTTACTATGAAGCAGACTTACTTGCATCAGGTTTATATAGTTGGATTTTTAAATTGACATTATAATTAAATGTTTTGGACCAATAATCTAGACAGCATTGCAGACTTACATTCCCTCTACTTCATGAACCTTTTGCAATTCTTCACAGGAAATCCCGAGATTCTTTCATTAAAATTTTGGTTTTAAAAACACCAGGTAAGAATTTTTAAGGTCAAACGGCAATTTTTTTTTGAAAGTTACAACGGAATCATTGCAGAATGACCAGCCGTTTTGAGACTTTAAATAAGCTGTATAATGTCCTGATGTTGTTGAAGGACCATCGTGATAGATAATTGCTACAGTTACAAAAGTCCTTCCTGATATTGAAAGCTGAGAAGCCACAAAATTTTTTATTAAAGTTGACAATTTTGATCCATCAGGCCTACATCGTTGGATCATTAAAATGACATACTGTCCATATCTACGTATAAATAATGTTGACATCATATCAGATTTACATTGGCTACACTCCATGTTGTGATCCGCTGCATTTACTAGCTTATTGAAGGAGACTGATTTACTGTCTGGCAAAGTTAAATATATAAATCTTTCTGAGTCTACACTAGTAGTACTTGATACCCTACAATTCTCGCAGTCATGCTGCCATTGATAAGAAAGCCCAAACAGGTGATCTACATCTACACCCTCATCTTGCAATACATCAAGCATATACATTAAAAACTCCTGACAATCTTGCTGATTATTTTCAGAGAAGTCTGTTTGACCTGAACATTCATCTAACAGATAACGAACTTCAGACACACTTTCTACTTTTGTTCGATCAGTGCTACATTTCTCGAAAACAGAATTCAACAAACAGCATAAAATTTGTTCTGAATTCAACAGAATCTGTTCTTTTAAACTCTCTAGTGAAAAGAGAACATTAACCACTACATTTGCATAGCAGTTGACACCAGAACTGTTTTCAAATTGAAAACCGACAACATCTTCAACAGAATCCACTTTCTTTCTGCTAACAATTTTCGGTTCATTGACTTTTAGTCTTTTTGCAACAACCTCCCTACTATTACTGATATTTCTACATTTCCGGCCTACCACACGTTTCTCAAACAAAGGATATTGAGGCAAATGTGGCGCATACTCTCTTCTTAACCTATTGTATTCCTTAACACAATCTAGATCCGCACAAATGTTTGTGACATCACAGTCAATCAAGTACAATCCTGATAAAGTTCTAACTCGTGACAATGCCACATATGCCATACCCTCCTTGAACACAGAACTGCCAATATTCACCAATGCACTGTCTACACTTAAACCTTGCGATTTATGGATTGTTACCGCATATGCCAAGCAAACAGGAAACTGTTTACGGCGAACATATAAGTCTTCAACAAGCAAAAACCTAGCAGAACAACGACCAATTAGCTGTACTTCCTCAATGCCATCAAATTTAATTTTTAAAAATTCTATTCCATCTCTATTTCTGTACTTCTCAAAATCAACAACATTACCCATTGATCCATTTACCAGACCTCTTTCAACATGTAAATTCCTTCTCAAAATGATTCGGCAATTTAAACACACATTCAAAGTCTTTTCAAAACCCGCTGTTTTAGATATAGTCTTCTCTAATGAATCCAATTTTGATTTCAAATTCTCTGACAAAATAATTGTTGATCCCATATGCTCTATTTTGTCAATAGCTTCAAGTTTCACAATCTCTTGCTTTTCTAAATTCAACATTTTGTTGTTGAAGATGGCACATTCTGCAAGAGTTGGCATCAAACATATTCCGGATTTCTTCTCAGTAATTTTCTGAAAAATATTCTCAGCCACAATCTCTTGTTCGGGATATAAATTTGAAAGTAATCGTGCATTTAAAGCTTCTTTTCCATGCTCGGTCACTTTTCCAATTCTAATATCTTGTAGAATATTCTTGTAATCTTCATCTTTTGCCTGACGCATATTTTCATGCAGTTCAGCATAATTGAAGTTTAACCATATATTGACGTTGCCAATGCTCCCTAGGCACTTCCTGGTATCTTCATGCGTGAGTATTTTGAACACAGGTTGTCCTTTTACTGGTGTCAGCTGCAGAAGATCTCCGAAAACAATGATGTGTTTGCCACCAAATAACACATCATATTCAGTTTTAAGTACTTCTTGCATTCTCAAATGCACAAAGGCAAGCATGACATTGGAAACCATGCTTACTTCGTCAATGATAAGTAGTTTCATTTTCCTCAAGACTCTTGAAACTTCACAGCAAGCATCCCCAGATAACTTGTGGTATTGTAATTTGTTGTCATGCTCCACCGGCAGCATCAGTAGACGATGCAAAGTAATACCTTTAATGTTATGTGCTGCAAGTCCAGTAGGAGCGGTGACAACACAAGACAGCGATGACTCAGTCCTTTCCTGCAGATAGCATGAAATTGCTTTAATGAGGAAACTTTTTCCAGTTCCCGCTTCTCCACTCACATACAGTCGGACAGGCTTCAACGATGTACATGAGCACTCTTTCTTCTCATGACTTAATCCATGCTCAATTTGCTTGGCAACTTCATCATATATTTTCCTCTGCTCAACGTTGAGTTGTTTTTCCAAGTCTTCTAAGTTACCTGAATCCTCCTGAGCATGTGCCATGGCTCTTTTCACTTCATTCATAGCAGTGGCAGCTTCATTTTCGATAATAGGTCCTCCAAGTGGATCTTGACTCAATGAAACAGAACTCTGACTGTCCTGAGAACTGTCTCTGGCAATCTCGGCTGCAATTGTTGCTTCCTGCTCAATTTCCAAAGTTAGCATTTCTTGATATTTGGGAAAAGCAGGACATTCTATGGTCTCCTTAGCAGCAGTGAAAGAGTCTTCGTAACAGAGGAAATCTCCAAGCAGTTCCTCTTCTGCACGCCAAGGCTTGAAAAGTTGCAAAAGTGCTAAATAGAAAAACTCCTTTTTTTCTGGAGATTCGCCACTCAATTTTCGATGGTTTACTAATTGGCCTTTTCTTTGCTTGACCAGGCATCCCTCACTTCCAATTACAGCATACACTCCTTTCTCAATATCTTCTTTGATGTTCCTCTTGAATATATAATTTTGTAGAACCTCATATAGACAAACATTCTCAAGGTGACTGCTTCGATTTGGATAATATGTATCCAACATGTTGGTCTTCAAAATGTCGGTACTGTTTGGTTCCTTTTCTGCCAAATATTCAATTTCCCGGACAGGTTTTAGAACCCGATTTCGCGTTGCAGCACGACCAAGACTCGCCCAAACAATACTCCTGGATTTGGCATAGAGACTTGCTGAAGACAATCGATCTGAACATTCGTAAGCTCCGATTTCTCGATGCGACAACATCTTCAGACTGAAACTGTACAACTTCTTGCTGAGGCTCTTTTCATGGGAAATGTCCTCCCACATATCCTTCAGTTCTGTCTTTTCTTTTTTGGTGATGTAAGATGTCACATACCGAGCCACAGCCATACAGTTGTCACCCACAAACTGTATATCCATGTTAGCATTCCACATGGACAAAATCACTGGGTTGTAGTCGTTGATGTACTTGGACTCTTCGTTCCTTTTCAAATTGTATGTATTTTTGGGTGACTTCCTCGTCACATTATGTCGCAGTGAAGACATCAAACTGTTCACTTTTCCTTTAGAAATCACCGGTCGTGGAAAGTTGAAACGACATTTGGTGTATAACTTGTCCTTGTTTCTGAATTTACGACGACAGTACTTTCCACAACGATGGCTTTGGAAACGTAGAACTTGTTCTCTTAGGCTTTTCTTCTCCGTTGCGTTTGGAACAGCACACGTAGAATACTGTTCTATGAAATTCATCACCAAGTCATCCGGATCTGTTCCAAATTTAGGTGCATCCTTGATCCACAACAACATATGTATATGAGGAGCACCTCTTGCTTGGTACTCCTTTCTCCAGAAGAAATCCAACACCTCTCCAAGAGGTGGATTCTTCTTATTTGTGATGAAAGACATCATAGCTTCAAATCTATGATTGAAGTACCTGCATACATTCACAGGATCCAAATAACACAGTTCTCCAGGTGTCTTGAATTCAATGTTTTCAATATTTCCATTTGCCTCTCGTAGAAATTCAAGTAAGTCTTCCCATCCATACTCGGCACAGCTCAGAGTGAGGAACCATGTCGGAGTTCCTAAGTTCCTCAGCATACATTTTAAATCACCATGACGACGGTACCAGTACTCATTAGTACCACGCTGACACGCCATGAGATTAATTAAGTGAGAATCCAAAATACTGTCTTGGACATTGACTTTATGCATAAAGTCCCTTGCCGAGATATTTCGCATCTGTATACCACTTTTTAAGATGTGGTTCACTGCATATGACAGTCCAGACAGATCGCTTTCAAACAGGAGATTAAACAAATAGGGAATGCATTGTCGAAACCTAGCATCTTCTGCATACAATCGTAAAGTCCGGTATTCTGAAGCAGGAATTTGAACAGGTCGCTCATCATATCGTCCTCCTCGACCTATGGGAAATAGCTGTGGGAAACACCGAGCTTCCAAACTTTCCTCCCAAACACTAATGGGACTCCCTTTGGCTTGTTTCATCTGAAACACCTCAATAGCATTCCCCATGACTTCCTTGGAATGCAAAGGATGAACACTATAATGTTCATATATTTCTTCACTTTTAGAGGCCTCTACTTTCTCAATTTGGCCAGCACACAAATCGCTGTCCTCTTCTTCACTTACTTCCTCTTCTGCAACATATACATTCTTATAGTACTTATTATTTTTCTTCAAATACACTGTTGCCTTTTTGACTTTCCTAACATCCACTAAATCTTGCCATATTTTCTTATTCTTTGTCGGAACACCATTAACCAAGATAACCAGAGGTTCCTCTTCCACTTTTTCTACTCCAATTGTGTTAATGTTTTTGTTCAAATCTAGAGGCAAATAAACAACTCTTCCCTTTAATCCTCTCTGTAAATCTGCTGGAGGCAACTTCCCTGTCTTTGGCTCCATTCTTACAATAGCCTGAAAGGGATGGATACTTTGAATCAAAATAGATTCATAAGTATTTAAATCCTTCAATTCAGAAGGAATCTCAACCAATTCCAGATTATTATGAACTGCCCTAGCAGGCATCTGGTTTTGGTTTAATTTATTACAACAATAAGTACACACACGTTGATCCGATCCCAAATCAAAATAATTTTCTACCATCAAGTATGTGGCAAAATCCTTCCATTCACTATTATTTTCCCTTTCACTTTTTGCATATAAATCCACTACCTTAGTCTGATTCTTATAATAAGTGCGTCGACAACATACACAAGTGAAATTAGGCCTCTCACTTGATTTGATCTGAAACGTGGCAATTTCCTTCTGAAAATTATCTGTACTGGAAACCTGTACATTATCTTCAACATTACCCTCTACTTCAGGGTCAATTTGAACATTCTCATCTTTACTACTAAAGTAACAAAACTCAATTTCTTCACAAATATTCTTCACATCTATTTCAGAACCATGCAAAAGAGCAGCACATAATTGTTTAAGCATAATTGCTGGACTCTTAGCATAATACAACATTCTCACTAATTTCTCACTTTATTATGATGCACTGCTAGCATCCTGAAATGATGAAAAACACTCTGGCATACTCTCCTGGAAAGACAAGCCAGTGAATGACCACGCAAACCTGTCATTTGTCTCACTCTGCAAGGATCTAAATCTTGCAACAACTTCATTTTCTGCTTCAAACTTTTCTTATTAAATGTCCGTATAAAATCACAAAGCAAATTGATGGAAACCTGTCGCACACTGCAAATAGAACTACACTTCCAAATGTACACAGGACCCTTAGGACGTCTTCCTAAAACCTCATCACTTACCGCCTCTTCTGTCTCTGTTGTCACAAGTTTTTCTTTTTCAACTGGACAACCATCCTTCACTTCATAAGCTCGACCACTGGTGTCAACTGCAAACACCAAATCATTATCCTGAAAATAACTCTCCTCATTAAAAAATGCCTCAGAACTTGAACTATGCATCCATTCTCCGGAAAAAACTTCACAAAAGTTACTACGATTTACTACTCTCTTCCATCTACTGTTTGTTTTGAAATCAGAAATTACCTTGCTTAGTTTCCTAATTCTATTGATTACCAAAATAAACAACTTTCGCTTAATTTCAAAAGCATGATCAATAATTTTCTCTACATTTTTCTTCTTCTTATAAAATGCCACTTTCTGTTTGCATTTCTTAATATTTTTTAATAAATTAACTATTATCCTGTTACGGAACATTCGTTTTCGAATGTCCCTAAACTGTTCTTTCCTTCTACTATAATGCACAGAGTTATCTCTTCCTCTACCAGTAACATTTTTGATGGGTCTTTCCTTTCCATTTAAATTACTCTTCTTTTTCTGAACTGAAACATTTTTGCGATAAATACTTTTTTTACTAAAAATATTTTTTAAGAATGATTTTGTGCTCTTACCCGGAGCTTTCTTGGTGTTTTGATAAGTATTTGGGGAAGAGGACTGCTGCAATAAAACATCATCCTGCTGTCTTTGACGTTTTCTAGCCTTTCTAATTCTATTTTTCGTAGGCATTTTTCAAAATAGGAAAAAATCTGCAGTTGAATCTGTGGAAAAATATAATAAAAAATGTTAATAACCACTATTACCAAACAGTAAATGAATAACAGTCATCAAAAACTTAATGCCCTACTTATTATTTAACATAGCAAATCTTTTGCACCAGCACTGCATCACAAAAATGACACACAGTGCTACAAAACATGCATACAACAATCATAAATCTCTCCCTAATATTTTAAATGATTAATTCAGGATGACGATAAGGTGTGGCCTATCTAAAGGTTTGTTTAGGCCCAGATCTTTGGACTGGGGTGAATGTGTATGTGTGTCATTGATCCTCATTCAGTCCATCGCCTGTTTTGTTTATTTAAGGTGAGGCCAACACATGGTTGCAGATAAGATTTTCACTTAAGAAAACAAAGGAGATAATACATGTGAAGGCCTACCAATGAAGTAAGTCATTATTTGAAATCAATTACATTTCTGGATATGTACTGCTAAAGCTTCTTAGGTTGTTTTGGGTCATATTTATAAGGCATATGAGTGTGTATGATGTTATTTTTCCTTTTTAAATGGAAAGCGTTCTTCATGGTGCAAGTTTCTTGTAAATACGCTCCCACCTGCGAAACGGAACTTTGCGATGCGAAGCTGATTGGCTCCCCGGTGTCTGTCAACATTCTAAACAGTCCGGAGCGGCCGCCATCTTATCTCTCGGTAGGATCGAGAGAGAAGAAGAGGTGAAAAACGAAGGGGGGATTTAATGAAAGGGGGCAAGGTATACCACTCTTGACCCCCTAGGAATGTTGTTGGGGTTTTTAAAGGGTCCCGTGGGGAAAATAAAAAAAATATATTTTTCACGGTAGAAGCGCTTCCCAAACACCGAACTGGGCCGCAAACTGCTGGCGAAACGGGAATTCGCCATTTTGTGCTTCGTTTTAATTAAATTACTAGGTATAAGGGGGTGCGGGAGACGTATCCTAATCCCTTATATTTTCTGAGGGTGGCTGAGGAGGCTCATATATGTTGATACATGTGTTCCAGCGGCTGTGCGTGAGCTTTTTTTTTTTTTTTGCTGCGTGACGTCTGTTAACGTTCGATTCGAAGGAAATCAGGAAGTGTTGACCACCAATTTGTCAGTGCGATAAAATATTTTGTTATAAATGAATCCTTATTGATAAACATTGTCTGCGCCATCTTGCCTTTTTTACAATGCCACAATTTTGTCGTGCACGGCACCCATTTTACATGCCAGGCCGGTCCCAGGCTATCACCTAGCCCTGCGGATGTAGTTTATGGCCCCAGCTGTAGAGAATCCAGACATGCCAACCCTCCCGATTCAGGCGTCAGACTACTGATTTCAGTGCTACTCTCCCGCCTCCCGATTCCTGCAAACAAAAACCCGGGGGCATATTACCAACAACTAGCGATAACTTGTTTAGAGAAAAAAATTATCGCCGCACATCGGCGATTTTTATCGCAGATAAACCGTGCTATTAGCAAGGTTTATCGCAAATGCGATAAAAAACGGCCGCAATGCATGAATATCGCTGAAAAGTCAGCGATATTCATGCATTATCCAGCAAATGCTCTTAGCCATGTTATCCACCTCCCATTGGATAACATGGCTAAGAACTGCTCGCAAATGCGATAAAAAACGGCCGCAATGCATCAATATCGCTGAAAAGTCAGCGATATTCATGCATTATCCTGCAAATGCTCTTAGCCATGTTATCCACCTCCCATTGGATAACATGGCTAAGAACTGCTCAGGGCCCCATGAGGAACGCTTTCCATTTAAAAAGGAAAAAATAACATCATAGAAAAGAATCGTTTTTAAACACAACATATAAATCAATTGTATACCTGCATTCAAGAGGAAATGACTGAAAATGTCCTTGAGACACATGAAAGCGTTTTCTGGAATGCCCTAGCACCATTTTTTGGACATTATTAACATGGCTATGTAACTCCCATAATCAAAATCTAAATTTGCCAAGCGCAGGTGGGAGCGTATTTACAAGACACTTGCCCCATGAGGAACGCTTTCCATTTAAAAAGGAAAAAATAACATCAAAGACACTCAAATGCCTTATAAATATGACCCAAAACAACCTATGAAGCTCTAGCAGTACATATCCAGAAATGTAATTGATTTCAAAAATGGTTTTTAAAAACAACATATCTGTTTCAGCTTACATAAAAGACCATGGAATGGGCTTCATATACAACAATAACTTGTATTACTGTATTCCAGAATGCTACACCGAATATGCAATTACAATTTCTCAAAGTAACAAAATCTATTTCTATATCACTACAGACAAAGCCACAGTTTAAAAACACAGCTTTCTTCATCATTTTCTCCTTAATTCATACTATTCTCTATCTAAAATAAATAAATCTTTTCTCACCTTAGCAAATACTTTTTGAGTTTTGAAAACAGTCTCAGAAATACACCAAATTGTCTTCAGCAGAAGAAAAAGGATGCACTCCAGAGTCTGCAGCTATTGAAAGCACAGAAATACAGATATTCATTTCACATATCTCTCATATTAGCCAATCATAACTCTTCCCTCACTTTTTTCAAATCAAAACCCTTCCCCCCTCTGCCCCCTCTGCCTTTTTTCCATAGCAACCACCTCCTGGAAGACCTCTCATGTTTGCAAATTCACACAACAATGTTTCAATTGAACTCTGAACTCTCAGTGCACCTGCGTATCCAGTGCAATCTTTCATTAAAAGTTTCTTCCTTGACCATTCAAATTACATCTTTCAAAGAACACATCCATGCACCCTAACTTTCTGTTTTCAGAAATGGAAATGCACCAATCACTGCTAATGAATCATTAGCATTGGAAATCCACAGTTTTTTTTCTTTACAAACTCCTACTGTTTCAACTGCCCTTTCATTACCACACTTCATCTGACTGCAGCCCAACCTTCTCCCACCATGTTTAACGTCTGGATTGTTGGACATAGTTACATCCACTGGGCTCAAAGGTATGCTGAGAACAGAAATTTACACAACCTCAATTTACAAGATGTGGAAATTAAGTGGTTGGGCCAAAGAGGATTAAAATGTCACCAATTGATACCAATGGTGAAAACCTTTATGCATTTGCCAAAACCTGACCTGTTAATAGTGCACTGTGGAGGTAATGATTTGGGCACTTTGACAGGGGTAGGTCTGGAAATGCTTTTAAAGGACACCTTTGAGCAATTAATGGCACTTTTTCCTCAAACTGCCTTGGTATATTCCAATATATGCCAAAGACAGAAATGGAGGTGGTCCAACCAATTTTCTCCACAAATTGAGAAAGCGAGGAAGCATGTAAACAAATCTGTTTCAGCTTTCATGAGAGACCATGGAATGGGCTCCCTATACAACAATAACTTGCGTTACTACATGCAAGATATCTACAGAGGAGATGGAGTTCACTTCTCAGATGAGGGCAACAGAATTTTCATTCTGAATTTAAGACTGTGCATTGGTACCTACTTATAAGTACCTAAATGTACCATAAACCCAAAAGCTCTTCTCAGAGCTACCCTTCATCTGATCACTCACAATTATTACTTTTTTCTAACTTGTTTCACTAATTTTCCACAAATTACGCTCCTCGGGGCGCTACCCGGTTCGCTAACCGAAAGCTAACCTCGCAGAATTTTTTTTTTAAATGTTTTTTTTCCGCACATATAAGCCTCCTCAGCCACCCTCGGAAATCCTAGGGGGTCAAGATAAGTCTACCATGACCCCTTCTACCCATTCTAAACATTATTTGCCCTCCATCTTGTATCTTAAACCGACCGAAACACAAAATGGTGGACTCCCGTGACGCTTAAGGTTCGCTAACCGGGCCGCTTTCCAGAAAGTGGTCCTAAAAAAAGGTGGGAAAGTAATTTACAGAAAAACGACTAGAGACACTCTCACCAAATATAGATTAGCTCATACTACATAACAATCCCTTTCATTCTCACAAATTTGATTGAAATTTCATTTAGCCATTTAGCCTGTAGACCTATCTAAATACCCTGAGGTAAATTACTTCACAAAACACATCTAAAGTATTGGAATTGACAACCAATGAAAATTTTACTTTCATTTTCAATTTTTATTTATGACATTTGATTGATTATATACCTGAATATATATAAAGGAAGAGAAGGAAACACAGCCATTTTCACTGCTACTTCCTGAACTACATTTCAAGAGCCTTTTCACCTCCCTGTAAAGTAAATTGATAATTTGTAAGTGGCACTTTAAATTAATTTGTAAAAACGTTTTTTGATAATTATTTACTGTCCCCCTGCTATAGTTATAGATACAGATAAGCTCCTCTGTTATATTTATTGATTGACTTACACTTCTCTGCTATAATTATGAATTTACTTACTTTAACTTCACTGTTAAAAAAACAGAACTACATGTCTGAACTTAAACCCAACAGTGCCCTAACTCTTCTAATATAATTATTTTTTTTATGCAATTTACAGCAAAAAAATGGAAGGGGAGCACGAAAAAATCAATGTTTCCTTCGACATTACAACAGAAGAGATTTTAACTGAAGAAAATTTGGATGAAGATTTTATGGATGAATCTTTTGATGAACAATTTATTGAAAGCTTACAAGACATAGAAACATGCATGTTTGAGGAGATTCCAGATGATGTAATGCTGGAAGTTTTAATAAACTATGAAAATTCTGACCCATAAATTTTTTTATAATCAAAATAAATAAATAAATAAAAAAAAAAACGAAAAAAACCAACATATAATTAACATACAGTATTAGAAAAGTCTATCATTCTTTTATCCTTATAGTACGCTGGCCAGAACGCTTTCCGGTTCGCGAACTTGGCGCTTATCACGCAAAAAAAAAAATTTTTTTTTTTTGACCCTCCTGGGCCCTTTTAAAACCTCCACATAAAACCTAGAGGGTCAACGAGGATCTACTATGCCCCCTTATGGTAATTTCCCCCTTTGTTTTGGCCTCCTCTTGTCTCTCGATCCTACCGAGAGACAAGATGGCGGCCGCTCCGGACTGTTTAGAATGTTGACAGACACCGGAGGGCCAATCAGCTTCGCATCGCAAAGTTCCGATACGCGAAAAGTTCGCTAACCGGATCGCTGCCCGGAGCGCTGTTACAGATATATATCTTGATTTAAACGTTAATTTCTCAAAATCCACGAAAGCACATATATTGAGACCTAGCAAAGGCACATCGGGCTAACAGTCCCTACAATTTTGCCAAGTTTCGTGGAAATCCATTCAGCCGTTCGGGCTAAAAGTGAGTCCAACCGCCCTATGGAAATTAACATAGGAAAAACGCGTTTTGGGACCCCCCTTTTTTCTCGGCCCCCCTTGACGACCCCCCCCCAAATTTCCAGGAGCTGCTCAGAAACAAAATGTGCCATTTTCCTGAAAATTTCAGCCGATTCCGTCCACAAACGCCAAAGTTATTAGACATAGAATTTTCAGAAATCCCATAGGGAAAAAATCCTAACTATATATACCTACTGGCGACCGCCAGTAGGTAATATATATATATATATATATATATATATATATATATATATATATATATATTACCTACTGGCGGTCGCCAGTAGGTATATATAGTTAGGATTTTTTCTCTATGGGATTTTTGAAAATTCTATGTCTAATAACTTTGGCGTTTGTGGACGGAATTGGCTGAAATTTTCAGGAAAATGGAACATTTTGTTTCTGAGCAGCCCCTGACAATTTGGGGGGGTTTCATCAAGGGGGGGCCGAGAAAAAAGGGGGGTCCCAAAACACGTTTTTCCCATGTTAATTTCCATAGGGCGGTTGGCCTCACTTTTAGCTCGAACGGCTGAATGGATTTGCACGAAACTTGGCAAAATTGTAGGGACTGTTAGCCCGATGTGCCTTTGCTAGGTCTCAATATATGTGCTCCAGTGGATTTTGAGTAATTTAGGTTCAAAAAAAGATATATATCTGGGCGGAGCCTAACCACACATCTGATCTGATTGGCTGTCAGCACTTCATCCAAGAAGTGTTGGCAGCCATCTTGGGACCAATATACATGATAGCACTTCATTAAAAAGCATTGTAGTTAATAGAGGGTTTTAGGACTTTAGTTACATTATAAATCATTTGTTGATGGTACCATACTCGTTTTAGGAATTGTGGTGGGTTCTAAGGTGATTTTACCATGTGAAAAAACCTTCTGCTGTGATATCATGAATATTGTTTGAAAGAAAACTAATATCTCATGATTTTCCCACAGTGGTTTGGAAGGGGATCTATAAGCTAAACTGAAAGCATATTTTCTGTAAATTCACATTATCTTTCTCAGTCATGTGAAAATGAAGTCTGACATTCTCAGTAAAACATGTACATCCAACAAGGACAGAGACTGTCAGTTGATTCCTTTGTGTTCTACTGCAGCCTCCTAGAGTGTTCTAAAGAACAACTAGAGCGCTAACAGTCCTACTTATTACAAAGGTATGGCACACCTGAAGCCATCTTTATTGGAATAAAGTGGTAACTCTTAAAACATTTAATTTAAAAAGAAACAACATGAGGGGGTATATTTTGCCATAGAAAGTATGATTAGTGCTGCAGAATGAAAAATTAGGGCACATTTTGAGTGACTTCTCAAATCTTTTTCTATTTCATTAAAACATTCTGACATGCAGTCTCCCAAAATGGCCACCAGAGACAAAAGAGCCCAAATGTAGCCCAAATATCACCCAGATGTAGCCCAAGTATAGCCCAATGACAGAATGTCCCAGAGTGTTCTAAAGAACAACTAGAGCGCTAACAGTCCTACTTATTACAAAGGTATGGCACACCTGAAGGCATCTTGATTGGAATAAAGTGGTAACTCTTAAAACATTTAATTTAAAAAGAAACAACATGAGGGGGTATATTTTGCCATAGAAAGTATGATTAGTGCTGCAGAATGAAAAATTAGGGCACATTTTGAGTGACTTCTCAAATCCTTTTCTATTTCATTAAAACATTCTGACATGCAGTCTCCCAAAATGGCCACCAGAGACAAAAGAGCCGAAATGTAGCCCAAATATCACCCAGATGTAGCCCAAGTATAGCCCAATGACAGAATGTCCCAGAGTGTTCTAAAGAACAACTAGAGCGCTAACAGTCCTACTTATTACAAAGGTATAGCACACCTAGAGCCATCGTGATGGGAATAAAGTGGTAACTCTTAAAACATTTAATTTAAAAAGGAACAAAATGAGGGGGTATATTATGCAATAGAAGGTATTATTAGTGCTGCAGAAAGAAAAATTAGGGCACATTTTGAGTGACTTTTCAAATCCTCTTCTATTTCATTAAAAAATTCTGACATGCAGTCTCCCAAAATGGCCACCAGAGACAAAAGAGCCCAAATGTAGCCCAAATATCACCCAGATGTAGCCCAAGTATAGCCCAATGACAGAATGTCCCAGAGTGTTCTAAAGAACAACTAGAGCGCTAACAGTCCTACTTATTACAAAGGTATGGCACACCTGAAGCCATCTTGATTGGAATAAAGTGGTAACTCTTAAAACATTTAATTTAAAAAGGAACAAAATGAGGGGGTATATTTTGCCATATGAATTATGATTAGTGCTGCAGAAAGAAAAATTAGGGCACATTTTGAGTGACTTCTCAAACCCTCTTCAATTTCATTAAAAAATTATGACATGCAGACTGAAACATGCACTTTGAATACCAGCAGCAGACGTCCCTGGTGAGCAGTAGCTTTACTACAGTGATCTAATGTGCAACTAGAGTGCTAACATTCAGAATTTATGGCAAATGTGTGACACATCTGAATGCCTTCTTGATGGAACCAAAGTAAACAAGCATTGAAAATGCAATAGATCTCGCCCTCGTTTAAGTTAAAGACATTCTGTTTGTAATGAGGTGGCTTTTTAGCTTTGCTTTTATTGATGCATGTAATAACATGCATCTGTATGCATATAAGTATATATGCATGCATTTATGTTTGTATTTATATAGATATACAGATGATATATGTTTATATATGTATGTATATATATATATTCACTGAAAAAACCATAGGCTATAGACCATATATAGTTAGGAATTAGCATTTACAAAACCTTGAAAATTCACTGAAAAAACCATAGGTTATAGACCATATATAGTTAGGAATTAGCATTTACAAAACCTTGAAAATTCACTGAAAAAACCATAGGTTATAGACCATATATAGTTAGGAATTCGCATTTACAAAACCTTATTTTACTCACACAAAACCGTTGAAATTCCATATATAGTTAGTTGCACTAACTATATATCGCGCACCCGCAATCCACTGCTGATGATGTCACATATTACATCATTCATGACATGGTCAGTGACATCACTGATGACATCACTGATGACATCTCAAATGACATCACTGATGACAACATCCAGTGACTGTATGTTTCTGTAAAGTTAAAATATGTCTTACATATGGAAGAATGAGTGGATGTATAAGTGTCTGGATGAAGGATTTAGTAGGTGCATGACTGACTGTATGAGTGAGTGATTAAATGTGTCTCACTGAGTGCATGGGTTAGTGACTAAACTGTCTTAATTTGTGCATCATTATGTCTGTTGTTCTGTAAACTGTTGCATGTGTTGATAAGTAGCTATATGAGTAACTATATGGGTTATTGATTGGTTGCCCAAGTATTTGTATGGGAGACTGAGTGTGTGTGTGGGTGGCTGGGAGGTGTATGACTCTGTGCATAGACGTGTGAGCAGTTGATTCACTAGATGTATGGTTTCAAAAGTGCATGTGGAAACAGCTGTATGGGCGGTTGACTGTGTGCATGAGTGTATTGGTGAGTGAATGGATATCTCAGTGCTACATGTCAAAGTAAGTACATATGTAAAACACAGAACATGTGAGAGTTGACATATATAAATAACTGTGCATAAGAGCCAGTGAATGTGTGAGTGGCTGTATGGATCATTGTGAACTTGTATCAGGGATTGTATAAGAGAGTAAATATGTGTTAGTATATGTTTGAATAAGTAAAGTTTGTATAACTGTATAGTTGAGGAAATGGAGGTGTGATTGATTCTTTGCATGACTGACTAGGTGTGTGAGTAACTCCATGGATGAGTGACAGTCTGTGAGTGTCTGTTTACACTGATTGTATCTAAGGTTATATTAGAGCCTGAAGAGGTTCATCGTATTATCACATGAATGATATCATCAGTGATGTGATCAGTAATGTCAAATGAGATGTCATCAGTGATGTCATCAGTGATGTCATTTGAGATGTCATCAGTGATGTCATTTGAGATGTCATCAGTGATGTCATCAGTGATGTCATCAGTGATGTCACTGACCATGTCATGAATGATGTAATATGTGACATCATCAGCAGTGGATTGCGGGTGCGCGATATATAGTTAGTGCAACTAACTATATATGGAATTTCAACGGTTTTGTGTGAGTAAAATAAGGTTTTGTAAATGCGAATTCCTAACTATATATGGTCTATAACCTATGGTTTTTTCAGTGAATTTTCAAGGTTTTGTAAATGCTAATTCCTAACTATATATGGTCTATAACCTATGGTTTTTTCAGTGAATATATATATATATATGTATATATATATATATATATATATATATATTTATTTATTTATTTATTTTTGCAAAAAAGACTAAAAGACTACGAAAATGGCATCAAAAAGAGAAAACAAACCAAATTTCTGAGAGACGAACAGGACTACCTAACCGGCAGAATCCTAACCTTTGCCAAAAAATTTGATGCAACAAGGAAAAGACTTGCCCAAGGAGGACCAACACGCTCAGGGGCAGTAACATCGGAATCTGAGGCATCCCAATCGGAGGATGAGTCTGCCAAGGGTAACAGACAGAAGAAGAAGACCAATGTAAATGAGGATACAGTCCCCAAACCTTTTTTAGACGAATATCAAGTGATGCAGGAGACAAGATATCGACCGCCATCACAAACATCACAAAAAACAACATCCAAAAAAGGAAAAGGAAAACAAGGCGCGGCAGGAGAGGACGCTCAAGCAGCACCACCAATGGTGACTCGCAGCAGAGGGAAGAGAGGAAGATGGCAATAAAAGAGGAACACACTATCATCAACCTCTCAGAGAGGACACTCACAACACATGAGGAGAGTGTCCTCAAAAAAGGACTTACATTCTGTCCCACTGCGAAATTTGATCCAGTCCAAACCAGGATTGATATTTTCAAGTTTGTCCGAAAACTAAAATTACAGAAAATCTTCGCAACTAAGAATCTCTCAGAAGAAGCAGAGAACATGGCGGAAATTACAACATCCGAAGTATGCCTTGTAGCCAATGATCTCCCAGCCCTCAGAGTGGAACATGAACTCGCGGACTTAGAAGTCATACCAGGTTCGGCGGAGGTTTTAAGAAGGGAGGAAATCACACAAACCAGAGACCCAAGTCATTGTGAACGCAAATCCAGATTTTTTACCTCATGTAACACATGATGCTATAGATGTCTTTGATGACGCCATCCTACAGGATATGGAAAAGATGACAAATAAGAATCCGGAACTGACCAAGAAAACTTCCAATATCACAAGATCGGAATGGGAAGCGATAAAGTCCCTCAAGGAAGACAATACCATCGAAATAAAGTCCTCTGACAAAGGGGGTAATATTGTCATCTTCAGCAAAGAACAATACAAAAAAGAGGCGTTGAGGCAATTGAATGACACTGACTGCTACAAAATCGTGGACAGAAGGGATTTCGTGAACTGTGTCACCGAATATCACAAATTGCTTTGGGGTTGGAAAGAGGAGGGGATGCTCAATAAACACGAATATGATTACTTGCTTTGTGAGCACCCTATCATTCCAACATTCTACCACCTTCCCAAGGTGCACAAGGATATCCGAAATCCCCCAGGCAGGCCAATTGTCTCTTCCATAGGGAGTTTACTCGAAAACACATCGAGGTTCATAGATGGATATTTATCTCCATTTGTTAAAGATTTACCTTCCTATGTTAGAGACACCCAGGATTTATAAGGCAGATTGAGGGCATCGGGTGGGAGGATGACATGCTTCTCATCACCCTTGATGCTACAAGCTTATACACCTGTATTGAACACCAGAATGGTATCTCTGCCGTTAAATGGTTCCTGGGCAAGAAGAGTATGCAATACCATCAGCATAACAAAATGATAGTGCAAATGACTGAATTCTGCCTCTGCAATAACATGTTCTTATTTGCAGGCAACATGTACCACCAACTGAGAGGGACCGCAATGGGCACGTGCTTCGCCCCCAGCTACGCGAACCTTTTCGTGAGCTGGTGGGAGAAGCACGTCGCTTGGGGGGGGGTCCAATGAAAAATGGCTTGATAACATCATGATCTGGTCGAGATACATAGACAACTTATTTGTCGTTTGGCGGGGCGACGTCTCCTCGGCTGAGGAATACGTGGCGGGTCTAAACGACAACGAGTTGAATCTCAGATTTACCAGCACAATGAGTAAAACATCTATACACTATCTCGACCTAGAGGTCTTTGTCAAAGAGAAAACCCTATATACCAAGCTTTACCGCAAGCCCACGGCTGGCAACACCGTGTTACACGCGGCTAGCCACCATCCGAAGAGCATGGTCAAAAACATTCCCTTCGGAGAACTATTGCGCATCAAAAGGAATTGCTCAGATTCCAGCGATTTCAGGCAGGCGCAAGAAGGAGCGGTAACCAGATTTAGAGAAAGAGGGTACTCTAGGTCATTACTCAGTGAAGCAACTAGGCGAGTAGACCTCATTGACAGGAAAGATCTCATACAAACTGTCACCAAAAACAAAACAGATGACTGTACAACTAGGATGATCACCAGTTACAACATGAGATCTAATGAACTGGTGCAGATATTCAACAAGAACTGGCACATCCTAGGCACAGATCCAACACTGAAGGGACTGATACCAGAAAGGCCGTCTATTACTTACAGACGCTGCCAATCTCTTAGTGACCACTTTGTGAAAAGCCACTTTACAGACCCCCCCAAAAGGATGAGAAATGTACCCATCAATGGTTTCTTCCCATGCATGCACTGCAAGGCATGCAAATACAGCAAAAAAAGAACTAAATATGAAGGGAGGACGAATGACCCAAGGCCAATGAGAGAAATAAAGAAATTTCTGAACTGCAATTCAGAATTTGTAGTCTATTGCCTGGTATGCCCATGTACCAAAAGATATATTGGTAGTACCATCAACCAAGCCAAGAAACGCATCCTGGAACATATGCGTGCCATCGCAAATAAGGATAAGAACTACCCGGTGGCACGCCATTTCGAGACCCACCATGGAAGCAATAGGGATCTACTGTCCTTCTACCTTATAGACCAGCTAGACAGAAGGGAGCGAGGTGGGGACAGGATAAGGCTTCTGAGAGCAATGGAGTCCAGGTACATCATTGACCTCCAACGTATGCAGCCGAAAGGGCTCAGCAATGATGAAGAACTTTGGGTACACTTAGAATAGCTAACATTTACTCCCAAACTGGTTCGGGAAGAAACACCCACACTGCAATAAAACGAGTTAACACTGCAATCTGAAATATGTAACTTTCCAGCTGGCAGCAAAAGAAACTGGTAATAGGAAATGAGATTCACATGGATCCTTGCCCATACAGGGCTCCATAATGTGTGTTGGCTAACAAGGCAAATACATTAATTGTCCACCTAGCCCATTCAGGGCAGAATAAAATATGTAAATATATGAACTATGTGTAAATAAGTACAATTTTCATTCTTGGAAATTGTCGAAACGAAATTACATTCCATAAGGTGGATACAGAAAATATATGTATATATGTAACAAATGTCTTTCGATAATATGCCTTGTCATCCAACCCTTGTTTTTAATATTTTCTTGTTATATGAACTTTTGCACGAGCACTTTTTCTAAATGTCATTTTATCCCCCTGTTGAAACTGTAAACAATGCTACAAACGAGTTATGAATTTGCACGTTTGAATATGGCCGCCACAAAACATCTAGGCGAGCACTAGTCCGCTTTCTATGTCTGTGGAAGTGGTAGGGGATTTAATGGCAGTGTGCACAATGTATGGCTGACACTGAGGAAGCCAAATTGGTGAAACGCGTATGTCAAGGGGGCAGGGGGGCCCGCCAATAAACCACTTTGGTTAAACAACAACTTGGAGTGCCATCCTTTTTTGACCTCTGGGAGAATTACTGAGGTGTGTGCAAACATATATATATATATATAGGTTTCAGACAAGTTATAGTTAGGAATTACAATCTAAAAAACCTTAGAGATTCACTGAAAAATCATATAGGTTTCAGGGGTATTATAGTTAGCAGGACATTTCATTTTTTTTTTTTTTAAATCTGTTTTATTGAAACTCTTGGTATACAGGTACAGTTCGTTATGTGCATAATTCAAAGGGGAAACAACAATCGGAGTAGTTCGTACAGTATCATAGCGAATGCAGTCGATGGTTGAAAGTCCAATAATTGCACATATATATAAAGATCACCACCTGTTGTCTTATGGGTGGGCACTGCATGCATCAGACCATTCATTCCATTGCCTTGTCACAGTGTGACTCACAGTGCCGTTCCCACCAGGACATCCAACCCTGCCCGTCCAGATGGGTAGCCTGGTGACCAGCCGTCCCCCCGGCGTCCGCAGCCTTCTGGTCGGTAATGAAGTGTGACGTCTCCCTACAGTATGAATAACCATCCAGGCCTGACTCCGGGCGGCATGTACGTGTGCTGTGGACGACTAGATTGGTCAGGATGTCGGCACCGTGGGGTGGAAGATCGCGGCAGTGGCTTGCCTATGTGCTGCACTCCTGTGTGTAGTCTCTGTATGCTAGTAGTGAAGGTGCGAGTAGGAAAGGCAGGTCTGGTGCGGTCAACTGGGGGGCGACCTCTGCCGTGGGTGTCGCTATTCCGATCTAGGGAAGAACAGGAAAGAAAGCGTGGGTGTAATGAACCCAAACTTGGGGAGGGGGTGCTGCAGTGTGGGCCCTGTCTCGTTGGTTTCGGGTGGAGTAGTCTCGTAGGGTGCCGCCCAGTGGTGCTCTCGGGAAGGTGTTACAAGTGGTGCGTGATAACTCTGAATCCCGGGGTGGGAGTGCATTAGCGGAGTCGCCTGCGTGTGTAGCCCCTGCTGACAGGCGGGGGGGGGGGGTAAGAGTGGAGCGGGCGGGGAAGCGGGGGGGGGGGAACAAGGGGGGTGGGAGGGGGCGAGCGGGGGGTGGGGGTGGAGGGGGAGGGCGGCGGGTCAAGGGGGTGGCGTTTCTTGTTCGTCTGCGCGTGGCCCTCGTTACTCCCCTTTCTCACTACTCTCCCTCTACATCACCCCTTTATCATGGCAGGCCCTGGCGAAAGTTCGAAGGAAACCCTCCCATATCTGGGCTATCGGTATGGCCCTCCGCCCCGCCGTCTCCTCCCTGCTTAGTACCGTGCCCTCTGCGGTCGCCCAGTAGGTGAGGGAGGCACTCCAATGTTTTGTCAGCGGTGGTGCTGCGGCTTTCCAGTGGCGGGTTATGAGTCTTTTGGCGGTTATCAGCCCTAAATCCCAGAACCTCATGTGCGGCTTGTTATGTTTCGTCCTGGTGAGGAGACCCAGTACACAAGTGTCCCAGTCGTGTCGAGCGCTTAGCCCCGTCCCTTTCGCCAACAGCGTGGTGACATCGTGCCAATACGTCCGTAGCTTGGGACATGCCCACAGCATGTGTAGGAGATCCGCGTTCAGTAGCGCGCATCGTGGGCATTTGGACGTGTCCAGGCCAAAGTAACGGTTAATCTTGTCCGGGGACAGGTATGCCCTGTGTGTGATGTAGAACTGTATGATTCTGAATCTCGAATTGCGGGGAATGTGTTGTGGTCCCTCTAAAATCCTTTCCCACTCCTTATCCGACCAGTCCTCCCCCCTGTCAGTGGTCCACCTGTCCCTGAGCGACCGCAGGGAGCATGTTGTGTGGGATCTCAGCGCCTGCGTTAGCCAGTGTACGACGTGTGTGCCCGCCCCCATTACGTGTAGGTACTGTATTAAGAGGTGTGTCTCGGGTTCCGCTGACATGTCTCCCCAGTGTTCTGTTAGGACCCGTATCATTGATGCATGCGTCAGGAATTGACCCGCTGGCAGTCCAGGATTCTCCACTAGCCCCTCGAACTGCACCAGGGTCCCGTCGTCATATAGGTCCGCCATCGTTTCAAGCCCCACCTGCGCCCAGTCTTGCAGGCGCGCTGCCGTCACCACTCCCCCCGGCCTGGGTAGTCCCTCCAGTGGTAATGCTGGGGCGTAGGGTGTAGTCTCCCTGGTTAATTTCAGTGCACGTTTGTAGCATCTCAGTGCCACTGCTACATGCAGTTGCGTCTCACGTGTCACGCCTCTGAGGGGGTGGAACAGTGCGAGAGCCTCCGCATGGGTCATTGCTGGGGCTGTTGAGGCCGTGTCGTTCAAGTTTCTGCCCGCGAGCCATGCTACCACCCATTGAAGCTGTGCGGCGAGATAGTAATGCTCGTGGTTCGGGACCGCTAGTCCCCCCGAGGCCGTCGGGGCATATAAATTCTTCAGGGCCACCCTCGGTCTCCCCGCATTCCATATAAGGGTTCGTGCTAAGGCCTCCAGGTCTTTGAAGATCCGGGCTGGGACATATACCGGCAGGTTCGAGTAGTAGTACAGAAGTCTGGGCAAGACTATCATTTTGGACAGGGTGATCCTGGCCGGGACGTTAAGCGGGAGCGTGCCCCAGAATCGGATCTGTGCCCGCAAGGAGTTTATGGCTCGAACCAGGTTGCCATCCAGTATATCCGCCTCGTTCCTGTAAATGTGTATGCCCAGGTACTTAAAGGTGCCGGCATACCACGTCAGCGTCGTGTTTCCTAGCTGTACTACGCACTCTTGCATATCTGGGTGAAAGGGGAAAACCCCAGACTTACCCCAGTTGACCCTTAGACCCGAGTGCGTCGTGAATTCGCTGAGGGCGCTGGTGAGTTCCGGGGGTATTCGCGTCAGGTCCCTGACGTAGAGGAGTAAATCGTCGGCGTACAGGGAAACCGCGTGTACCCCGTCTATCAATGGGATGCCCCACTGGGCGCCCTGCATCCTGAGTATCTCTGTCAGTGGTTCCATGGCCAATGAGAAGAGTAGGGGCGATAACGGGCAGCCTTGTCGCGTGCCCCGCCTCACCTGTATAGCATCCGAAATCAGGCTCCCTATCCGGACCCGGACGGTGGGCGTCTGGTATAGGAGTCCCACCATTTCCAGATAGTTGTCTCCCAGACCAAACTTTTGCATAACCGTTCTAAGATACGGCCACTCCACCGAATCAAATGCCTTTTCCAGGTCTAATACTATGCAACCCGATCGTGGCCAAGGGTCTCTCGCGTACTCCTGCACCCTGAATAACCGGCGGATATTGAGCGATGTGCTGCGTGTGGGTACGAACCCGTTCTGGTCAGGGTGGACCAGGATGGGTGTATGTTGGGCCAGTCTCCTCGCTAGAGTGGAGGCTAGTATTTTATAGTCTGTGTTTAGGAGGGCGAGTGGCCTGTATGAGCCCATAAGCGTCCCCTCCTTACCCGGTTTCAAGAGGGAGATCAGTGTGGCTTCACTCAGAGAAGGGGGCAGGGAGGAATCTTCTAGAGCCGTCTCATATAGTTTAACGAGTTCAGGAATCAGGAGGTCCTGGTAGGCTTTATAAAACTCCGCTGGGAGTCCGTCGGGGCCAGGGGATTTTCCGTTCGAGAGCGCCGCTATGGTCTCCCGGAGCTCCTCAGGGGCAACGGGTGCCGCGAGGATAGTTCGTTGGGCGTCGGTGAGTGTCGGCAACGTTAACCGACGGAGATACTCCTCCGTGTCCGGGGCGGGTGTGGGCAGGCAAGAGCGATACAGCGCTCTGTAATGCATAGTGAATGCTCTATGAATCTCTGACTGTGTGTGTAGGGGCATCCCAGTCGCATCTAGCACTTTTGTGACTGGTTTCGTTCGGTCTTCCCTGGCGATGAGCCACGACAGCAACTTACCGGGCTTATCCCCCCTATCATGTGTGCGTGCCGCATGAGCCGCAAAATTCAGACATCGGAGCCTCTCCAATAGCCGTTCGTGGGTCGCTTGCGCAAGTCGAAGTCCAGCGATATTCCCTCCCGTCGAGTCCCGCTCATGTCGACTCAGTTCCTCCTCCACCCTCTGTAGGTCCCTCTCCACCTGATGTTTGAGATTCCCCTGTGTACCTAAACACTGCCCCCTAATGACCACCTTAAACGCCTCCCATTCCATTTGCAGAGAGGTGGCTGAGCCTGCGTTGTCCTCAAAGTAATGCACTATATGTGCAAACAGTGAATCCCGGAAGGGCGCGTCTAGCAGGAGGTCTGGTTGCAGTTTCCAAGTGGGGACAGGGGGGCGAGCACTCTCCCATGTGACAGTTAACATATGTGGGTTGTGGTCCGAGTGTGTCCTACCCATGTAATGCGCGTCCGTCACTAGCGGGAGTAGATCATCTGTGAGCATGAATCTGTCCAATCGGGTGTGTAGGGTGTGGGCTCCCGAATAGTACGAGTATATCCTGGCCGTGGGGTTCCGGTGGCGCCACACATCATGCAAGTTCCAGTGTGAGGCCCAGGCTATAAGAGCTTTCATGGCGCCCACTACTGGCGCATTGGGTAGTGGTGGGAATGAGCGGTCCAGTGTGGTATCCAGTACACTATTGTAATCCCCTCCCAGCATCCAGGGGACCCCATGCCAATGTGCTAGTGTCGCGGATACCGTCTCGAGGAAGCCCTGTTGGTCCGTGTTAGGGGCATAGAGCGACGCCACCACCAGCGGTCGCCCGTCTAGGCGTCCCTTCACTGCCACAAACCTCCCCTCTTTGTCTATGTGTGAGTCCTCTACCTCAAACGGGAGCCCCGGTCTGATCCATATCAGTGCCCCCCTGGCGTAAGAGGAGAACCCAGTTGCATAAATCTGTCCGCGCCATCGCCTGCGCAGGGTGTGTACCTCAGGGGCTGTTAGGTGTGTCTCCTGGAGGAGCGCTATCTGCACCTTGTGTCTCTTTAAGTAGGAATAAATCATGTATCTGCGTGCGGGTGTGTGTATTCCGCGTACATTCCAGGTACACATTACTACTTCAGCCATCAGCATATAACAAGTCAGTCACACCCACTCTCCCCCCCACACCAAGCGCCTCTCCAAGGGGCCCTCCATCACCCAGTGTCAGAGCATCCCCAATTTTTTCCGAGCTGCACCCAGGAAAGCCCAGTGAGCACCCCTGTAGGTCATGCATGCAGCGTTTCACAGTAGGGAAAGGGGGGGTAAACATTAACTGGGGGGAATACCATCGGGTCGGTTGCCAAACGTGCAGCCGTCCAAACTTTTTGCAAAAAGTACGAACAGTCCATTCTGGGGGGTTGCTGCCCATCGCGCAGTCCAAGTGCCCAGTGAGTGTTTGTTGAGCGTGAAGGCGTGAGTGCCCTCCCAGGGGGGGGTGTAGTGTAGGCCTGATTGGCCATCAGGCCGGCCCACTGCCTGGTTAGTAACATGTCCAGAAAGTCATGGGGTGTCTGCCCCGGTCGAGCCTGGAGTTGATAACCATCGCCCACCCATAGGGACCCCGCAATGTAGTGGCCCACGTGGCGTGGGTGCCATCGGGCAGCTGCTCCGCAACAGGTTACTGCAAGTATGACATTGTCTCAACTTACTGCGTGTTCAGTGTCCGTCTCCACCGGGCCTCGCTGTGTCTTTGCTTCTATCGCTGGTGGCCCCGTGGCGTGGCACTCCTCCATTAGCCATACAGGTCCGACGTCTGTGGGGTGATGTCAGGCAGCCCATTCGAGAGCTGCGAGTCCGGGAGTCCATAGATCGCTTCGTCGTCGCTTGGCGATACTCTGGGGCTGTGGGCGGGCGGAGAGCGTTGTGAAGGGGAGCCGCTGAGCTCCGAGACCATCCGCAGAGCTTCCTGCTGTTCCCTGCGCACCTCCTCCTCTGGTGGGCTCGCGCTGTGTTGGGTGCTGCTGGCCGCTGGAGAGGGTGATCTAGCTCCGCATCTCCTTTTAGACCTCCTGCGTCTCCTTGGCCTGTCCGGGCGTCCTGACCTTTCAGTGTTTTTATCCGTCCCGTTGTCCAGCCAGGCTTCCACGTCTTCCGAGGAGTCAAAGAAGTGCGTTTTTTCGTTCGCTACCACCCTGAGTTTTGCTGGGAAGAGGAGGGAGTACGTAAGTCCCAGCTGGCGTAGCCTCCGCTTCACCATTAGGAATGATTGTCGCTGGCGCTGCACCTGGATGTGTAGTCTGGGAAGAACATTATGTTCGCGTTTTCGACCTGTATGGTGCCCAGTTTTCAAGTCTCTCGCAGGACAGCATCCCGGTCCCTGTAGTTCAGGATACGGAGTAGGAATGGGCGCGGGTTGGAGCCGGTGTGTAGTGGCCTTGTCGGGACTCTGTGTGCCCGTTCCACCACGAAGTGCGGTGAGAGGGTGCCCTCCGGCAGCAGGGTGCGTAACCATTCTTCTACGTGGGTGGTCGGATCCTTGCCTTCCCATTTTTCGGGCAAACCCACTATGCGGACGTTGTTGCGTCTCGCCCGCCCTTCTGCATCCTCTGCCCTGTCCTCCAGGAACTCCACCCTGTTGAGGAGATCTTTAATCTGCTTGTCTGACTGGGCGACCCGAGGTTCCATGCCCGTCACTGTGGTTTCCAGGGTTTTGGTGCGCTCAGCCAGTTTCTTGTGATCTTCCTTCAGGTGCGTGAGGTCTATGGCGACTCCGTCTATTTTCGCCTCCAGGGACGTCCGGGTAGACTGGATGGAATTTTTCAGGCGTTCCATGGCTGCCAGCACCGAGTCCAGTTTGGTCGCCACCGGATCCGCGTCCGCTTGCTTCTGCGTCTTATCCATTTTGCCCTTTTGGGACGTGCTCCCCGTTCCTGTGCGTTTTCCGGCACCCCCGGACATGGGCGGGCGCTGGCCCTCGGAGGACCCTGGCGAGGTGTCAGTTTGTGGTCGCGTTGCTTGTCGGAGCCACTGGCTGGGGCTCCGGCAATATTCCTAGGTCGGGGAGTGCAGGGTATGTCCACCTTGGAGTCTCCCGTGAGGTTGAACTGCGCGGATCGGATTCTGGCCCAGGCAACGTGTGACGCAGTGTCACTTCTGTAGTGAAGCGTAATTTAGGCTCCACGTTGACTCCCCGTTGTGTCGGGCGTCCCGCTATGTCGTGGCCTTGAGGGCGCCGAAGTCCGGTGGCGTTCAGCTGCAGCGCGTGTGGCGTGCAGTAGGTAGTGTCTTCCTGCGGCACCCACCACACCTAATTGTCCCTATGGCCTGCAGCGGGGTCTCCTGGCTGTCGTTGGCAATGGCGGGTGGGGTGGACAGTCGGGTTCCAGGTCTCTCAGGCGGTCTGTGGCTTCCGCTGGCCCTGCCCCACCAGTGCCTCGTGCTGCGTGCTGCAGATACGGCCTGCGGCGCCCCCCTGGGTGTTTCACTGCTGCCTGATCGCCGGGCTCGGCTTGTGGCGCCGCACGGGGTTGGGTCCGTGGGCTCCGTGCTGCCGTGAGTGGCGGATCTGCGCTCAGGCGGGCGCTGTGTTCTCTGCGCCTCGCACCGTGGCACTCACCGTGCAGGGCCGGTCTCTGACCTGGGGGGGTGCTCGGGGCCTCTGATTGCTGCCCTGTCGGAGCCTGGGGGGTGCAGCCCTTCGAGAGTCCGAGTGCCACCCGGGTCCGCTTTCTCCAGCGCCGGTCCGCACCTGTGGCATAGGGCGATGGGGGATGGGCACCTCTCCGCTCCTCGGTCGATCGCGACGGCCCGGATGGTGGTCTCGGTCCCCCTGCAGCGCGGCTCTTCTCCGTCGCCCTGGTGTGGCCAGTCGGGACGCCTCCGTCTCCTGTGGTCTGTCGGGGGCCAATCTCCGACTATGTGTCCCGGCGCCGCTGTCGTTGTTCGCGTCTCCCAAGGGTCCCGTCCGTGCGGCCCTCGCTTCCGGTTGCAGCACCGGGCTATCCTGCTGTGTCTCGCCGAGTCCGTGGGCTCCTTCTCGGCTGCGCCGGCCTCACTGGTGCCGGTGCGGTCTCGGGGCTCGTCGGACCCCGATTCTCGGTCCAATGCTGCGTTAGCGCCCCTTGGTCACTCGCTGCAAGTCCTGGCCGGCCAGGTGGTGAATTTCTCGGATAAATTGACCCCTGAGTGTGGGATCACGCTGGAGCTCCGCTAGGGTGCAGCCAGTCTCGCTGCGCGCGTAGCCACGCCCCCGTTAGCAGGACATTTCATGCGTACAAAACCATTGAAATTCCTCTGTTATACGTAGTTCTACTAACTATAACTTGCGCGCCCGCAACCCACTGCTGATGATGTCACATATTACATCATTCATGACATAGTCAATGTCATCACTGATGACATCACTGATGACATCTCAAATTACATCACTGATGACATCATCCACTTGACAATCTGATACAACTCATCATACACTAGTATAACCTTTCAACACTCATTCTAAAATATGGAGTACCATATTTGAAACCAGTGACACACCAATACAAGTTTCTAAAAACCCATTCAGTGATTCCTACATCTACACACACATCTAAACACTTACCTAAAGATTCACTCATACATGCTAACAAAGATCAATAGAACATTATTAAATATACGTATACACCTACATAGACATTGCACACATCCTATTCACTTTTGGTTACAGTAGTGATTTTTAAGGAATATTATTGTATTTTAAAAGTTGACACTTAGAAAGGTTTTCACATAGAATCACCAATGTTATCCTACCGGAGGAAATTCACTTATTAGGTAAGTAGCGTTAACGTTACTTTTTCTTACTCAGTGGTGAATCCTGGATCCAGCACATGTGCATCTCCTGTAGACAGTGAAAAAATGTGTTTGTCATACAGGCAATTTTTAAGGAATAGTTTTAGTTTGTGAAAATAGACAATTAGAAACTTTCCTGGTGAAAACCACACAATGGATTCCTATGGAAGGAAATACAAGTTACTGGTAAGTACGGTTAGAATTACTTTTCAGGATCAGTACTGGGCTCAAAGAAGCAGCACTGAGGTCACTCCTGATAGCAGGTGAGTAAATCGGGATTCGTAGTTCTGCTGATTTTATAGGAATTTTTTAAAGTTCAAAAACTCCACACTTAGAAGAATTTCCAAGTGAAACCAGTCAATGTTAGCCTATGGAAGGAAATACAAGTTACTGGTAAGTATGGTTAGAATTACTTTTCAGGGTCAGTACTGGGCTAAAAGATGCAGCACTGAATTCTCTCCTGATAACAGGTGAGTAAATCGGAATTTGTAGTTCGGCTGATTTTAGAGGAATATTTGCTTTTCCAACAGTGCGATGTGGCAGACATTCGTGCCCTTAGGGCATGTATGTGTGCCACATGTGCACCCATACAGAATTTAGGGGTGCATTTTAAGTTGGGTGATTAAGTCCCCTTGAATCCTGAGGTCCCCTGGAAGCCAATTAGCCCACCAGGTACCTCCACTAAGCACCACAGAGCGGCGTTGCAGAGTGGTGTAAAAAGGGGCTTGGCCTCAGAACACATCTCTGCAACGCAGCTCCCTGGTGCATACTGGAGGTACCAGGGGCGCGTTTGCAGAGTGGTGCAAGGAGGGGGCGTGACCTCCAGCCCGATCCTGTTTATTTATTTATTTATTTTAAAGAAGGGGGCCCCCTTCCCTTTCTAATTTATTGGCCCTGGGGACCCCAACCCCCAGGGCCTGCCCCCAATTAAAAAAAATCAGGAATGGGCCGCGTGGCACCCCTCCCAAGGCCATAATTTGCGCCGGGGACCCCATCCCCTGAGGAGGGCCTTTTTTCAAAATGTATTTTTGGAGGGGGGCCGCGCGGCCCCCCTTTCGGGCCACTACTAGCCCCGGGGACCCCATCCCCAGTGGCTTGACCTCTTTGTTGTGGGCGGTGGTAGGTCCCCAATACTCCCAGGTCCCAGCGGGTTCCCCACGTCCTGCGGGAGCTGGCATTGCTTTTCCACATGGGGAGCAGCTAACATGCTGCTCCCCCTGTGGAAAAGCAATCTGATTTCCTATTTGGAAGAGAGAGCAGGTTTAGCATGCTTTATAGGTTATTAGCCCCCTGGGGAGCCAAATCCCAGGGGCATTTTAAAAAAAAATAGTGTGAGGGGTCCCAATCCTCCACACACTGCCCCGGGGACCGCCATCCCCCGGGGCTGTAACTTAATATATGCAGGGGGCTCACGTGGCCCCCCGCATCCCCGGGGACAGCCACCCCCTGGGGCTTGTTTAAAAAGGGTGGGGGGTCTTAGGCCCCCCCAGCTCCGGGGACCGCCACCCCCCAGGGCTTCAAAACATTAATTGAGGGGGGCTCTGAGGCCCCCTCAGCCCCGGGGACCGACAACCCCGGGGCTTCTTTAAAGTGTGGGAGGGGAGCTGAGTGGCCCCCTTCTGGAGCCCAAGTTGGCCCTGGGGACCGCCACTCCCCAGGGCCAGCTCCTGCAGTGCCCCAGGGGGTTCCATGATGAAATATCGATTACAAAAACATCGACCTACAAAAATATCGTCACAAATACATCGTCTACAAAAATATCGTCACCATATACTTAAACAAGGATTTACACAAATATCGATTTTTTTTATCGACTACTCTAATATCGTTAACAATTATATTGCCTACATAAATATTGACTACTACATTATCGACAATCTTTAAAATAACATTACCTTCTACACTAATATCGACTACCTCTCTACTTATATAAATATACAAAACATATCATCCATTTCTTTACAACCTAATATACACAATACCTTTGAATTATTCACTTTTTCATAGTTATTTAAAGTAAAACAATACTACAATAAATAATACATTAGTAATACAAACATTACCAAACACTATCATACACTCTTATCGGATTACTTTAAATCACATTTCACTTTTTTTAACATTGTAATAATTATTTACCATTAAATTAAAACACATATAATACATTTTGTAATATAAATTTGAAATTCTTTACAAAATAACGGCTTTCAAATTCAAAATAATGTTCCCAAGCCAATGATTTAAAAAAATATTTAATTGAACCAATCAAATGCAACCATTAATTAACTCACTACTATAAATACAATTACAGACTTAACATATATTACCATTTTTGGCCCAAACTTGGAGAAAAACGGTTACCTTGCTGAAGAAAAGAGAATACACACCTACTACAACGACTACAACACAGCATACTACAACTCAAGTAAGTGAAGTCCCATTTCATGTATCATTCAAACCTGTCGAAAACTACCTAAACTCCCTAAACTAAAAACATGGTCTTCATTTTTTTTTAAATATAACTACAACATCCTATCAACAACCACCACAAGTTAATAATTAAATGAAATTATGAACTGCCTTATCTATGTCTTCCTAGAAAGCTTTTAAATATTTAAAAATGTAGCTAAGTAAAGTTGCAAAATACTTGATATGTTATTACCTACTAATATATCCTAATACAATAAATAACACAAATTAACTTTCTTTTACAGAATATACAAACTTCATCTACCAATCTACAACTACACTAACAACATCTTCTACTACATTAAGTAAGTATACCCACTTTGTCTATTAATAATCAGAAAGTACAAACAAACAACTAAAAAACGAAATAATTTTTTTGTATTATTCTTTACCACTACTACAGAACATTAAAGAGTGAAACTCTACATAGAAGAACAGAAATCATATAATTAGCAGGAAAACAACATTGTAAGTACGTTTTTGTACTTTTTACTTTTAACGTAGACATCTCAAGAAATGTTATCACTTTTACTAAAAAAACATATATATGTCTTCACAGATCTACCTTAGACATGGCAACAGGAGCTACTTTTATTACTTCTCAAAAAGGGAAAATAATGCTGAGCTACATGGGTTACACCTACACCCAAGAAAGAATCAAAGGGAATAAAACCCATTGGAAATGTAGTAAATATTACTCAACTGCATGCTATGGCAGAGCAACCACTGTTGATAACAATGTTGTAAATGTACGTGAGCATAACCACCCACCCAATGTAACAGAAGTCGAAGTAAGAGAAGCACTAGAGACATTGAGAGAAGCTAGTACAGGCTCACAAGAAACAAGCACTAGTATTTTGAAAAATGTTTTAAGCAAGGTGCCAGAACATGTAACAGGACAGTTACCTTCAATCCCCAACTTGAAAAGATTAATAGCTAAAACAAAACGAGCTTCTGATCCAACTCCACCAGCACCTGAAACTTTTCAAGACATAAAATGATATCCTGAATATACTATTACACACAATGAAGATAAATTCTTAATGTATGATAACCACAGCCAAGACAAAAGAATTTTACTTTTTGCAACAAATAGCAATTTTCAAAAACTAAAATCGTGTGAAACCTGGATGATGGACAGAACTTTTAAAGTATGTCCCAAACCTTTCTATCAACTTTACACCATCCATGGTGAATACCAAGAAACAAATATCCCTTTAATTTATACACTGCTGCCAAATAAAACAAATGCTACCTAAGTAGAAATGTTAACAACTATCAAAGATTTTACTGATAATTACTATCCACAAAGAATCATAATTGACTTTGAAATACCCACGATTCAAGCTATACTTAAAATATATCCTCACACCTCAATACAAGGGTGTTATTATCACTACAACCAAAGTATATGGAGGCACTTACAAAGATCTACTTTAAGCATTGAATATTCAACAAACAGTAACTTTGCTTATCAGATTAAAAAGTTAATTGCATTGGCATATGTGCCAACAACAGAAGTTGCTAACTATTACAATGTACTACTTGACAGCCCTTTCTACCACACCAATGAGAAAAAATGAACTCCCTTCTTAGACTATTTTGAAGATACCTGGGTGGGAAGATTACATCGTTCTGGCCACCGCAGACAACCTAAATTTCAAATTCCATGGTAGAATGTGTATGCTAGTACTATAGCACAGAAAGCCAAAACTAACAACGCGGTCGAAGGATGGCATAATGCCTTCCAAGCCACAATAGGAAGAACACAACCCACACTTCATAAACTAATCCAAACCATCAAAAAAGAGCAAAGCTACCAAGAACTCAGAATAGAGCAATCTCTATCTAAAATCGGCCCTAAACTAAGTAAACAAACATTAAATATGTACGAATACCTACAGCAAAAAAACAGAATGTACCCAAGTATCGAAGGTCTTTAATACTTAGACCTAATAGCAAAATCTATCCTTTAACAAGCAATACATAAAAACGTTTCAAACAATAAATTAAACCAACCTTTTTTTTAATGTAGTTAAATTATGTCATGTAAAAATAAATATAATCTGTTATTACAAGACATAATAAAACGACATTAAACAAAATTGTACAATATAGCACAATCCACCCCAAACTAAAAAATAATAATAACTTACGGTTCTGCAGTTAGAATGTATTCCAAGAAGATGGTTTCCACACGAATAGAACCAAAATCAATCTACATGGTTTAAAAAAATCCCCACAAAATGCAAAAAATACAACTGTTTTATAAGGGTCCCATGTAGCAATCCTCTGGAGAACGGAACCATAAGAAACCCGAAAATTAATCACGACAAAAACGCTCCAAAATCCCGAAAAATCAGGAAATGTAGTTAAACATTTACCTGTATTTTACAAAAAATACAAGATAAAATCCATCTGCTCACCAAAACGAACACTTGTAAATAAATACAAACAAAACCCACCCAAATAAATACGAAAGGCACAAAGCCTAAACATAACATATAAAACATAGGAAAACACCTGACCTAATTCATTAATACAATACATAAACCTTAATTTCATAAGAAATATCTAACAAAGTACGTTATCAATAACGACCTTAAATAACATGTACTTTTCACATAAACTGTAAAGTACAACACATATCAGCACGTACACACTACAACTAGCTCTATATTATCTTAAAATGTAGTTAAAATTAATGTAAAATAAACTTACCTTCACCAACACGAAGCAGCTCCCAACCGCGAGGTTCCGTTTTCTGAAATAACCCAAACAACGATGTCGATAGACTAAAAAGTGAAGTTCCAAAAACAAAATGGCAGCCGAATAAAAACAAGAATAGGACTAAATCCCCATTATTAAAAATAAAAAATTGTGATAAATAGCATTTTTTCCCATGTTTTGTAATAATTATCGTATTATTTTGAATAAACATATGATTAATGTAAAATATGCAATAATATTTTTAATATAATTATATATTAATTAATTATTGTATATTAAAAATATGTTTTTGATTGTTAAATATTTTTTTAAATGTATAAAAATAAGCACTATTTTATGTACATACTTTAGAAAAATACAGTTACATGTAAATTAATTAACATATTACATTTTAATAAATAAATTTAAAATTTAATATACTAATTAATGTAATATAACAATGTATATATGACTAAAACTGCAATGTAAAATGTAAACAAATAATTGAAAAATATGTATTAAAATTATGTAAATGTTTGCATCAACAAATGAAAGTATGAATAAAAAAATGTGTACAAAACTATATTACTATTGTACTTAATAAATGTTGAAACTTGTGATATGTATGTAAAAATGTTGAAAATATTCATATTTGTTTATTTTTAAAAATAATATTGCAACATTGTATATAATAACAATTTTAAAAATTAAAAATAAATATTTTTTATAAATAATATTTTTAATAAAAAAATCATTAAATATAAATATATATAAAACATAACTCATAGAAAATACTTAATAGTAAGAAACAATAAATCACTATTTTAACTCCAATCCTACAAAACTCAGAGAAAGTGCTGGACATTAAACCATAATAATTTACTATTCTAACTCCAAATCTAACATTATTCAGGGAAAGTGCTGGACAGTAACCATAATAAATTGCTATTCTAACTTCAAATATACCATAACTCTGATAAACTGCTGGACAGTAAACCATAATAATTTACTATACTAACTCCAATCCAACATAAGTCAGGGAAAGTGCTGGACAGTAAACCATAATAATTTACTATTCTAACTCCAATCCAATATAAGTCAGGGAAAGTGCTGGACAGTAAACCATAATAATTTACTATTCTAACTCCAATCCAAAATAAGTCAGGGAAAGTGCTGGACAGTAAACCATAATAATTTACTATTCTAACTCCAAGTATAACATTACTCAGGGAAAGTGCTGGACAGTAAACCATAATATTTTACTATTCTAACTCCAATCCAAAATAAGTCAGGGAAAGTGCTGGACAGTAAACCATAATAATTTACTATTCTAACTCCAATCCAACATAAGTCAGGGAAAGTGCTGGACAGTAAACCATAATATTTTACTATTCTAACTCCAAGTATAACATTACTCAGGGAAAGTGCTGGACAGTAAACCATAATAATTTACTATTCTAACTCCAATCCAAAATAAGTCAGGGAAAGTGCTGGACAGTAAACCATAATAATTTACTATTCTAACTCCAAATATAACATTACTCAGGGAAAGTGCTGGACAGTAAACCATAATAATTTACTATTCTATCTCCAATCCAACATAAGTCAGGGAAAGTGCTGGACAGTAAACCATAATAATGTACTATTCTAACTCCAAATATAACATTACTCAGGGAAAGTGCTGGACAGTAAACCATAATAATTTACTATTCTAACTCGAATCCAAAACAAGTCAGGGAAAGTGCTGGGCAGTAAACCATAATAATTTACTATTCTAACTCCAAGTATAACATTACTCAGGGAAAGTGCTGGACAGTAAACCATAATAATTTACTATTCTAACTCCAATCCAAAATAAGTCAGGGAAAGTGCTGGACAGTAAACCATAATAATTTACTATTCTAACTCCAAATATAACATTCCTCAGGGAAAGTGCTGGACAGTAAACCATAATAATTTACTATTCTAACTCCAATCCAACATAAGTCAGGGAAAGTGCTGGACAGTAAACCATAATAATGTACTATTCTAACTCCAAATATAACATTACTCAGGGAAAGTGCTGGACAGTAAACCATAATAATTTACTATTCTAACTCGAATCCAAAACAAGTCAGGGAAAGTGCTGGACAGTAAACCATATTAATTTACTATTCTAACTCCAAATATAACATTACTCAGGGAAAGTGCTGGATAGTAAACCATAATAATTTACTATTCTAACTCCAATCCAACATAAGTCAGGGAAAGTGCTGGACAGTAAACCATAATAATTTACTATTCTAACTCCAATCCAGCATAAGTCAGGGAAAGTGCTGGACAGTAAACCATAATAATTTACTATTCTAACTCCAAATATAACATTACTCAGGGAAAGTGCTGGACAGTAAACCATAATAATTTACTATTCTAACTCCAAATATAACATTACTCAGGGAAAGTGCTGGACAGTAAACCATAATAATTTACTATTCTAACTCCAATCCAAAATAAGTCCGGGAAATTGCTGGACAGTAAACCATAATAATTTACTATTCTAACTCCAAATATAACATTACTCAGGGTAAGTGCTGGACAGTAAACCATAATAATTTACTATTCTAACTCCAATCCAACATAAGTCAGGGAAAGTGATGGACAGTAAACCATAATAATTTACTATTCTAACTCCAAATATAACATTACTCAGGGAAAGTTCTGGACAGTAAACCATAATAATTTACTATTCTAACTCCAATCCAAAACAAGTCAGGGAAAGTGCTGGACAGTAAACCATAATAATTTACTATTCTAACTCTAAATATTACATTACTCAGGGAAAGTGCGGGATAGTAAACCATAATAAATTACTATTCTAACTCCAATCCAACATAAGTCAGGGAAAGTGCTGGACAGTAAACCATAATAATTTACTATTCTAACTCCAATCCAGCATAAGTTAGGAAAAGTGCTGGACAGTAAACCATAATAATTCACTATTCTAACTCCAATCCAACATAAGTCAGGGAAAGTGCTGGACAGTAAACCATAATAATTTACTATTCTAACTCCAAATATACCATTACTCAGGGAAAGTGCTGGACAGTAAACCATAATAATTTACTATTCTAACTCCAATCCAAAATAAGTCAGGGAAAGTGCTGGACAGTAAACCATAATAATTCACTATTCTAACTCCAATCCAACATAAGTCAGGGAAAGTGCTGGACAGTAAACCATAATAATTTACTATTCTAACTCCAATCCAACATAAGTCAGGGAAAGTGCTGGACAGTAAACCATAATAATTTACTATTCTAGCTCCAAATATAACATTACTCAGGGAAAGTGCTGGATAGTAAACCATAATAATTTACTATTCTAACTCCAATCCAACATAAGTCAGGGAAAGTGCTGGACAGTAAACCATAATAATTAACTATTCTTACTCCAAATATAACATTACTCAGGGAAAGTGCTGGACAGTAAACCATAATATTTGTGATATTATAATAAATATACATCACTTTTTATATATTACTAACCACTCTTATCTATGATACTACAAAATAGACTATTAAATTACAATTACACAATATTATATTTTTAACATAACAATAACAACATTTTTAACCAAATTTTTATTTTCAAATTTCGAAATGTAAATTTTATTTTACATATTTTTCACAAATTTATAGTTTTTAATACAAAATGTATAATTTTTTTACTCATTCTTAGCATATATTATAACAAAAACACTTAAATAAAATATTACACACTTAACTTATTCTAATATGATTTAAAATTTGAATTTCTAATTTAAAATTTAAAATTTAACATTTAAATATTGAAATTTCGAATTTCGGTTTTTTTAGGAACTTTTTATTTTTTAAAACACTATATAAAATAAATCACACACTTAATTACATTTTTTTTATATAATACATTAAATTTCAATCAAATTTAATTATTTTTTGTATTTAAATTTATAATTAATTTACATTCAATTAAAATTTTATAACACATATTTTAATATACTACCCACCCTCATCCCCTATATCAACAACAACCCGCTACTAAATATTTTTAAAAAATTTATTAAATTAATTATATTTAATTTTTTTTAAAAAATTCTAATTCCGCAATTCAAAATTACATTTTAATTTAAATTTCTATATTTTTACCATTTTATACAAATTATTTACACTACTTTTTTAAATTACTACCCACCCTTATCCCCTATAACACCAATAACCCGCTCCTAAAATATTTACTATTATTTAATTCTTTTTTAACATTTTGATCCCTATAATAATAAAAATAGACATTTAATAATTATTATTTAAACATAAAACATAATTTTCTACACTTATATAACACATTCAATTATTTTGTCGATATTATATACAACGATATTTCTCTTAACGATATTCTATACAATGATATTTTATTTTGACGATATTTTTGTCATTCTACAAAATCAATATTTACAACAACGATATTTACTACAATGATATTTTTTAAAGTCGATATTCTTACCTTGATATTTATGCAAGTCAATATTATCCCGTCGATATTCCTGCTTTATACCTCCCCAGGGTGCCACTGCTGTTTGCAATGGCAGGACGGGAGCCTCACGGCTCTCACCCTGTCATTGCAAACTGCTTTCCTATTTGGAAGAGAGAGCATGTTAACCTGCTCTCTCTTCCAAATAGGAAAGCAGATTGCTTTTCCTCTGGGGGAGCAGCATGGTAACTGCTCTCCCTGAGGAAAAGTAATGCCGGCTCCCGAAGGACGCGGGGAGCCGGCCAGGACCCTGGGGGCATTGGGGCTTCCCCCACGGTCCCCAACGTATTATATAAACCCCGGGGATGGGGTCCCCGGGGATAATAAAAATTAATGATAGGGGCTAAAAAAAAGTATGGTAAAATTAGGAGTCGCACACCCAGCGCGGCACTCAGTGCGGCCCCTGGTGTGCACGTGTTAGATGCACAGCATCTAATCCGTAGGGTACGCAACTCCAGCACGTGTGGTGCACAACTTGTAAGTGTTGGCTGCACGACTGTGGCGCATTGGGTACGCGACTCCAAGCAAAAACAAAAATTATTTTTCAGATATACATCAAGCTTATGTGTTTAGTCTAAACAGAGCCCTTGTGTTTATTGAGAGTTTTTAGTACCTACAAGTAAGTACCGATGCAGAGTCTGAAGTTCAAGAGGAAGCATCTGTTCCCTTCATCTGTAAAATGTACACCATCTCTCCTTTAGATGCCATGCATATTGAAACGCAGATTGTTGTGGTGTATGGATCCCATTCTATAGTCTCAGAGAAAAGCAGAAACAGATTTATTCACATGTTTCCTAGATTTCTCAATCTGTGGACAAAATTGATTGGACCAGTTCCATTTCTGCCTTTGGCATATGTTAGAATAGACAAAGGCAGTTTGGGGGAAAAGTGACATCCGTTCTCTAAAGGTGTCCTTCATAAGCATTTCCAGAACTACGCCAGTCAAAGTGCCTAAGTCATTGCCACCATAGTGCACAATTATGAGGTCAGGGTGTTGGACATGCAAAAAGGATTCAAGCAATGGCATCAATTGGTGCCACTTTAACCCTCTCTGTCCAATCCATTTAATTTCTACATTTGGTAAACCTAGGTCTTTGTGAATTCCTTTCTGTTCTGCATAACTTTAGCTCCAGAAAATATAGCTGTGTCCCACAATCCACACTCTAAGCAACTTGAAGGGAGGTCTGGATGCACACAGATGGTCTCTGTAAATCAAGTGGCGGTTTGAAAACTAAGATTTTTCTAAAATGGTGGATAACATGCAGTGTTGAAAAACAGAAAAGAAATCATTGGTTGTTTGCCAACATTCTACACTGAAAACTAGGGTGCATGTTTCTGTTTTTTAAAAGCATGATTCTCATTGGTTATCAAAAAGTGATTGAAAAGAATGTTACATAGGATAAACTGGTATATTGAGAAGTCAAGCACACTTGATGTTTTGATTAGCAACATTGTGTGATGAACTTTTAACCTGTGTGCTCAGTTAAGTGTTCCATGAACTGTTTCTATGGTAACAGGCAGAAGGTAGATTGGGGGTAGGGTTGACATTTATGTCATTTGGAAAGGGTTGAAATCTGTAACCAATAGAAATGTGTGTTTGCTTTTGAATTAATGAGGGAAGCAATGTGATTTGATGGGAAGGTGTATATGTGTTCGAATTGAGAGGGAAACTGTGCCATTCTTTGGTTCTCTTGAGAGGTGTTCAAAACAGAGATTATGTATAAGAAAATCTGCTGTGTGACTGATATACTTCTTATTCTACAAAACAATTTGAAAGGTGAGTTATTAATTTTTGAGGGAATGTATGTGATGCATCTTCATTTCAATCAGTGCAGGGAATACTTTCTTTCTCTGGAATTTTATTGTGAGTGTGTGTGCATTTAAAAAGCATTCTGAGATAAGCATTTGTGTATTTCATGTGATTGCAGACAGATAAGTATGCTGTTCTCATGTTTTGGTAGAATTAGAAACCAGTTATTTTTTATTTATTTGCAAAAAAGTTTCTAAATTAAAATGCAGTGCTCATTCTAGACTATGAAATGTGTTTTGGTAAAATACAATGGATAGTACTGTCTAGAGTGTCACAGTGAGTCTTGTGTGCATTTAGGAATTATACTGATAGAAGCACTCTATACTAATGAGTAGTAGAACATTTTGTGCAATGTGTAGAGTTACCTAAAGTCTTGTAGACTAGTAAATGTGTTTTGGTAAAATGCAAGGGATAGAGTTGCTTGTGTAGAACCACACAGTGAGTCTGTGTGCATTTAGGAATCACTCTGAGAGAAGCATTTTGGTACTTCATGTGTTTCCCGTCATGTAATTGGTTAAAAACGTATTGTGTTCTCACATTTTGGTAGAATTAGAAAATAGTCATTGGTTATGTGTTTCCAAAATGAGTTTAGTGTTAATAGTAAAATGCAGTTCTGAAATATATGGAATGCATGCTTGATTTTTTTGCAGACAAATAAGTACATGTAGTCTTGCAGTGACACTAACCCCAGTATGATTTCCTACACTACCCAAACACCACTGCACTACTGTAAACCCTTAATCTACCTCCAGAATGACAACCTGCACTACCTATTCACCACTTTACTACCCTAAACCTTAAATCTACCCCCGCACAATCTCCTACTCTACACAAAAAACACGTTATTTCCTAGAACACTACCCTACCACGACCCCCTACACTACACAAACACCACTGCACTGCCTTAAACCCTAAAACGCTATCCCTAGCATGATCTCCTATGGTAAATAAACACCACTGCACTATGCTAGAACACTATCCCAGTATGACTCCCTATACTATCTAAACACCATTTCACTACTCTAAAGCTTAAATCTATCACAGCATGGCCCCTTACAATACCCAAACACCACTATACTATCCTACTACTGTATTTATAAGAAATATTGTTATTTGTCTAGAATCATACAGTGAGTCTGTGCATTTAGGAATCACTCTGAGAGAAACATTTTGGTATTTCATGTGTTTCCCGACATGTAATTGGTTAAAAACGTATTGTGTTCTCACATTTTGGTAGAATTAGAAAATAGTCATTGGTTATGTGTTTCCAAAATGAGTTTAGTATTAATAGTAAAATTCAGTTCTGAAATATATGGAATGCATGCTTGATGTTTTTACAGACAAATAAGTACATGTAGTCTTGAAGTGACACCACCCCCAGTATGATTTCCTACACAACCCAAATACCACTGCACTACTGTAAACCCGTAATCTACCTCCAGCATGACCACCTACACTACCTATTCACCATTTTACTACCCTAAACCTTAAATCTACCCTAGCACAATTCCTACACTACCTAAACACCAGTGTACTGCCTTAGAACACTATCCCAGCATGACCTCCTATACTACCCAATCACCATTGCACTACCTGATCCTTAAATGTACCCCAGGACAACCTTCTACAGTACCCAAACACCACTGTACTTTCCTAGAACATTGCTCCAGCACAACCCTCTACACTAGACACGCACCACTGTACTACCTTAAAAGAGTAATTCAACACGATCTCCTACACTACATAAACACAACTGCACAACCCTAAACCCAAAATCTACCCCCAGCACGACCCTGTACACTACCCATTCACCACTGCACTAAACTAAATGGTAAAACACTACCCCAGCACAACCCCTAAAGTACCCAAACACCATTGGACTACCCTAAACCTTACATCTACCACAGCATGACACTCAACACCACTCAAACACTACTGAACTACCTTAGAACACCATCCCAGTATGTCTTCCTATACTACCCAAACAGCAGTGCACTACCCTAAACCTTAAACCTACCCCAGCACAATCCCGAACACCACTGTACTTTTCTAGAACACTACCCCAGCACGACCCCCAACACCACACAAGCACCACTGCAGTACCTGAGTCAAGATCCACTAGGACAACCAATTGTTGAAAATGAAGCAGCAATCGCCATGAATGAGGTGGAAACGCAATGCATCAAGCTCCAGTAGATGTAACTAACTTAGCAAACTTGGAAGAACAACTAAATGTTGAGCAAAAACAAATATATGAGCAAGTGAGACAACAGATTGACCATGGATTACATCATGAAAAGAAAGAGTGCTCATGCACGTCATTTCAACTTATCCAAATGTATGTGAGTGGACAAGCTGGAACAGGAAAAAGTTTTTTAATTAAAGTAATTACAAGTTATCTACAGAAAACAACTGAGTCGCATTTGTCTTGTGTTGTCACTGCTCCAACTGGGTTGGCAGCACACAACATTAAAGGAATTACTTTACATTGTTTACTAATGCTACCAGTAGAGCATGAAAACAAATTGGAATACCATAAGGTATCTGGAGAAGCTTGTTGTGAAGTTTCAAGAGTCTTGAAGAAAATGAAACTTCTCATTATTGATGAGGTAAGCATGGTATCAAACATAATGCTTGCCTATGTGCATTTAAGAATGCAGCAAATTCTTAAAGCAGAGTATGACGTGTTATTTGGAGGAAAACATGTCATAGTTTTTGAGGATCTACTGCAACTGACTCCTGTAAAAGGACAACCAGTATTTAAAACACTTGCGCATGAAGACACCAGAAAGTCTCTGGGTAGTGTTGGAAACGTGAATATTTTGTCATATTTTGAATACAAAGAAATCATTACAAATATGCGGCAGGCAAATGATGTTGATTATGGAACTATTCTCCAAGATATAAGAATTGGACTACTGACTGAACATGGCAAACAAACTTGCAGACTCGATTACTTTACAATTTGTATCCAAATAAAAACGTAGTTCCTGAGAAAATACACATGGAAATTGCAGAAAAGAAATCTGTAATCTGCTTGATGCCAACAGTGCGTGAGTGTTCTATTTTCAATGAACAACTTTTGAAACTGGAAATTGAAGAAATAATAAAAATGGAAGCCATCGAAAAAATAGAGCATGAAGGAATCACTATTATTTTGACCAAAAAATTGAAGACCAAATTGGATTCCTTCGAAAAATCAATATCTAAAACTGCTGGTTTAGAAAAGAATCTAAATGCATGTAGAAACTGCCGGATAACTTTAAGGCATAATTTGGATGTAAAAAAAGGTTTAGTTAATGGAGCATTGGGCAAAGTTGTGGATTTTGTTATTTATCAAAATGAAGATGGTACTGAATTCTTAAAAATAAAATTTGATCAGATTGAAGAAGTTAAACAAATTGGTTGTTGTTCAGTTCGTTTTTTGCTTATGAAAGATTTATATGTCCGTAAAAAACAGTTTCTAGTCTCTCTGGCATATGCAGTGACTATTCATAAATCTCAAGGTTTAAGTGTTTACAGTGCTTTAGTGAACATTGGAAATACTGTGTTTAAAGAGGGTATAGCATATGTTGCTTTGTCTCGAGTTAGAACATTATCTAGTTTGTTTTTGATTGATTTTGATGATACAAAGGTTACTGCAGATGCCAACTGTTTCAAAGAGTATAATAGGTTAAGAAGAACATATGATCCTAATTTAGGTCAATATCCTGTATTTGAAAAGCGTGTGGTTGGTTGAAAAAGAAGGTAAGAGAATATCTGTACCGAAGGTGTAGAGAAGGGGAAAAAACAAGATATTTTTGTAATGGCAAGGAAAAAGAAAAAAGACACAGTTGAAGAGATTGTTGGTTATCAGTAACCAGTGAAAATAGTTCTGGTGTCAACTGCTATGCTAATGTAGTGGTCAATGTTGTTTTTTTCCTTGAGGTTTTGCAACAGCAAATTATGGAGAATCGGAAAAAAGATTTTCTTCCTTGTTGCATTCTGTTTATGGAAAATTAAGAACTGATAAAGTAAAATACAAAGCGTTTCTGATGTTCGTAATCTTTTGGATATATGTTCTGGTTCTACACAATTTGCACAAAATATCCAACAAGATGCTCAGGAATTTCTAATGTATATGCTTACTGTTTTGGAAAATGAAGGTGTAGACATAGAGAGCATTTTTGGCCTTTATTAGAAATGGGATCCTTATTGTGAGAATTGTATGTATACATGTAGCACTAATGTAGACACTGAAAGATTTCTATATTTGACATTACCAGACTGCAAATCAGTGTCTTTCAATAAATTAGTTAAAGCTGCAAATCAAAACATGGAATGTATCCAATGCAAATCAGAAATGTTATCAACATTATTTATACAAAGATATGAACAATATATAATTTTACTAATGTAACGTTGGACATCTGACGGAAGAAAATTGGATACTTTAATAAAAAAAATTGTAGCTACACAACTATCAATATCAGGAAGGAATTTTGTAGCAATAGCAATAATTTTCCATGACGGTCCTTCAACAACATCTGGACATTATACTGCCTATTTAAAAAGTGATAAAGGCGGGAGTCTTTGTGATGATGCTGAGTTGGTTTTCAAACAACGTTTGCCTTCTGAATTACCAAATTCCTACCTAATATTTTTAAAGCCAAAGTTTTAGGAAGATAGTTCAGCCTCTGAGGAATTTATTATTATGATTTAACAGGATTACCATTGGACATTTAACTGACATCCTTTATAGTATTTATAAATTTAAGTTATAACATTTTCTTAGCAGTAATCATTTTATATATGTATAATTTGTATTATCTAGTATTTTACTATAGATGGATTATTGGTTTTTTTTTTAACAATTTAATTGATTGATCCCTATTTCTAGTGAAATTCAATAAATTCTAAGAACAGCAAAAAAGGCAAAGAAATTACTTTGTAAAATTTCAAAATTATGCTGTGCTCTTAAAAATGTATTATTATATTTTATAACTATTTTTTCTTTTCTTTTACAGATCTTAATTTTAAAATTTGGATTTTACCACAATTTAGATTATAAAAAACAAGTGAATAAAATATGTAGCATTTTTTGGGTGCATTACTATTCAGGTAAGTTTTAGTAAATCTTAAAATGCACAATGGTCTGTGTTTCCACACAGTTGAAGAAAAGAAAGATGGATGGACTAGATTTGTGCCAGAAAATTCCAATGCAGACAAGTATGAAATAGGGGACAGCTTAAGAACACCTGTCTGCAAGATACATGATTTAATAAAGAATAGACTGAAATGGTTCTTTTGCAGGTGTTGGTAATTTCAGAATTAGACGAAATTAAACTCTTTAACTTAAACCATATCACTGAGTGTTTTTGCACATGTCATATTAGGCCGCATCCCTTCCCTTCAGTAATATATAAATATAGCCTATGAGTTTCCTAAAACGTAAGTAGTTGTAAATGTATCTTGTTCTCTGTTATCAGTACAGAAATCTACTCCTATAATAACAATTGGCCTAGCCATTAATTATCTTTCTTATTTACAAGGTGAGGAAAAGGCATTCTATATACTTTTTCTTTGCCATGTAAATATAATCTCAATATACACAGCACTTTGTGTTGAAAAGGTGTTCTATTGGTTTTGCTGTGCGTGTTTGCACAGATCACTCATAGAACAATACACATCTCCAGATTTATCGGAAATCATGAACCTGGACATGTTTGTGAATGCTGCACCATCCTCCTATTGGTGTAGCAAAGCACAATGAGGAAAATTGTTTTAAATTTTTCACTTTCAATATATGCTACAATGCAGAGCATATATTGAAGGAGAAAAATGCCTTTACTTATTGTTTTTGTACTTTAAGGTGTCCCTTCCTGCACAAAAACAATGATACGGACATCCTTGCACCATTGTGCAAGGGTGCCTGTGTCACCACATGGCTGCAGTTTAAGCAGCTGTGCAAAGTGAAGCACAGACCTGCAACATATTTATACACATATGTTGCATCCCTGTGCTTCGGAAGTACCACAGCATGCTGTAGTTAAACAGTTTACAGTGACATGCTGCAGCATTTCCTTATAATTTTGCACTTATGCATTCACCACACATCACAAATGTATTTTACAGTCAATTATGCACTATACAGACATGCATCTAAACTTTCACACACTAGCATACTAGTTTAGCTCTTTCTTTAACCAGAGAAGTTTGTTCTGAAAAGGAACTTTTTTTTCTTTTTGTTGTTTTTTTGGGGGGATTTTTTGAACAATTTTGTATTTTTTTTGTTTTTTTAAAACAGAAAAAATGTGAACTGGGAAAAAAGAACTAAAAACTGGGAGGAGACTTAAAAAAAAAGCTAATAATGTTGGTGGTCAATGGCTCGACCCACCAGATCCACCGACTGCTCCCCATATGCAATTAGCCGACCACATTTAATGCACGTCATGTGGACTTTCCCTAATTGGGGACGGATGTCAGGCTGTGATGAAGAGCTTGCTGGTGTTGCTCCACTGGTGATGGATCAGGAGGAGTCTCCCTCAATCTTCTTAGCTCCTCCCTGGCAAAGTTCACCAGATGCTTGGTTTGCAAGTGCTTCCGCATGCTTGCAGTACCGCAGGAGTATTTTTTTGTTCGGTCTCCCCTTGAAAGCACTGCCTTGCAAATGCGGCAAGTGACTTTCGTTTCATTCACCTTTTTAAAGCCTGGCGGTATAGTGAACATTTTCCATACAATGCTGGTATATCTTTCCTTAGGTGGAGGTTCAGGAACAAATTCTTGCTCTGATGAATGATCTGAATCAGAGGAAGGTGGTGGATTTACAGCCATGGCGTATTCAGGTGAATCTCTTCTCCAATAGATGATGCAGCAGCAGATCTTCTCAGGAGGTCTTTCCCTAAGAAAAGTTCTAAGAAGAGTGATTGAAATGGGTGGGGTCCTTCAATAGTTATAATAGGAAGTGCAATGAACCAATCAAATCTCTTTTTTGAGGTCACATGGGGTGCCCGTAGGATGCAGGTAGGATGCATGCACTCAGCACGCATCCTGCTTGCACCGTGCTTGCACCCAGCGCGACTTAGCGAAATTGCATTAAAAAGTGATGTACTTTTTAAGAAAGTTAAAGAATAGTATTTTTATAATAACCTCAGATAATCTCTTGCCTTAATATTTATATTAAATATATATAAATAAGTTTTTCAACATAAAAAAAATCGCGTGCTACCGTATGTCCGGTGTAATACGTACACCTTGCGTATGCGCCAGGAGTTGCGCACAAGTCACATAGCAACCGCGTTGGAAAAGTTATATCCGTCGCATATCCTACGCGGATCCTAGACAGCGCCCCAAAAATGCCGAACAAGTTTTGCGCAGTAAACGCGTAGGGTGCGCTTTGGGTGCGAGACTCTAAGAAAAAGGAAAAAAAAATAATACAAATAATTTAAGTGTATCATAAACAATATAAAATAATACAAATAATATCTTTTTATGTAAAAAAATTAATTATAAAAAAATATGTGAATTGTAATATAAAAGATAACATATCTAAAAATAAAAAGATTAAAAAAATGTAGTTAAAAAATATTTTTCAAAACAACAATAAATATATTTTAAAATTATCATTTAAAAAAACTTTGAAATTCACTAAAAAACTGATATTTTATAGTTAGGAATTAGCATTTAAAAACCCTTTGAAATTCACAGAAAAAACCATAGGTTTCAGGGGTGTTATAGTTAGGAATTAGCATTCAGAAATTCTTAGAAATTCACTGAAAAAACATTGGTTTCAGGGGTGTTATAGTTAGCTAGACATTTCACTCGTACAAAACCATTGAAATTCCCCCGTTATAGTTAGTTGTACTAACCATGACTCACGCGCCCGCAATCCACTGCTGATGATGTCACATATTACATCATTCATGACATGGTCAGTGACATCACTGAAGACATCTCTGATGACATCTCAAATGACATCATTGATCGCCAGTAGATAGCTATAGTTAGGACCTATTATCCATAGAAATCCACAACATTCTATTTGGAATAACTTTGGCGTCGATTGATGGATCTTCTTGAAATTTCCAAACTTTTGGCCAGCTCAATTCTGTTGGCAGCCATTTTGTGCCTCGGTAGAAGCGAGGGTGAAGAAGTCTGTGAAATATGTTGGCAAAATGTGAACAGGAGCAGGTTAGACATACCCTGACCCCCTAGGCCTGCTCAGGGGATGACATAAGGACCCGTAGGGCAAAAAAGTGAGACCTTTTGTTTTTTACAAAAAACTCACGATATGCGCGTTAGATCCGCGCATTTGGTTGCTGAAATAAACAAAGCATGTATTTTTGAGATATATATCAAGCTTATGTGTATAGATATTGGATGGTTCTAGAAAGAGCCCTTGTGTTTATTGCGAGATTTTAGTAATTACAAGTAAGTACTGATGCAGAGTCTAAAGTTTATGAGGAAGACTCGGTTTCCTTCATCTGTAAAATGTACACTATCTCTTTAATAGATGTCATGAATATTGAAACAAAGATTGTTGTGGTATATGGATAATATTCTATAGTCTCGTAGAAAAGTAGAAAGATTTATTCACATGTTTATTCACTTATGTGCGCAGATCAGGGGTTCCAGTCTTCCCCTATCTCGACGACTGGTTGTTGAAGGCGGGCTCGCCCCAGACAGTCGTCTCCCACCTCCAGACTACGGTCGACCTCTTGCACCTGCTGGGGTTGTCCATCAACGTGCCGAAGTTGCACCTGTGCCCCTCTCAGAAGCTCCTCTTCACCTGAGCGGTTCTGGACTCAGCACTGTTTTGGGTTTTTCACTCCGAACAGCGGGTTTGGGATATTCAGGCTCTGATTCCGATCTTTCAGCTTTTATCCCGGATCTCGGTCAGGTTTACGCTGTGGCTCCTGGGGCTGAAGGCCTCCTGTATCCTAGTGGTGCATCAAGCAAGGTGGCATGTGAATAAATATGAACATAGGCCACGCAGTTTGCATTCTGTAATACACAAATTTCAGGGGGTGGTGGTTCCCAGGGCTTGAGGGAGGTCGTTGAAGCCCACATACTTGTAATGTTGTGGGGGGCAGGGGTTGGACGTGAAAGTGGTGCAAGGGGCTTGTAAATCTGGTACACAGTGTTTTGTTTTTACTTTGCTTTCCTTTCTGTGATGCAGAAGATCCTGGGTAAATATAAAGTTTTTTGTACAGCCAGTAACTTTTAACCCTACCCCCAAACAGCTTACTGCCTGTTACCATAGTAACAGTTCATGGAACATTTATGTGATCACAGAGGTTAAAAGTTCACCACACTATGTTGCTAATGAGTTAGCCTCAGAATTATACCTCAAATTATAAATATCATTTCTATTGATGACTGCTACCCCCACAAAAGAAAACAGACGTATGTACTTTTTTAAAATTAACTTTTATTAAAACAATAACTGGAACTATAACTAAAAGAAAACAAACAATAACTATAACTATAACTAACAAAACAATATAATAAACAACATATAATATGGAGTCCAAAAGAAGTATTATAGTTAATCTGCAAACCAAAATAGAAAATTAGTTTAAAAAAAAAACATTTGCATCATGAGGGACAAATAAATAACAAAAAAAATAACGTTCATGTATATAATCAACAAAAATCAATGCATTAAAGTAACGTCAGCAAGGCAATACATAAATCATAAAAGCCGTAAGAGCAGTTAATAGTAAAAGTAGAGCCAACAAATATTATGGCATTATTAGTTCCCAAATTCTTTCCACTTTCCGTTTAGCTTTTAAACCCCTTGTTATGGCAAGAGCATATTCCATATTATATATTCCAAAAGAAAATTAGTGTTTAAAATTAGATTGATGTAACTAAATGAGGGCAAACATTACAAGTCAAGGTAACACTTGACGATATATATATTTTTTTACAAGTTTCCAGTGTGCCTGAAATGCTTCCACTGGCCTTGTACATACAGACTTTGGCCCACCCTTTTTATCAATTTTTGCAGTTTGAGATATAACGTCATACCTCTATTATTCATCTCCTACTTTCTCCTTTCAAATTGTTTTGTAAAGACGTTAACAACAATTAAAGGGAACATTTTCTGCATATTTTTAATAAAGCATTTGACACAATACATAGTGACACCGTATTTATTAAATGTTTTGAAATTAATTTTCACAAGTCCTAAAAAAGGTGAATGCAAGTAAAGTTACTTTCCGCAGATGCAAGACTGCTTTCAAGAGGAGACCCCAATAAAGAGAACTGGTGTGGAACTGCAAGTATGCGGAAGCACTTGCAGACTAAGAATCTGGTAAACTTTGCAAGGGAAGAGTTAAGGAGATTGAGAGAGGCTCCTCCTGCTTCATGAGGAGGCCCAAGAACCAGTGGAGCAACACCGTCAACCTCTACTGCACAGCCTAATATTCGTCCCCAATTTGGAATCCTTTAAGAAAAAAAGTAAGAACGTTGGGAGCACTGTATGCCATCCTAAAACCTAATCATCCATTAGTTATACAGAGATCCACCCTGTATCCTGGGCGTGACTTCGGCGTGAAGGGGAATGGCTGCCTGATCGGGGAGCTCCGCAAGCCGGACTACTATTCGGCTATTACCATCCTTTTAAAACCCTCAGGCAGCAACAAAAAAACCCCAGAGACGAAGAATATCGACACTGACATGTGTCGGCGAGGTCGAAACCGCTTTAAAATTATGAGAGTCTGGTAAAGACACAGATCTCCTCCGTGCGTGCCGAGAGATAAAATGGCGCCGGCGTAGGAGTCGAGAGGCGGACATCGTAATATTAACTGCTGGACTGAGACTCTGAGCCCTGGGGACGCCCTGCTGCGGAGGTACCTCGGAGATTTCAGTGCAGCCGGTGGGGGATAGTGCAGGACCTGTAGAGTGGGTCTCCCAATGTGATCAGTGGCTGCGCGGCACACGGAGGGCGGCTGAAGGCAGGGGTCCCGCTGCGGGGTCGAACGGGGGACCCCCTGACTGCGGACGCCTGGGCTGAAGATTGCTGCAGCGAAGGGGGCGACCGGCGGAGGAGCATGACTGCAGACCCCAGATTGGTGCGAGATGTTGTCCAGACCGGTGCAGGGGGGCAGACATATTGCTACCAAAGGGCGGAGCTGGCTGAGGAGATGTGGGGTAATTTAGGTGGCGGTACAGACTGGGCCTGGGCTGCCGGGGTGGTGGGGTCCCTCCTGGGTTCTGATACTGCTTGTGCGGAGGGCCTAGGGGGCCCGCGCTATTGAGCGGCCGGGGTTGCAGAATCCCAGCATCGACTGCAGTGTGTCTTGGGCTGGTGCTGGTCTGCCGCCTGGTAGCGGGGGGGTCGTCTGTGGGGCTCTTGAGTCTTGGCTAGCCCGAATACGTCGGGCTGGCGGTACCGGGGCACTGCGGGCAGGCTCTCTCGGCTGCTGGGGGGGAGTGGTGCTGCTCTGGATATGCTGTGGCATTACCAAGGTCTGGATGGCGTTGCATGGATCTGCCCATTTTTGTGATTATCGGAGAGGCCTGCCTGGGATCTGAATAGCGCAGACATAGCGCAAGAGTACATGCAGTGTGATACAGATATAGACTCTGCCTGTGCGCAACCCCGAACACTGAATCTCTGCAGTACTGTTGAGTCCTTTGCTGGTGTCCCCGATTCTCTACCAAAGCAGTAGTGCAGAAATACACACAGTATTATACAGATCTAGACACAGATTGTGCGTGCCCCTGGATACTCAAACACTGCAGAACTGTTAACTCTTTGGCTGGTGTCCCTGGTCTTGATGAGCGGCCTTGCTGGTTGGGGAGGGCACGACTTTGTGTGGGACATCACGGCGATATTTGCAAACACCAGCGGAGAAGAAATAGCCAGAACTGAGTGCCTTTGTAGGGGTGTGACGTGGAGGCCTGTGACATCACGGGACCTCTGTGGGTCAGCGTGGGAAAGTCGGACCCTAAACAAGCGAAATTACAATTTGATAATAAACGTAGCACTCAGGCCACGGATATGATGGGTGAGCAATCTGAATCGCGGACGGCCTCGTGGCAGACGGAGGGTGCAGAAGATGACACCAGGACCATACTGCTGGGGCTGCGGGCCGGCATGAAATCAATAGACAGTAAAATAGATGCGCTGCCGACTGGACTAGACATAGTTAGGAAGAAGGTTGATAAGCACGAACACCGGCTGGACGTTCTGGAAAATCGAATGTCTGATACTCATGACGCGCAGGCCGAATCCAGAACCCAGATTTTACAGATGGAAAAAATACTAAAAGTTATTAGTGCTAAGAATGAGGATTTAGAAGCCAGGTCTTCTGCGCAACAACATTCACATTCTTGGACTGTTGGAATCTACCCCTATCTCTAAAATGGAGCCGTTTATTGATGGTCTATTGCGAGAGTTCTTCGGATCCGCCCTTTCCACTGTGATGATTGTGGAGCGAGCACACCGTTCGCTAGGACTGAGGCCTAAGCCCGGCGCACCTCCTCGCCAGGTCATTGCACGTCTTCTGAACTATGCTGATAGAGACGCTATCCAGAGAGAGACCAGGGCCAAAGATCCAGTGGTTTATAAAGGAGACAAGTTGTCTTTCTTTCCGGATTTCACACCAGTAGTGCAGGCGGCGAGGAAAGTATTTGTGCCAGTGAAAAAATTACTGTAGGCCGCTTCGGTACCATACGCTATGCTTTATCCGGCCGAGCTGAAAATAACACATGAGGAACAGACACATTTCTTTATGGATGCAAAATCTGCATTGAAGTTCACTAAACACATTTGCAAGATCAGACCTCGGCAAACTGTGTTGGAGGAAACGGATCAAGCATCAGGCCTGGATGAAGCGGACTGATGGTGGGGCAAGTGACTTGCAGACATCATGAGTGAGAGTGCTGGATTCTTCTGGAACACTCAGGGACTGACCACTCACAACAGATGGCACACGGAGGGGATAAACTGGAGGATAGGTGGCAAAGACACGCAAATGATGGAAATTATATATGTTGGGGGTGGTTACAATTGACATTCACTGGTGCGGACAAGCATTAATGTGTGTCCAATGAAGAAGCACAGAGGGTGCCATCAGTGAACTCCTGCGGCCGTACTCAGGTGCGGGTAATCGCTGCCGAGCCTCTTCCACCTGCGGGGGTTCCCCGAATGTTCTATTGGGTGTTTTTTGGGATGGTTTGGAGGGCAAGGGGGAGATGTTTGTCTCAACCTAATTGGGAGGCTGTAGTGGGGGGGGAGGAAGACGGGCATTGAGGGGTATGTGTTGTTTTCTGTTTTCTTTTGTATCACATCTGACATGATTCATGGATGCGAAAAGTGGTCAACAAACTGGTTGGGAGTACTGCAATATGACATGGGTGCTGCCCCGTTGAAGCGCTTAATGCATTGCTGGTCAAGGAGGGTTGAGTTGAGAACCTACAATGGGTGAAAAATGCAAAATGTTAACCTGGAATGTGCGGGACTTAATTCACCTAAAAAAGTGTGTCAGGTACTGGCTTATTGGAATCGTCATGTGGTGCAAGTGGCTTTATTGCAAGAAACACATTTGACAAAACACACGGAACGAGGCATGGCGGGCAGGAAGGCGAGCTTTAAGCTAGCTGCATCATATTCATCCTATGCTAGAGGTGTAATGATTTTAGTTGAAAGAGGGGTAACATTTCAGCCGGTCCATACGTATGCGGATGAAGTAGGCTGTTTTGCAATGGTGCATGGTAAGCTGAGTGGTAAAATGGTTACCATAATCAACATGTATGGTCCTATCATGGACGAGCCCACTTGTTTTAGTTACATGTATGCAATATTGAGGGAGTGGCCTGAATCTTCAATCATATGGGCAGGGGATCTGAACACACTCTTGAATCCTGATTTAGATAAATCTAATCCTATATCTCATCGCACCCCTAAGGTAGCTAGAACTATCACATGTGCTATGGAAGAATTTGGTTTGAGTGACGCTTGGTGTGTAAGGAACCCTGAGTTAAAGGAAGGCACACACGCGACACCTCAGCATAAGAGCTGGTCGTGATTAGACTATTGGCTGGTGGAGGCGGAGATAATGGCATGGGTAGATGAAGTGGCGCATCTCTTCAGAACGCTGTCGGACCACAACCCGGTGCTGCTCGTGCTAACGATTCCGACGGTTGTGCATCACCCCTTTATGTGGCGACTGAGATAAGAGGCACTGCTGGACCAGGTATATGAGAACATGGTATGGGAAGCTATAGAACAATATTTCGCTTTAAACGAGGGCACTGTTGATGAGGCTTCGACACTCTGGGAGGCCTTTAAGGTCACTATCAGAGGAGTGTGTATCGGCACTGCTGCGGGCATACTGCATGATTAGGCTGTCCGGTTTTTGGTTTAAACCTATAATAACTGATAGAACCCCACTGAAAGAGAAATAGCCCTCACCAGTGAAAACATATAAACACTGAAAAAACACCTGCAAAAAAAAAGGGAGTTAAAGAGTCAATTTTCATCTTACTGAAGGAGCCAATACAATGTAACTTTGGTATGCAAGCTAGCAGTAAGGAAGTCTGGGCTAACATTAATCTGCTTGAATTTTGTTGTTTAGGAATGCCACTAACATATTGTTTCTTCTTTTGTTTTTTTCAGTTCTGTGGCCTTTGGTCTAAAGATGCAGAGTTTAGAAGCATGTTTTAGGTATTGTTTAATTATTTTATAAACTGTAATGAATCAGGAAATATCAAAATCATATTGGATTCTTTCACTGAGAATATTCCTAATATGTGGCATCACATTCACCCACAGAGACTGGGTAAAAACCTTTAATACTTCATCCAGGGGATGGACTGACTATGGGGCATTTTTTAATTCTGCCGAGCTGGGGGCTGTTTTCACTGCGGTGGGGCTAATTTTGTTCATGGAGACCTGCGTGTGCTTCAAAATAATTAAATCAAAACGAATTTTGTTTAGCACAGGTCTCCATGAACGAAATCAGTCCCCAGCTCAGCAGCATTCCAAACTGCCTGGCAGTCAGTTCGGCCCTGACATCAGCCCACAGAGTCTTGTGAGTCAGTATTGATAGTAGGCAAATTGCCAACACCCCAGGCTTTAAACATTCATTGCAAGGTATCGTTACAAGTATATGTGAAAAGAGCGCTATTACCAAGCATCTGAGATAGTGTTTAAAACAGAACACTAGACTTTTGGAAAACATGGAATGCAGGGTCGCTGAAGAAGTATTATATGGTGTACTACAATAAGTTTCATTTGCAAAAATCTATTTGGACATCATAAACACTATACTTACACTGTCTATATACCAAGCGCTATCAGTGCAGAAAGCAAGCAATAATAAAAACGAAACGTTCCATAAACACCGGAAAAACATTGTTTCTGTAGTTTTTAATGGCGCGAAAATGTGTAACCACTGATAACCACTGTTTTTTAAGGTATTGAAATCACTTGAAAATACTGAAAAAACCCCACCAGAATTTACCAAAAATAGAAACTGATAACAGGAAAGCCTATGCGTGATATTAGGACACAACTGCAAAAAAAGGAAGACTCGCTGTGAGAATTGGAACGTGAATATGCTGTGACGCCGGGAGGGGAAAAAAATTAGCTCGTATACAAGAACTGCTTCAGACATATGACGAGTTGGATGACATGGAGATAAAATATTTGGCATGTAGACACACGGCTAGGCGTTATGGGGAGGGAGGACGACCAGGATGTACGCTAGCATTTAAGATCAAAGAACGCATTGAGCAGACGTACATAGACCGAATAGTGGATGAGCATGGGGCGAACATCATCATCCAACCGACATTACGGGCCTGTTTCGGGATTTTTATGCCGATTTATATAAGTCTAGGAGTGCTGGTTCGAAGTCAGAATTAGAAGCATATTTGGAGGATGTGGTGTGTGCTTGGTTGTCAGATGCGCAGAGAAAGTATTTATGTTTACCTATCGATGAGCAGGACGTTACAGTAGTGATAGCAGCATTGTCTAATGGCAAGACACCAGGGCCAGAAGGACTCACGGTGGAGTTTTACAAACCGTATTCAGATCTCTTAGCACCGCATCTCCGAGAGATGTACCCAGAAGCACATGACACAGGGAAATTACCGCCATCTTTGAGACAGGCGTGATAATCGCTTTGCTTAAAAAAGATAAACCATTGGACAAGTGTGACTCTTACCGGCCGCTGTCATTGATAAATATTGACGCAAAAATATTGGCCAAGATCTTGGCTACCAGGTTACAACCCCTGATGCAGTGCCTTGTACTACCTGATCAATCAGGTTTTATACCAGAGAGATCCACATCGCACATTCTCCGGCCGTTTTTTTCTATGTTTCATGTACTAGAGCCAACTCTGCCAGCGGCGGCAGTGTTTCTTGACGCTGCCAAGGCATTCGCCTCAGTGGAATGGCAGTATATGCATTTTGTGTTGTGGCGCATGGGGTTCCCACCTTTGTTTTTACAGTGGATAAAGGTGCTTTACACGGAACCTACCGCGAGAGTGAGGGTAGGGGGACTGACATCTGCACCATTTCCCATAGAGAGAGGGACCCGTCAGGGGTGTCCTCTGTCACCACTATTGTTTGCGATCGTCCTCGAACCGTTAGCATGTGTTATTAGAAAGTGACATAGGGAAACTGCCCTCAATTTTAATTATCGTACGGTAGCTATTTCTCTCTATGCGGAAAACATGGTTCTTTTTGTGCGTGAACCTTCAAGGTATTTGACGCAACTGCTCTGGGAATATGTGAGATTTGGTCGCCTGTCGGGCCTATGCATAAATTGGGATAAGTCTTTTATCATCCCACTGACGATATCCATGACACAACCAGATTTAGAATTCCTCTTGGTGTGGTCAACGGACCCAGTAAAATATCTGGAGTGTGGATTCACCGGGATGCCACTACGGTCGTTCGGGAAAATTTGGGGAAAGCTTATGCGAAGTTGGAGAGTCAAGTGGATAGGTGATCTCGCTGTCGTTGGCGGATCACATTGCACTTATTAAAGTGGTAGTTTTGCCATGGTTTTTATATCTTTTTCTTAACATCCCGGTGGTATTAACGATGGGGTTCTTTCGGACTCTTCACACACAGTTAATACGTCTAGTGTGGGGGGCAAGTGTGCTCGTGTGAGATGGTCGGTACTTACCAAGAGTTACGAGAAGGGAGGATTCAGAGTACCGGACTTCTATATGTATTATCTGAGTGCACAGGCACAATAGTTGTTTTACTGGTATAGACCACATGCGTACACTCCACATGTCGCGGTGGAGGAGGGGGACGCCACCCCGACACCACTACACAGCTTGATTACTCATCGGACACGATGCATCCCGAAGACAGAAATAAATGCAGTAGATGCCACTGTCGCTGCCTGGCAGAGGATAGGGCGATTGGCACACAAGCTGCCGATATATGCTCCTCATATGTATCTGGAGCATCATGCTGCTCTATCTGTCACGCACGAAGCACATTCAATGTGCTTGCTGCATGAGGGGGGTTTTCGTGCATAATGGATGTGTACCCAGATGGCTCATTCATTACACAAGCCGACCTCCAAAATGTTAGTAATCCATCACTATTATTCAGGTTCGCTGTACATCGCTTACATCATGCGGTCAGGGAGCACTATATCACGTACCCACGGGAACCCCCAACGCTATTGTCCTTCCCAATTTGCAATCACTACCCCTACCAATAAACAATTGATATCTAGACTCTATAGGATGATTAAAGATGTAAGCATTAATGATTCTGATGGGAGACGGGAACGATGGAATGAGAGTTTGCCTGATCCGATTTCGGAAGCTGATTGGAAATATGTTTGTGGACTGACCGAGACTTTCAATATGAATGGGAATCTGCGTATTATACATTTTAAATACATACACCAAGTGTATTATACTCCTGTATGTCTGCATAGGTTCGGATAGTTGTGTGCGGTGCAGACAAGAACATGCAGATTTTTTACATTTAGCGTGCGGCTGCCGGCGGGTGTCTGAATGCTGGGAAGTGGTGGTATGCCATTTGAAAGACATGGTAGCTGTGGAGCTTCAGTGCACTCCTCTTGTGTGTTTGCTCTGTTGTGTGCCGCACATTAAGGGAGTGAGTGGGAAATGTGTGCGTCTGGCTTTGCTATTAGCGGTACGTAGAGTGGCGGTTGTCTGGGGGGGCAGATGCCAACCAAAAGTAAAACAGTAGCTGAAATATCTGGTCTATTGTAAAGATAACCTAGAGTTATATGCAGAGGAATTGCCGATGATCTCAAGACCGAGGGATATTTGGGAACCGCTACTTAATTCTTTGCTAAATAACAGCGATGTGTACTGACTATTGTACAGAGAAGGAAGGGGCGGGACGAATGATGAATACACGAAAGAGAAAATACCCTACCATGACTATGTAACCTAGGCCTGAGACATGTTGCGGATGTTATTATTTTTCGGTTCTGATTTATTTTTCTTTTGTTTAATTTATTCTTTGCTGTGTTTTGTTGAGGATTGTCTCACTCTGGCGTATAGAATACTTGTAAAGTTAGAACCACTGGATAATGATTGCCTATTGTGATATGCGACTCATTGGAGTGACAATAAGTGATGTTTCTTATGTTTTTTGCACAATAAAAAATAATTAAAAAAAATGTTTTAACAATTTTTTAAAAAGAGATCCACCCTGTATCAGACTCATTCGTAGAAGTGTGAAATTGACATTATCTGCCACCAAAAACCCCTCAAGCACTTATATCCGTTACTTTTTAACTTTGTTGAGTAGTTTTGTGAATGTGCATGTTATGTTATGTTAGTATGAATTTGTAGAGCGCACGTTCACCCTGGGGTTTCTTGGCGCTGTGTACCGCTGGGGAACCCGTCCTGGCTTTCCCTGTGAGATGGTCCCTATTGGGCATCCCCATGGTGAAGCCAGGCATCCCCGGCAGCGAGGTGGCCATTGTGGAGATTAAGCAAGCTATTGCCCAGAGTTGCAGCGTGGGACCCATGGTTAGAGAGGCACCAAGGCGAGATTTATCGAGCCCGCTGACTTTGGTTCCGTACCCTGCCGCGTTGGGAATTGAACCCTGGTCCCAGGCCGACCTCTGCTTCTGGATATGCCCCCTGTAACCGGTGAGCCACACTTCTCCACGGCTTCGGACAACTAGTAAATGCCATATTTGAGACATCGGTGTAATCAGCTGGAACAGGAGGATTTCGTTTTCTTCAACCTCGGCAACAAACATTCTGCAAACTGAAAAAAGAGTTAAAAATGTATATGCTGTACATATATCCAAGATTAATTTAACATTTGTTCTCAATAGGAAAGGAGATGAAAAGTAATTATCAGAAGTTATATTTGGCTAGCAAAATAGTAAATAGCATTGCATTACACAAATGTTAGGCCGAGATTGGTCACTCACTTTATTTACATTGCAATTGTTGGCTGATAACATATGGAGAGCAGTCAGTGGATCTGGTGTGTCGAGTTCTTCACGACCACGTGGTATAGTGTATGGGCAGGACAGCTTGTGGCGACCAGTACATCTCATGGTTGAGATATCTATATAATGAGATATAACAGGGGGCAAATGAAGTTTAAGGTTATTGAAAAACATAAAGAGTGTGCTAAAATACAACATTGAGCAATCAATTACATGTGCAGTGCATGTGGAGGAAGGAGCACGTGACGCACTACTTAAAAAATTATATGCGGCCGGATTAAGTAATTTGCCCAGAAACATTGCCTACCAAGGCAAAATATTGAAGTTATAAGAGCTGGAAACCGTGCTAAAATACACTTTGCCGAAAACATTACTTTTGCAATGCATGGGGCAAGTGGCACACTACTTACACGAGAAAAACGACATCGCATTCACTTGAACAGCACGTAGCACACTGCTGTAGGAGCGGCCATGTGGCGCTTGGCAAATTAAACAAATGCACCAGGATTAAGTGATTTGCACTGAAACTAAAATTACGAAGTCCACTTTAACGATATAAAAAAGCAGTAAAGCGTGCATAAAAACAGCATTGCCAAATCGAATATAAATTTGCATTTACGCGGTATTTAAAGATTGTTCAGATTAATTAATTTTATTACTCTTAAAAAAATGCTCACCTATGAAGAAGTGGATACGAACACTCAATGGCTGTGACTGCGGAATAGGACAAGTTCAAGAAGGTTGGCAGCTTATAAATGCTTTGCAGAAGGATGATTGGTTGAGTATGATGCCACTGGGTGTGAAAGCTGTGATTGGGCATGTTATAATTGAGCATGCGCAAATAAAATGAAATACGTTAGGGGTACATAGCAAGACGGTGGGACGTATTTTGCACATTAACACGCATGCGCTACCACAAACATGCATGCTCAAAGTGAAGGCAACTCCTACGGGTACATACACAGATGGAGTTCGGATGTCCCCGTGGTCTTGAAGTGGCTTCAGGAGGGGGCTTTGCAGCCCTCCTCCATAAAATAATAATATATAATTAGCCATGCCCTGGAATTGGGCACAGGAGAGGGGCCACGCGGCCCACTTCCCATAAAAAAATTCAATACGTATACTCCGCTTATTGTCATCGTACCATAAGCGCACCCTTCCAAACACGAACTGAAGGCTAATTGGCTGTCAAGTGGTTGTCAACATTCGAAACTAGAAACTGTTGGCAGCCATTTTATGTCTCTGTACAAGGGAGGCTGAAGAAGCGTGTGAAATGTGTGTTTAAAACATGAAAAGGGGGAGGGTAGACACACCCTGATCCTCTAGGTCTCCTCAGGGGGTCCCACAAGGTCTCCCAGGGCCCCTATTTTTTTTTTCAGAAAAATCGCGGGGTGCACGTATGATCCGCAGATTCTAGCGATATTTAAAAAAATAAAGTGGGCTTCCTTGGGTCTTTGGTAATTTGCATTCTTTCAACTGTTTAGAGGAGATGCAGCAGTGCTGTATTTATGATCCAACACTGAGTAAGAAAAGGAAACAATAACACTATTTACCTGCTAAGTGAGTTTCTACCCATAGGATAACAGTGCACAACTCCATAAAAAAAGAAATAAAAATAATTTAAGTATATTATGAACAATGTATAATAATGAAAAAAAATATTTTTATGTAAAACAAAATTTAATAAAACAAAATGTGTAATGCAATTCAAAAAATAACATCTAAAAATAAAAAGATAAAAAATGTAGTTAGAAAATATAAAAAAATATATATATATTTACAAATTAGCATTTAAAAAAATCTTTGAAATTCACTGAAAACACCATAGGTTTCAGACATGTTATAGTTAGGAGTTAGCATTTAAAAAACCTTTGAAATTTAGTGAAACAACCATAGGTTCCAGATAAGTTATAGTTAGAAATTAGCTTTTAAAAAACCTTTTAAATTCACTCAAAAACCATAGGCTTCAGATAAGTTATAGTTAGGAATTAACATTTAAAAAACCTTAGAAATTAAAAGAAAAAAACATAGGTTTCAGGGGTGTTATAGTTAGCTGGACATTTCACTCTTTATAAAACCATTGAAATTCCCCCGTTATAGTTAGTTGTACTAACTATAACTCGCGTGCCCAAAATCCACTGCTGATGATGTCACATATTACATCGTTCATGACAAGGTCAGTGACATCACTGATGACATCACTGATGACATCTCAAATGACTTCACTGATGGCATCACTGATGACATCATCCTTGTGACAAGCTGATACACCTGATCATACCGTAGCATAATCTTTTAACACACATTATAAAATATGAAGTACCATATTTGAAACATTGACACACCAGTACAAGTTTCTTAAAACCCACTCAGTGATTCCTACATCTACACACACATCTAAACACTTACCTATAGATTCACTCATACATGCTAACAAAGATCAATAGAACACTATAAAATATACTTATATACCTACATCAACATTACACATGAGCACATATCCTATTCCTTGATGCAGACATCCTACTCACTTATGCAAACAATTGATCATACTTACATTTACTTAGCTATACACTTATACAAACATCACTTTATTTATTCATATAGATAGTAACTAATACTTAGGGCCAGATGTAGGTAATCTCGATTTACCAACTCTTAAATACCGAATCATACCGATTCGGTATTAAAGAGTAGGTAAATGGGATGTAGGTAATTTCACTTTTGAAATTACCGAATCGGAATGATTCGGTAATTACCGAATCGGTATTTACCGATTCGGTAATTGCCATTGATTCCTATGGGCCTTGAGGCCCATAGGAATCAATGCCAATTACCCAATCGGTAAATACCGATTCGGTAATTACCGAATTTGCAAGGGGGAGAGGGTGTCACTTTGACACCCTGTTGCACCCCTCAATTGTGCATGGGTGCACATGTTGCTGACATACATGCCCTTAGGGCATGTATGTTTGCAACATGGCACGTTTTTAAAAAGCAAAAAAATGCTTTTTGAAGGGTTTTCATTATTTACCACCAACTTCTAGTTGGTGGTAAATAACAAATTCTTAAACCCTTGTAGCCCTGATTACAGTGCTACCAACATGTTGAATTACAGAATCTGTAATTTTACCAGTTCGGTATTTTACCGAATCGGAAAATTACTAATTCAGTAAAATTACCGATTCTGTAATTTAACATGCCCCTACATCTCAATATCCAAATACCGGTCGGAAAAGGCCGAAAATCAGTATTTTCGGCTGTTTCCGACCGGTATTTGGATACCTACATCTGGCCCTTAGTGTGTTATAAAATCACTATTACAACTATACAGTTATCCATATCCTCCATATCCAATCACTGAGTCTTATGTATTACTTATTTATATACAATAACTGTCACGTACACTGCCTTTTATATTTTTAGTTTGTTGGACATATATCATTGAGAAATATATTTACTCATCACCACACCCATAAAGAGCTTCACTCACCCAAACAACTGTTTCCATATACAGTCTTAACCACATCTACTTAATAAATCAACTATTACACATCTTTCCACAGCCACACACGTCCCACCCAACCACACACACATTCATTCACTATCCCATACAAATACTAATTTAACAAATTAATAACTAATGTAGACTTTCACATAGGTAGTAACCAACGTATGTAGTAGTTTACACAACAAGAAATACAGTGATACAGGTATTCATACCGTTTAATCACTATCCCATATATTTAGTGAGACACCTAAAAATCCTCACTTAGACAGTCAATCACATTGGTGCTAAATCCTCCATTCACACACGTATACATCCACTCAGTCTTCAAGGCAGATTGCTATATATATATATTCACTGAAAAAACCATAGGTTATAGACCATATATAGTTAGGAATTAGCATTTACAAAACCTTAATTTACTTGCACAAAACCATAGAAATTCGCATATATAGTTAGTTGCAATAACTATATATCGCGCACCCGCAATCCACTGCTGATGATGTCACATATTACATCATTCATGACATGGTCAGTGACATCACTGATGACATCACTGATGACATCTCAAATGACATCACTGATGACATCACTGATGACATCTCAAATGACATCACTGATGACATCACTGATGACATCTCAAATGACATCACTGATGACATCACTGATGACAACTCAAATGACATCACAGACAACATCACTGATGGCATCAATCATGTGATAATACGATTAACCTCTTCAGACTCTAATATAACCTTAGATACACTCAGAGTAAACAGACACTCACAGATTGTCACTCATCCATGGAGTTACTCATACACCTAGTCAGTCATGCAAAGAATCAATCACACCTCCATTTCCTCAACTATACATTTATACACACCTTACTTATTCAAACATATTCTAACACATATTTACTCTCTTATACAATCACTGATACAAGTTTTCAATGATCCATGCAGCCACTCACACATTCACTAGCTCTTATACACAGTAATTTATATATGTGAACTCTCATATGTACTGTGTTTTACATATGTACTTACTTTGACATGTAGCATTGAGATATCCATTCACTCACCAATACACTCATGCACACAGTCAACCACCCATACAGCTGTTTCCACATGCAGTTTTGAACCCATACATCTAGTGAATCAACTGTTCATACATCTATGCACAGAGTCACACACCTCGCAGACACCCACACACACACACTCACTCTCCCATACAAATACTTGGGCAACCAATCAATAACCCATATAGTTACTCATATAGGTACTGATCAACACATGCAGCATCTTACACAACAACACACATACTGATGCACACATTCAGACAGTTTAGTCACTAACCCATGCACTCAGTGAGACACATTTAATCATTTACTCATACAGTCAGTCATGCACCTACTAAATCCTTCATCCAGACACTTATACATACACTCATTATTCAATATGTAAGACATATTTTACCTTTACAGAAACTTACAGTCACTGGATGATGTCATCAGTGATGTCATCAGTGAAGTCACTGACCATGTCATGAATGATGTAATATGTGACATCATCAGCAGTGGATTGCGGGTGCGCGATATATAGTTATTGCAACTAACTATATATGCGAATTTCTATGGTTTTGTGCGAGTAAATTAAGGTTTTGTAAATGCTAATTCCTAACTATATATGGTCTATAACCTATGGTTTTTTCAGTGAATTTCAATGGTTTTTTAATAGCAAATATGAAAAGCTTTAAAATGTCAAGTACGTGGTAGGTAAAAACATTTTCGTGTCTATGCACGCTGATGTGCTTTGAACGCTGCCCCCCCTCCTTTTTTCTTTAGGAGTATTCTCTCTTTGCAGATAGTGAAGGGTAGGTAACGCAGGCCTTTGCCCCCGTTGTAATCCGTCGTGCCTGCTTCTCTCTCCATTTGATTGATTGTTATCCAAGCATTTACTGTTTTAGAATTGGTTCTCTTTGGTTCATTCTCTAATAACAAACAAGCACAGGGTCGCAATACTCTGTTTAGTCTTTGCAGATAATGAAAAATCGTTTTAAAAAACAAAAGGAATCAAGCAAAATCAGTAGGCCACTGATGGGATCTCTTTTTGACCTCGCTAAAATAGAAACATTAGGAACAACCCCTCATGAGAAATACGAAACTAGTGAGATGAACTGAGCTCGACGCCATGATGGCTGCAAGACAGCTCGGCTCCGCCACCCACCCCGCCCAAATTCTAAAAGTTCCGGTGGAGCCCCAACGTGAACAGGTAGAGAAGAACTTGCCCTCCCCTCTTTGACTGAAGGTTCTTGTTGCCTGTCCCTTCTGTTGTCATTTAACAGAACTTTTTGGACTACTGAAAGGGGTTGTGTTCCGACCGTTGGTTGGTGGAGACATTTTGACTATATTCTGGACCTGCGTTGTCGCGTAATGCGTCATATGACGCGCCGCGTTAGCGCACCCGGAAGTACTCCGGTGCGCGAGGCGCAGCTTCCTGGAAGCGATGCAGAGCGCGGCGCGCAGCGCGTAACATAAGCATAACAGGTCATGTGACTTGTTAATAAAACTTTTCATTGGTTCATTTTACTTTTGTTATTCTAATGATGAAAGGCTTGGTCATATGACCTAAAAATAACGCTTTTCATTGCTTTCGAACATTTTTTTTTCTTAAACATATATGTTATAATGTTCCAGGCTAATGTATTTTCCCGGAAAATTTACAACTGTCCTGCAAGTAAAATATATTCCTTTTTCGAGAAAAAGGGCGTTTCTTCGTCCCATGAGGGAGCCGTTCAGCAAAAGAGGCTCGGCCTGCTGTCTTAGTCGCTGATAGGCCTGAATATCAGATTCTTATCGATCACTTTATGTTGCAGGAGTAGAAAACACAACAGCCCTTGACCATTTATCTTTACTGCGTTCCTGCGTATTATACCTTTTAACAGTCATGTAATTGGACTGCTTTATTTCACTTGCCTTTTACTGATTCGAAAACAGTGGCTATTATTCAAAACTTTACCAATGTAGGTACTACTAACATGTTTTTTTTTAAAAACCTTTATTGTGAAAATGACAGTATACAAATACGGGCCTATAACCACGTGGGCCGGCCACGGAGCAAACTTGAATCGTATATGATGAGGGAACATTTACACTGTACAAGTACGTAACGGGCGACCCATTAGGTTGCAAGAACTAAGGTGTCTAACAATAGCGGAATCGGTGGACGTACATTTTATAAATAAAGTACGACAGGGCCAGTTACAATAAAATTATCTAGATATACATTTGCGGGCAAGTACCATGGGTGACGTTAATTCAAACTTTCAATAGTACAGTAATCAATAACACATCAGAACTTAATATCAATAGGGATGTCAAAATGTTCAATCAATTCTCGTCCCCGCCCGCCATGTGCTTCAAAACTGCATACGTATCTCGTGATATCAAGGTTGGGCAACCAGTACACAACAAGGAGTTACGAGTCCCATTTATACCGGCGTCATTTTGGGCGAGGCCGGGCAGGTCCAGGATATAGTCAAAATGTCTCCACCAACCAGCGGTCGGACCAGAACCATTTTCGGCAGTCCAAAAATGTTCCGTTAAATGACAACAGAAGAAATAGGCAACAAGAACAATCAATCAAAAGAGGGGACGCTTTCGTGAATGGGGCCCATGCCCTAGCAGGCAATCGTCCGAGTTCCAAGGTGTCCCAGAGCCATTTTAGTGGACCAGGCCCAAATCCAAAGAGCTGGCCGCCATTTTGAGAGTCTTGTTGCAGCCGGCTATCGCTGCACCACAAGAATAGACGCAATTCAGCTAGATGGCGGGTGAGTCACTGTACCGCAAAAGCGGGCGGAACTCAGCTGAAAGGCGAGTGAAACGCTAAGAGGCACCCCACTGCAGATGAGGTGCCTCCACCTGGGGAGGAGGGAGAGGCCCGTTTGCGCTGCCTCCCCCCCCCCCCGGGCACCCCACACCGTCTTTCGGCGCAGCATTGTAGGATGGCCACACCAGTGCGGCAACTTGCTGGACACCACCTCGGTGCCATCCGGATCTCGGCGCGTTCTGCTGCCTTCGGCGTACTGTAGCAGCAAGAGTGACCGCAACTCAGCTGAACACGCCGTCTTTCGGCGCAGCATTGTAGGATGGCCACACCAGTGCGGCAACTTGCTGGACACCACCTTGGTGCCATCCGGATCTCGGCGCGTTCGAGTCACTGTACCGCAAGAGCGGGAGAAACTCAGCTGGACACGCCGTCTTTCGGCGCAGCATTGTAGGATGGCCATACCAGTGCGGCAACTTGCTGGACGCCACCTCGGTGCCATCCGGATCTCGGCGCGTTCTGTTGCCTTCGGCCTACTGTAGCAGCAAGTGCGGGCGCAACTCGGCTGGACGGCGTGTGAAACGCTAAGGGGCGCCGCACTACAGATGAGGTGCCTCCACCTGGGGAGGCGGAAGAGGGCCATTCGCGCCGCCTCCCCCCGGGCACCCCACGCCGTCTTTCGGCGCAGCATTGTAGGATGGCCACACCAGTGCAACTTGCTGGACACCACCTCGGTGCCATCCGGATCTCGGCGCCTTATGCTGCCTTCGGCCTATTCGCACATCGGTCCGCTACTGACGCCGCCTCATGGGCCAAAGGATTTTGTACGCTTTTTATAGCCCAAAGCCGCATAACAGGTCATGTGACTTGTTTATAAAACTTTTCATTGGTTCATTTTACTTTTGGTTTCCTAATGATGGAAGGCTTGATCATATGATCATTGGATTAAAACATTTTTTTTTCCCAAACGATGAAAGACCCACCTTTTTTTTTCTCACTCAGCAATCAAAAAAGGTTCCGTTAGAGGACAACAGAGGGGACAGGCAACAAGAACCATCACTCAAAAAAGGGGAGGGCAAGTTCTTCCCTACCGGGTCACGTTGGGGCTCCACCGGAACTCATCGAATTGATAGTCTACAGTGTTTCTGGATGTTTCAGACTGAAGCTGACGTCAGCATGAGAGCACCACCATCTCGTAGCTCCGTCGTGCCCATTCCGCAAGCAATCATGGCAGCCGCTCCCCACCGGAAGCCTGCGGGAGTCGAGGGCCCCCAAGACTTTTGTAGAATCTTCAAGGCTGAGGGGACGCTTTCGAGAATGGGGCCCAAGCCCTAGCAGACAAGCGTCCGAGTTCCAAGGTATCCCAGGGCCATTTTAGTGGACCAGGCCCAAATCCGAAGAGCAGGCCGCCATTTTAAGAGTCCTGTGGCAGCCGCCTATCGCTGCACCGCAAGAGTGGGCGCAACTCAACTACATGGTGAGCGAGACGCTGTAGCCGCAAGAGCGGGCGGTAAACAGCTGAATGGCGGATGAGGCACAGTGTATCAAAAGCGAGCGGAATGGCAACTGAAACGGTAAAGGGGCACCCCACTACAACAGACGAGCCTCCACCTGGGGAGGCCCATTCACGCCGCCTCCCCCCCCCCCCCGGGGCGCCCCACGCCGTTTTTCGGAGCAGCATTGTAGGATGCCAAAACCAGTGCGGCAACTTACTGGACATCACCTGGGTGCCGTCCAGATCTCAGCGCGTTCTGCTGCCTTGGGACTATTCGCACGACAGACCGCTACTGACGAGGCACAGTGCAGCAAAAGCGGGCGGAAAACCGCTGAATGGCAAGTGAAACGCTAAAGGGGCGTCCCACTACAGCAGACGAGCCTCCACCTGGGGAGGCCCGTTCACGCCGCCTCCCCCCCCTGCCCCTCCCCCCCGGGGCGCCCCACACCGTTTTTCTGAGCAGCATTGTAGGATACCAAAACCAGTGCGGCACCCAGGTGACATCACCTGGGTGCCGTCCAGAACTCAGCACGTTGTGCTGCCTTCTGACTATTCGCACAACAGACCGCTACTGACCATTGTTGCTTCTGTTTAAAAACATTTTTTTTAACGTGTTTACTGTTTTTGTTGCGTTGTATATATTTATAAGTTATTAAAGTGTTATAATCCTACTACTTTGTTGGAGTGCTATATATTTTTAATGTGACACATAATTGTGAAGACTTTGATGTACAAAAAGGCATCCCTGGAATCTTCCGCTTCAGGCTCGGTCCCACACACCCTCACAGTGAGAATCCCCTCCCCAATCACAATACAGGATGGTTATCAGATAGTAGGAACGCGTGTGGTGTGACGGATCTCATCGGGTGGGGGCCTTGATCTACTGTAACTCCTTTGAAGAGGGGTGATTCTTTACAGTTGAGGCCATAAACTACATCCGCAGGGCTAGGTGATAGCCTTGGACCGGCCTGGACAATCAGACACAAAGGAAGAGGAATGTCAGAGGGTGCGGTAGTGAATAGGGTGAAAGGGTGGTGTCGGGCGGGCACAGGGTGTGATTCTCATGGATGTGCAGCGCAGATGGGGGGAGGTTTATGGCCCATGCATAAGACAGAGAGTGGGGGTGACCAGTGCGTGGGGGAGATGCTTGCAAGGGTGGGGAGTCATGCTGAGGATCGGCGGCGTGCAGAGAGTGGGTCTGGTCAAGGCATCTAAAATGGCTGCCGTGCACGACAAAAGTGTGGCATTGAAAAAAAGCAAGATGGCGCAGACAATGTTTATCAATACGAATTAATTTATAACAATTATTTTTAACAATATATTTACTCGCAGTGTAAAAATGGCGGTCAACACTTCCTGATTTCCTTCGAATCGAACGTTAACAGACGTCACGCAGCAAAAAAAAAAAACGCTCACGCGCAGCCGCTGGAAGACAAGTATCAACATATATGAGCATCCTCAGTCACCCTCAGAAAACATAGGGGGTCAGGATACGTCTCCCGTACCCCCTTATACCCATTTCTCACATTGTTTTTCCTCCATCTTGTAATTTAATTAAATCGAAACACAAAATGGCGAATTCCCGTTTCGCGTCCCGGTTCACCACCCGGTTCGCGAACCGGAAAGCGCTTCTACCGCAAAAAATCAATATTTTTTTATTTGCCCCACGGGACCCTTTAATAACCCCAACATCATTCCTAGGGGGTCAAGAAGGGTCTACTTGCCCCCTTTCATTAAATTCCCCCTTCGTTTTTCTCCTCCTCTTGTCTCTCGATCCTACCGAGAAACAAGATGGCGGCCGCTCCGGACTGTTTAGAATGTTGACAGATACCGGAGAGCCAATCAGCTTCACTACGCAAAGTTCCGTTACGCGAAAAGTTCGCGAACCGGAGCGCTATCCGGGACGCTGTCACAGATATATCTGTTTTTTAAAACGTTAATTTCTCAAAATCCACTGGAGCACATATATTGAGACCCAGCAAAGGCACATCGGGCTAACAGTCCCTACAATTTTGCCAAGTTTCGTGCAAATCCATTCAGCCGTTCGAGCTAAAAGTGAGGCCAAACGCCCTATGGAAAACTCAATGTTAAAAACGTGTTTTGGGACCCCCCTTTTTTCTCGGCCCCCCCTTTACGAAACCCCCCCAAATTTTTAGGGGCTGCTCAGAAACAAAATGTGCCATTTTCCTGAAAATTTCAGCCAATTCCGTCCACAAACGCCAAAGTTATTAGACATAGAATTTTCAAAAGTTCAATAGAGAAAAAATCCTAACTATATATACCTACTGGCGACCGCCAGTAGGTAATATATATGGACTCCGATGCGAGCTCATTGATAAGCAATTCCAGTGAAAACTTAACCTCCTCTTCCTCTAGAAATTCGGATTTAAACTTGGAAGGACTAACCAAACTCAGCTTGCAACAGGAAATGGATTTTATAGTGGAGGAAAGGTTACAGACTTTGAGGCAGGGCCAAGGCAAAAATTACTGCCAACAGACAAAGAAGGAACAAGCGAAGAAAAGAGAGACGCAAGCGGCAACAACGGCGCCCAAAAACAAACCAGAAAGAAGAAACCATGGGTGAAACGCCGCTAAATGACAATACGATAATAAACCTTTCTAACGTAACACTAACTAAAGCTGAGAAACAACTGCTATCGTTAGGCTTGAATTTTTGCCCTGTTCAGAGTTTTAATTATACAATGACCAGAGTCGATCTGTTCTTTTTCATAAGAAAATTAAAACTAAAAAAACATTTTGCGCTCAAAACCATCAAAGGCTCATCCTATGATAATGACAATGACACATCTGAGGAATCAATGATTGACAATTTGAATATGTTATCAGCATCGGATGTACACACTTTCTTGGATGCACATGACCTAAACACCTCCACCAATGATACCGAGGCGGACTTAGATGTCTCCACACAGGCGAGGCTTAGCAGAATATCTGTCTTGCAAAAGGGAGCGGGCCTCAGTCCGTTTAAAAGTAAATCCAAATTTGTTCCCTTAACACCTAAAGACGCTATCGACGTCTTCCATGACTGTGTAATAGTAGTAGTAGTAAAGCTTTATTTCGATATAGAAACATATCATAAAAGCAGAACGTCACAGCATAAAAACGATAATCAAAACAAAGCAACTTACAATTCATTTTACCATTAAAAGCATCTCATCATTTACACGAGAAAAGCATAAAATTAATAAGAATGAAAGGGGACACTTTATTGGATCGTCAGTTGTTTAGCAGTTCTTATGCGCCAAGCCCAGCCTAGGAATTTTGCCAAACAAATGGCAAAAAAGGGTCTTGCATCTGAGAGCAATATTCTTATAGCTTCCAGATGCGAGCGAGTTCCCAGGCTCCTACAAAGAGGCTTCAACCACCTCCATCTAGGGACCATATAGACTCGACACTCAAATAAAAAGTGTGCAACAGATTCAATTTTTAGCTCACAGAATGGGCAGTAGGGTACAGTTTGCAGGGGTGGTTTCCAGGTAGAGGTAAACTGACATAAAGGTAAGACCCCAACCCTGAATTTAAAGTATAATGCCCTATCATGTGAACTGTGGATCAGGTCCAAATATGGTTCCCTGGAGGGGATATCTTTAACCATCAAGAAATTGGCAACAGTTTTTGGATGATTTGATTTACCTAGTCTCTCGTTATCCACCCATGAACAATAAGCCTTCTTCAGTTCTTGTTTAGGAGGTGCTGTTTTATTTTCCCACGCAGCTCCTAGACCCAGCATGTACAGAACCCTCTTAACCTCTCTGAGCCAGGCGATCTTATGCCAGCCAGGTAAGGACAGTACATCTTTTAGGGCATCTGCATAGCTGTGGAGTTCGGGGACATTCCAAATTCTAGACCATAGTAATAAGGGGCGTAGTTTAGCTTGCTCGCAGATTGGGCGAGTACCTGCGTCAAACAAGAGGGGGATTGTGGGGGTGCTCTGGGGTAGCCTCATCAGATCTTTATGAAATTTATTTTCTAAGTGGGCCAAAGTGTCCACTCTCTGGGTACCCCAAAGTTCTGCGCCGTACAGTGCTGCGCTCACAACCCTGCCTCTATAAATATCAAGAAGTGCCCCAATAGGTTTTATGGAGGAAGCACGCTGTTCTTTAAGTAAAGCACCAACAACCCTCTTATGGGTTAGAAACACTTTTTGGTGGTGCGCCTTCCAGCTCATACTATCACAGAGACGTATGCCCAGCTAGTCAAAATCTGTGACCCGTTCTAATGTGACAGAGTCTAGAGTGGGGGGTTTGACAGATTTCTTAGGGGGGTTGAGGACAAGAAATGTGGTCTTGCCAATATTTATGGCCAATCCCTTGGTGTCACAGAAGGCCTTAAAGCTGGAAAGTAAGGATATTTGATATTTTGATATTTTTGGGTATTTGTAGAGCGCAGACATACGCTCCGGAAGGAGCATCTTGGCGCTAAGTTAGCAAGCAGCGGATACATAAGAGATGGTACGTGGTGAGGAGACTGAGGCTAGATAGCTGCCAATACAGAGGTATCTGATTGTTGCCTGCAGGTGATTTCGAAATCAGAAGGGTGTCATCCGCAAACAGGAGCGTCGGGATTTTCCTTCCAGCCAGGGATGGTGCATCTGCAGGATGTTGAAGGAGGTGCTCCACCACTCCATTGACATAAAGCGAGAACAGAGTGGGGGCAAGCACACACCCCTGGTGGACGCCCCTGTCTACTGGGATACACGGTGTTTTTTCTCCCTGGGCACCCCATCTGATTTGGGCAAAGTTGTTGTCATGAAATTTTATCAGCAAGGCCAGCAAGTAGGGAGGTAGACCTAACCCATCAAGGACCTTCCACAATAATGCTCGTGGGACCAGGTCGAAGGCTGCTTTTAAGTCTATGAAGACTAAATATAAACTGCCCCCTCCTAGCACCACTACCTTCCAATAGAGCATTAAGAGGCGGAATGTCTGCTCGACGGTGCCTGTCCCTGATCTAAAACCCGCTTGAAAATCAGACAATATCTGATTTTCTTCCACCCACTCCAGAATCCTGCCCAATACCACTTTCCCTGCTACCTTTTGCGTCGAATCCAGCAAGCTGATGGGGCGGTAATTAGCTGGGTCTTCCCTGCTACCTTTCTTGAAAATGGGGACTACTTCAGCGCCCCTCCAAGAGTCAGGGAAAGACCCCCCAACATAACCTCATTAAGAAGTGCAGCAATTAATCTGCTCCAAAATGGGGGATTATTTTTTATCAAGTCGCCCGGGATACCGTCAGGGCCTGCCGCTTTGTTGGAAACAATACACCTAATTGCCTTCTCTACTTCCAAGGTGGTGAATAGGCTTTCATTTGGTGGGAGATCTATGAAGCTAAGCCGTGGGACCGGGTCTGTTTGTGGAGGCCCTGTGTGAGCCGAATACAATTTCGAAAAATGGGCAAACCAGGCAACGCCAGGGATATTACAAGTCAATTGTTGATCAATGGGCTTATCTCTTGATCTTAACAAGTCCCAGAACCCCTTAGCATCTTTCCTTGTGCTCGCCTCCGTTAGGTCACGCCAAAAGTTGAAATCATATGTCCGCTTGGCCTCAGTCACAGATTTCCTATAAAGCTTCCTTGCAGACCTGATGTTAGCTTGGTCTTTTCCTTTTACTGCAGCAATAAGATCACCCTTAGCAATTCGACATTTAGCTGTGAACCACTTTTCGCTTAATCTCGGGGCTCCCTTTGAAGCGGTTCTGGAGCTGGGTTTGGGAATGGTGAACAGCCCACTTAGTGCCGTTACAGTCTCTGTAAATAACGATAAGACCATCTTGCTAGCGCCATTTGTGGTATCAAGCCTAGATTCAGCCTCTAATAAAATGGTTTCAGCTTGTGTCATCCTTGCCTCATCTGCTGAGACTCTTGCCGATTTAAGACGTCTGCCACAGTTTGAGGGGAGAATCTCATGTGAAGCTTTCCATGTCTGGTCGGAAGTTTCTTGAGACCCAATTTGCCAGGGGACAAAAATAGTTAAAGCAAGAGGGTTGTGGTCGCTGTCACAGGTCTCTATAACCTCCATGTCGTGGTGGTATGGCCAGAGGTTATAATTGAGCATAATAAAGTCGATTCTGGATGAGTGGCCCGTCCTATTATATGTATGGGCACCCATGGGATCTGATTTAGAACGCCCATTCGTTGCTCTCAGGTTATACTCCATGCAGAGTGCGTTTATATCAATCGCCCTTTGTGTCCATTTAGGGATCGGCTCGAGGTTCAAGATAGGGATACCCCTCCTGTTATCCTCATCGTTGGTATCCAGGATGTCTTCTTTAGCTAAAGGCTCAAAACAGCAATTAAAATCACCTGCCAGAAGGACGAAAGAATCGGCGTCGCAGGCAGCCAAGTTGTTGCTTAAGCCTAAAGAATTTAGAAATCCTCCGTTCCTATTGCCCCTTAAGTAGAGATTAAATAGTTCTAATTTCCTTCCCCCTTTGCAATGCAGTGATAGCCATTGAAGGTCAGATGTTTGGGGGGTCCTTTGAGAAACACTGAGGTCTAGTGCTATGTTGATCCAGATAAGAAGACCGCCGGACGGGCGTCCTTTGGAACCTTGGTGATGTACAGCCGGGACATAGAAGGTCGAAAACCCCACTCTATGTCTTGGTTCCTGGCACCATGTTTCCTGTAGCAAGCAAATGTCATAGGGTGCCAGGAATGTAATAAGTGACATTAAGAAATTATACAAGCAAACTAATTCCAAATCGAAAAGGAAAGTTTCATTTATGAGAAGAGAGCATGGCAAATTAATAAAGAAGCTTGGAGAAAATCATGAATTAGTAATAAAAAAATCCGACAAGGGTGGTAACCTCGTGATCTGGCCCAAACAAGATTACATTTCTGAGGCCAAGCGACAACTTTCAGATCCCTTGTGTTACAAAGTCTCCAGCCATAAAGAATACCTCCATGCCAAGAGTGAACTACAACGGTTGCTATCCCAATGGAAGAGAGAAGGACTGATTTCCACCGAGGAATACAAATTCATGAATACAGAATTTCCAATAATGCCATCTTTGTATTTGATTCCGAAGGTGAATAAGGGAGTCACACCAGTACCGGGGAGGCCAATTGTTTCTGCCATTAAGAGCATGGGCGAAAACGTTGGCCAATATATTGACTTCTTTCTTCAAGATATCGTGAAAAATCTTGATAGCTATGTTCGTGACACTAGTGATTTCTTGGACAAGATTGCCTGCATTGATTGGGAAGACAACATGTGGCTGATCTCGTTGGACGTTGAATCGTTATACACGAGTATCAACCACGACCAAGGCATGAATGCAATCAAATATTTCTTGGACAAGAAACCCATGGCTTTTTATGAGCATAATAAGGTCATATTGGGACTAATTCATTGGTGTTTACATAATAATTTCTTCACATTTGGCAAAGACATTTACAAACAAATGAGAGGGGTGGCGATGGGGGCCTGTTTCTCCCCCAGCTATGCGTGTTTACACGTAGGCCGGTGGGAGGAGCAGGTCCTCACCGCTTTACACTCCACCACCATGGGGGAACATGTTGTTTGTTATCTGAGGTATATAGATGACATATTCATGGTGTGGAAAGGGTCCAAAAATGAGGCTTTGATGTTTATACAAGATATGAATGATAACTCCATGAATCTAAAGTTTTCTGTTAACATCAGCCAAATCAGGATGCAATTTTTGGACGTGGAGATCTATGTTTCAGATGCCAAGCTCAGCACTACACTCGATAGGAAGTCCACTGCTGGCAACATGACTTTACATGCTGCCAGTATGCACCCCAAACATACCATCATGGGGATACCCTATGGAGAGATATTAAGACTCAAACGAATCTGCAGTTCCCCTTCTGACTACAAACAGTGTTTAGATGAATTGTTAGCACGATTAAAAGTCAGGGGTTATTCTGATAATATTCTTAGGATAGGAGTGGAAAAATCAGAACTTAGATCTAGGGAAAGTCTATTTCCTTCACCACAGACACAGTCAGAAGGCAACAAAATTCCTGATACCCAACAAGATGGCCCAAGGATGATTACAGCTTTTAGCAGCGAAGACAGGAAATTAAAGGCAATTTTTAAAAAGAATTGGCCTATAGTGTTAAGTGACCATATACTGAATACCAGGTTACCAGCCAATCCTATCATCACTTTCAGACGGGCAAAAAGTATGGGGTCCGTTCTGGACAAACCTGCCCCTGAATTGAAAACTAAAACCCCTTGGTTAAAGCCTTCTAAAGGTTTTTTCAAGTGCTCCAGCTGCCGCGCTTGTAGATTTGGCATTAACACCTCGCAATATTTAACTCCTTTTGCTACAGAGCCAAAAAAGATCACAGGCAATTTTAATTGTAAAACAGATTTTGCCGTGTATGTCCTGACGTGTACCTGCGGTTTACGATATGTTGGTAGTACCAAGCTGCAGGTACACGTCAGGATTCTACAACATTTGTGCGCGATATTGCGCAGTGACCCTGCCTATCCGGTAGCCCGGCATTTTAAAAGAGCACATAACAAAGATTTATTGTGTTTAAAGTACTTTGTGATCTGTGCCATACCACCCCTGAAGAGAGGAGGAGACAGGGAATCACTTCTAAGACAGCTGGAGACTAGGATGATATTAGAGCTAGACACACGTTGGCCGAACGGATTGAACAATATTGATGAGATGCATCACTTTTTGTAATGCATTGCTTTGTTCTTCCGTCTAATTTTGCCTGCATATTTTCCCAGACCCGCACCCATTACCTTTTCTCCCTCTTAGTTAGGTTCCCTATTTTGAGGTTGAGGGCGGGTCTGTAAACATTTCCTCTTGCTGCTCTATGTAAATAATTTGATGAAATCTTTCTTTTTTGTAAATATGAAGATGTAGATATTTTGTACAGGTATATATTTTTCATATGTCTATATCTGTATATACTTGTATTTTTCTATTTTTCTATCTTTCTACTTTTCTACATTGCATTTTTTCTGTCTATACTGTTTTCTACTTGATAGGATGTAGGACATCTTAGACACAGACATGAAATCACCATATATAAATTTTGTGGGTTTTACATTTGTTAATAGAGGTGTATATATATGCTATTTAATGTTTTGTATATATATCATCAATTGATTGTCACCAATCTAGGTGTATCTACTGGATTTCATAATATTTTAATTATTTATGCTATTTATTATTATTAAGATACGAACCATGCACATAGAATGGAGTGGTAATCAGTTATACCCATATGAAATAGGGATGTGCTTAGATATGGTCTTTCGTACTTGAATTAATGAATGGTATTGCACTTTATCTCGTACAGCTTTCTCTCCCTTGCACTTTTTTCAACCTTGCACTTTATCTTCAACCTTCACTTAGCACTTTATCAACTGCCATGTTTATATGATCAGACAATTTAGTTGTACATTTATTTAGTATGGGAGTTTCCCAGCTTTAGCAACTTGGTAGTATTCTCCCAAGAAATTAGGTTTTGCCATATTGAGATACTATGTGATGTAAATAGTCTTAAATACGTTGACAGCCTATAAATGTACATATAGGATTATGGATTTAACCAGTGATTTATCTTATTTGTCATTCTTGTCTGATTATGGATTTAACCGGTAATTTATTTTTGTGGTATGTTACCGTCAGATGTATTCACTTATATATACTGTGGCAGTATGTTTTCACTATCTATTTAGTCACATGACTCACTACGTCACTGTGAAGGGGTGGTCACTTTTTGAAACTGCATTTAAAAAGCATTAAGTCCTATGTACATGTTGAAGCGTGAACAAGGGCATACCTTGCCAGAAACCCGTAGCTGCTTTCTGTGTACCGAATAAAAATATCGATATGCTGATGTTGTGTGGTCCGTCTCCCTTCTGTTTGCTGGTGTGCTGAGCAGGCGCCGGAAACACCGAGAAATCCAGAGGAGTCACGTGTTTCATATATATATATATATATATATATATATATATATATATATATTCACTGAAAAAACCATAGGTTATAGACCATATATAGTTAGGAATTTGCTTTTACAAAACCTTGAAAATTCACTGAAAAAACCATAGGTTATAGACCATATATAGTTAGGGATTAGCATTTACAAAACCTTATTTTATTCGCACAAAACCATTGAAATTCCATATATAGTTAGTTGCACTAACTATATATCGCGGACCCGCAATCCACTGCTAATGATGTCACATATTACATCATTCATGACATGGTCAGTGACATCACTGATGACATCACTGATGACATCTCAAATGACATCACTGATGACATCACTGATGACATCACTGATGACAACACCCAGTGACTGTATGTTTCTGTAAAGTTAAAATATGTCTTACATATTGAAGAATGAGTGGATGTATAAGTGTCTGGATGAAGGATTTAGTAGGTGCATGACGGACTGTATGAGAGAATGATTAAATGTGTCTCACTGAGTGCATGGGTTAGTGACTAAAGTGTCTTAATTTGGCAATCATTATATATGTTGTTCTGTAAACTGCTGCATGTTTAAATCAGTAGCTATATCAGTAACTATATGGGTTATTGAATGGTTGCCCAAGTATTTGTATGGGAGACTGAGTATGTTTGTGGGTGGCTAGGAGGTGTATGACTCTGTGCATAGATGTGTGAGCAGTTGATTCCCTAGGTGTATGGGTTCAAAAGTGCATGTAGAAACAGCTGTATGGACAGTTGACTGTGTGCATGAGTGTATTGGTGAGTGAATGGATATCTCAGTGCTACATGTCAAAGTAAGTACATATGTAAAACACAGTCCATGTGAGAGTTGACATATATAAATAACTGAACATAAGAGCCAGTGAATGTGAGAGTGACTGTATGGATCATTGTGAACTTGTATCAGGGATTGTATAAGAGAGTACATATGTGTTAGTATATGTTTGAATAAGTAAGGTGTGTATAACTGTATAGTTGAGGAAATGGAGGTGTGATTGATTCTTTGCATGACTGCCTAGGTGTGTGAGTAACTCCATGGATGTGTGACAGTCTGTGAGTGTCTGTTTACACTGAGTGTATCTAAGGTTATATTAGAGTCTGAAGATGTTCATTGTATTATCACATAAATGATATCATCAATGATGTGATCAGTAATGTCAAATGAGATGTCAGTGATGTCATCAGTGATGTCATTTGAGATGTCATCAGTGATGTCATCAGTGATGTCATTTGAGATGTCATCAGTGATGTCATCAGTGATGTCACTGACCATGTCATGAATGATGTAATATGTGACATCATTAGCAGTGGATTGCGGGTCTGCGATATATAGTTAGTGCAACTAACTATATATGGAATGTCAATGGTTTTGTGCGAATAAAATAAGGTTTTGTAAATGCTAATCCCTAACTATATATGGTCTATAACCTATGGTTTTTTCAGTGAATTTTCAAGGTTTTGTAAATGCAAATTCCTAACTATATATGGTCTATAACCTATGGTTTTTTCAGTGAATTTCATTGGTTTTTTAAAAGCTAATATCTATAGCTGTAAAATATATTCTTTATTACGTGACGTATCACGTAGCCCGTGAGACGCCTCATGATGCATCGCATAACCGTGACGTATCGTCTCTGCAGCGCAAACAAAACCCGTAACGTAAGCGCGCCAGAGCACGCTTAAAGATATATATATATTTTTTTAACCTTAATTAGACAAAATCCACACGTGCACATATCACAAACGTTCAAAAAACACAATATGTCGGACTCCCGTTACGCTGGCGGTTAGCTGCCCGGTTAACGTACCGGGAAGCACCTTTACCGCGAAAAATCGCAATTTTTTTTTCTTTTGCCCCGCGGGGAACTTTAATAACCCCCTCATCAATCTTAGGGGTTCAGGAGGGGTCTACCTTACCCCTTTCCTTCATTTACACCTTTTTTTTTTCCACCTCTTGTCTCTCGATCCCACAGAGATAAGATGGCGGCCGCTCCAGACTGTTTACAATGTTAACAGCCAATCAGCTTCTCCTCAGACTCCCGGTACACTGCCAGTTAGCTTCCCGGTTAGCTGCCTGGTTAGCTGCCCGGTTCGCGTACCAAGACGCGTCTCTACGGCGAAAAAATCGGATTTTTTTTTTTTTTTGGGCCCCGCATGGCTCTATAATATCCCCCTCATCAATCCTAGGGGGTCAGAAGGGGTCTACCTTGCCCCCTTTCCTTCATTTCCCCCTTTGTTTTAGCCTCCTCTTGTCTCTCGATCCTACCGAGAGACAAGATGGCGGCCGCTCCGAACTGTTTACAATGTTGACAGCCAGTCAGCTACTCCTCAGACTCCCGTTACACTGCCAGTTAGCTTCCCGGTTAGCTGCCCGGTTAGCTGCCCGGTTCGCGTACCAAGACGCGTCTCTACGGCGAAAAAATCGGAAATTGTTTTTTTTTTTTTTGGGCCCCGCATGGCTCTATAATATCCCCCTCATCAATCCTAGGGGGTCAGAAGGGGTCTACCTTGCCCCCTTTCCTTCATTTCCCCCTTTGTTTTGGCCTCCTCTTGTCTCTCGATCCTACCGAGAGACAAGATGGCGGCCGCTCCAGACTGTTTAGAATGTTGACAGACACCGGAGAGCCAATCAGCTTCGCATCGCAAAGTTCCGTTACGCGAAAAGTACGCGAACCGGAGCGCTGCCCGGAGCGCTGTTACAGATATATATCTTTTTTTGAACGTTAATTTCTCAAAATCCACTGGAGCACATATATTGAGGCCTAGCAAAGGCACATCGGGCTAACAGTCCCTACAGTTTTGCCAAGTTTCGTGCAAATCCATTCAGCCGTTCGAGCTAAAAGTGAGGCCAACCGCCCTATGGAAAAATGAATGGGAAAAACGCGTTTTGGGACCCCCCTTTTTTCTCGGCCCCCCCTTGACGAACCCCGCCCCCAAATTTTCAGGGACTGCTCAGAAACAAAATGTGCAATTTTCCTGAAAATTTCAGCCAATTCCGTCCACAAACGCCAAAGTTATTAGACATAGAATTTTCAAAAGTTCCATAGAGAAAAAATCCTAACTATATATACCTACTGGCGATATATTTATATAATACATATTTAAATAACGATCCAAACCACATTCACTGGATGATGTCATCAGTGAAGTCATTTGAGATGTCATCAGTGATGTCATCAGTGATGTCACTGACCATGTCATGAATGATGTAATATGTGATATAATCAGTAGTGGATTGCGGGCACACAAGTAATATTTATTACAACTAACTATAACTGGGGAATTTCCATGGTTTTATACAAGTGAAATGTCCAGCTAACTATAACACCCCTGAAACCTATGTTTTTTTAAGTGAATTTTTAAGGTTTTTTAAATGCTAATTCCTAACTATAACTTATCTGAAACCTATGGTTTTTTCAGTGAATGTATATATGGCTAAGGTGCGGGGTTACTTGCACGAATAAAATATTTGCACCTTCAAAATTTGGGTCCGCTGTCGTCCTTCTAACTCCTCAAGGTGTCGACTTTCCTGTATCCTACCTGAACAACGTCGCGCTGAAGAAGGCTCGAACGGAGCTGAAATGCATTCGCATGGACTTGGTTCTCCTATGAAATGAAATAAAAGGAAATACCCCCTTCTGACTCCCCTGTGTGGCCTCACCTTCTTGCTTCTGCAGAGGTAATCCAGTCATATATATATATATATATATATATATATATATATATATATATATATATATATATATATATATATATATATATATATAAGCAGAACTTCGTCTTCAAAGCACCAAATCTCGAGGAAAAGCTGAACACGGACCCAGGAAGTTAAGTGCATGAATTTATATATTCTCCATAGACACCATGCACCGCCATGACGATATATATATATATGACACGCTCCCAGTCACTGCCAGACAAATTTTCATCAAACCACTTTAGACAACTCAGGAAGACAGCACACACTGGATAAAAAAGATTCTTCAGCCGTAGTCTTTTATTTAGATCTTGTCATCATTTTTCTTCAATTAAGGAAAGTGTACGTGTGACAGAAAGAAACAGACCTAGGCATTTCGGTAAAAGCCTTTAACTGGGTCATAGTGTTAGTGTTCATAGTGTCATGTTTAAAGGGCAACCGCCCTCCTCCCACCACCCATTTAAAATCAATTATAAACTTTTTTAAGAAATTAACCCCGATTTCCACTTTAGCACATGTATAATCATGAAGTACACAACATTATCCAAATGGTAAAGGTTGATACAGTACATTAAACTGCTTCTGTTCAGATGAAGTACCGGACTCATAGATACAATTGTACAGACTGTGGCAGAACTGATGTTAATTGATACTCTGGCCAGAATTCAAACTAAACTACAAACATATATAAATGAGGGTGCTAGTACCCCATATTCCAGTTGGTCACTTGTACAGTACTTTTGTTGATGCGCAAAATTCGGAGCCACTTCACTGTAAACTCCAGTTGTACGTTTACTTGTACTCCCTAGGAAAGTGCCAGTACAAACCCTGAGACATTCTGTTGATTCGCTGAATATTTAAAATGTGCAAAGTTCCCAATATTTCTATATCCCATTCCTTCATTTTAACTATGCTACATGCATATATGAAAGTGCTAGTGCTCCACACTCAGGTTAATTACTTTTGCCGTATTTTTATCAATGTGAAGTTTGCAAGCACCCTAAGGTAGCAAACATGTTGTGCTTTTACTTGTACCCCATAAGAAAGTGCAAGTGCCAACCCTAAAACACTCAGATGGTTCACAGTACCCTTATACTGTGCAAAATCCGCAATATTTACATATTTCATACTTTTTTATATGAAATGTGCAAGTTTCTCAAAATCAAAAGCCCTGGAAATTAGAGTGTCACAAGAAAAGGTGGAACTGTATGTCTTACCCCCGCACAACAACTAGCTGCATTCGTTTTCATCCTCTTATTCTTATCAATATCTAAATTCATGCCTGTAAAGTACACAATGTTGTCCCAACCACATATTGATGGACCCCTAATTCTAATTGTTTATATGTATATATGGGAGGGGAGAAGAGGAAAAGGTGATGTGTTTTCCATCTCATATCATACTCTGTCTGCAAGAGCATAATCAATGTCTCAAACATGGGAGCAGCATACTCAAAAATGCATTAGAGCAAGGTTAGAAACCAGACCAAAGAAATTCTAAAGGTTTGGTCATCATTGCACATTCTCTGGCCCGCCCACAACAGTATTGCACCTTATTTTAATTGCGTTCATATACAGGATATACACTGGCCTCTTAATAACCTTGTAAGAATGTATATGGTTCTGCATCTGTGTTTAGGCCCCATGGGATCTCAGTCCCAATTGTTATAATTGACTTTGATTCTGCCTTTCACAAAGTCAATTTACGATTTTCTCTGATCTTCAACAGGATATGTTCAATGCCAAAGAATGTAAAATTATTCAGGCTTCCATCCTGTTCCTTCCAGATATGTTTAGACATGGCATAAGTGAAGTCTTTATTGGCTCTCATATGTTGGAAAATATGCAATTTTAATTTGTTCACCCTACTGCCAATGTATTGATTCCCATATCTGCATTCTAGGATGTATACTTACATAGTATCCTCTCCTTAGTTTTTTTTTCACGACTGAAAGTTTTAATGTCCATCTGATTTTGTCCATATTGGACCTGCCTCACATTTGTGCTATTTTACAAAGCTGTTGGTCTTGAGGCAGGTCTGTCTGGCTGCTACTTTCTCTGATCGGTGAAAATAACTTTGGTTAAGAGATCACCCAAAGACAGTGCCTTCCTATATGTGACATTGAGATGCTCCAAGGTTTGGCCTCTCATATCTTGATCCTTTCTCAATACTTTCCAGTGACTTCTTAATGCTTCCTTAATGGCTCTACTTGATGTATTGAAGTCAGAAAAAATCTTAGCCCTTCTTTGTCTTTGTTTTTTCTTCTTTTGACATTTTTGGAAACAAAAAGTTTTCTCTTCTCTGCTTCTTTACTCTCGTTTTGGCATCATTCAGTAAAGTCACTGAATAGCCCCATCTACTAAATCTGTTATCTCCATTACATTGAGCTATGCTTCCTATTCTTGATCTTCTGAGCAGTGTCTTTGAGCCCTCAGAAACTCTCTTTATGGCACCCTCCATTTTAGAGTTTTGGTACGGGCATTATTGGCAGCCAGGATGCTATTTCACACAGTCCATTTACGAAACAAGGTGGTACAGATCTTCCCATTTTCAATATATACTTCTATATTCAGATAGTCGATTTCTTTCTTGATGATGGTGTAGGCAAATTTTTATTTAACCCCTTCCATGCTGATGACAGAACGGTTCCGTCATCAGCTACGGGTGAGCTGTGCTGATGACGGAACCGTTCCGTCATGAGCCCGTTAGAACCTTAGAACCCTCAGCACAGCGCGAAAATTCGCGCCGCGCTGAAGGGGTTAATAGCATAATGATTTAAAGATTTTTTTAAAATACTTCAGTTCTTCTGTTTCTCCGTCCCATATTCAAAAAAGTTCATCGATATAACGTACCCAAAGTACCACCTTCTCCATCCTGTCCTTGTACTCTTCTGACCAAACACACTCTGCATCCCAGTATCCCATTGTCAAATGTGCATATGTAGGCACCTATGAGGTGCCAATGGCTGTACCTCTGCTTTGCCTATAAAATTTCTCATCAAAGATAAAAACATTATTAGTTAAGCAAAAATATATATATAATTTCAAAATGTGATCCCAAAAATTCTACATATTACAGTGTGTATATTTGTATATTTATATATATATATATATATATATATATATATATATATATATATATATATATATATATATATATATATACTAGCAGCCCGCCCCAGCGTTGCCTGGGGCAGAAAGGGGCTGGGGGCAGTACACCCGCTCCCGCCCCGACCCCCCCCCGCCCCCACTCCCTCCCGCCCCCACTCCTCCCGCCTGTCCCTCTGTGCACACCTGCTCCCGCCCCCCTCCCGGCCCAACTCCCTCCCGCCCTGATTTCAATGAGCATTTACTTTACCTGAGCTGCCGCTCCTTCCCGCAATCTTCACTTTACCGCCGCTCCTCTTCGCCATGACGCGCCCGCGCTCCTCCCTTCACCACAGCTCCATGCTCACTTCACCGCAGCTCCATGTCTCTCCTCCTCGTCATCACGCACGTCGCGGCCAGCGCTACGTCACGGCCAGAGAAGCGTCGCGGCCGGCGCTACTTTCAGGGCTCTACTTTTTTAAAAAAGTTATATTTTTAAATGTACGTTTTATTTTTATTTTTTATAGCCTATGTCCATCTGCACACCCTGACAATTTCTACAATGTATCGGGTGTGTGGATTGGCGCTGTGGTTCCCGAGTTTACCTTGCCAAAAGGTTTGTGTTCTCTCTTTATAATAGTAGTATATATATATATATATATATATATATATATATATATATATATATATATATATATATATATATATATATATATATATATATATATATATATATATATATCAATCCAATTGCAGGGTGCACAAAAGTGAAGGAGTCTTTACCCGGAGAAGTTGAAACACAGGCTTTATTTATCTTTCCTGCCAGCAAAAGGTCTCCGCATCCCATCCATTTCAAATATGCGCCGGACGCGTTTCAAGACAGAAGTCTCTTCATCAGCGGCATGTTGATTTGAAGCTGCTTGCACGTTTCCTCACACGCACCTGTATTAAAACCTCACCACTGTGGGCGTGGCTTGTTACAGAGCCTGCTGGCTCTTGTAGTGCGCTGTGGTTCTTACCCTGGTGGGCGTGCACATAGTTCCAAATAATAAACACAGTAAGTTCCCAGTGGATGGAGGGGGGTGACTGCCGATGCCCTTTGCCCTGCTTTGCGGTCGATATCCTGGTGAGCGGCTGTCGTCCCGCACCGACAACCACTCACTCTCCGCTCCTGTAAATCCCAATGCCGCCAGCATCAGGACAGGACCCACAGCTAGGTGGTGAGCCTCCTTCGCGACCGTAGCCAGCCGCTAAACATCAATCCAATTGCAGGGTGCACAAAAGTGAAGGAGTCTTTACCCGGAGAAGTTGAAACACAGGCTTTATTTATCTTTCCTGCCAGCAAAAGGTCTCCGCATCCCATCCATTTCAAATATGCGCCGGACGCGTTTCAAGACAGAAGTCTCTTCATCAGCGGCATGTTGATTTGAAGCTGCTTGCACGTTTCCTCACACGCACCTGTATTAAAACCTCACCACTGTGGGCGTGGCTTGTTACAGAGCCTGCTGGCTCTTGTAGTGCGCTGTGGTTCTTACCCTGGTGGGCGTGCACATAGTTCCAAATGATAAACACAGTAAGTTCCCAGTGGATGGAGGGGGGTGACTGCCGATGCCCTTTGCCCTGCTTTGCGGTCGATATCCTGGTGAGCGGCTGTCGTCCCGCACCGACAACCACTCACTCTCCGCTCCTTACCACCAGGGTAAGAACCACAGCGCACTACAAGAGCCAGCAGGCTCTGTAACAAGCCACGCCCACAGTGGTGAGGTTTTAATACAGGTGCGTGTGAGGAAACGTGCAAGCAGCTTCAAATCAACATGCCGCTGATGAAGAGACTTCTGTCTTGAAACGCGTCCGGCGCATATTTGAAATGGATGGGATGCGGAGACCTTTTGCTGGCAGGAAAGATAAATAAAGCCTGTGTTTCAACTTCTCCGGGTAAAGACTCCTTCACTTTTGTGCACCCTGCAATTGGATTGATATATATATATATATATATATATATATATATATATATATATATATATATATATATATATATATATATATATATATATATATATATATATATATATATATTACCTACTGGCAGTCACCAGTAGGTAGTTATAGTTAGGACCTAGTTTCCATAGGAAATCCGCAACATTCTATTGGGAATAACTTTGGCGCCGGTAGATGAATCTTCGCGAATTTCTCAAAGAAGATGGCCCGCTCCGCTCTTTCCCTGAAAGTTTTGGGGGGATTCGTCGAGAAAAAAGGGAGGTCCCAAAACGTGTTTTCCCCATGTTATTTTCCATTGGATGATTAGACACGGCTACAGCCCAAACGGCTGAACGGAATTACAAGAAATTTGGCAAAATGTTAGAGTCTGATTCGCAGATCACGCTTTTGCCTAAATGGTGTAAATCCCTCCAGTAGTTCCTGAGAAAATCAAAAGAAAAAAAAATATATCTATAAGCGCGTACCGTAAGCGTACCGTACGCGTACGGTGCGCGCACGGTACGCCTACCTTCCCGTGCACGAGCTGCATGCTGATTGGCTGTCAACTGTCTGTCAACACTCCAAACCAGAAATTGTTGGCAGCCATCTGGTGCCTCAGTAGACTGAGGCACAAGAAAGCAGAAAAACAAACGTGTAGAACTCAAAAAGGGGGCAGGGTAGAAACACCCTGAACCCCTAGGCCTGCCCAGGTGGTCCCACAAGGACCCCCAAGGCCCAAACATTTTTTTTTCAACCCGGTCTGTGTTTTTTTCAAATTACCCCCGGGGGGACCAAATCGCGGTTGCAGAGAGGTGTAAAACATTTTTTTCAATTTATATTAAAAATATGTAATGTAATTTAAAAAATAAAATATCTGAAAATAAATAATTTAAAAATAATGTAGTAAATCAGTATAAAAAATATAACAATTAATACATTTAAAAATGATCATTTACAAAACCATTGAAATTCACTGAAAAACCATAGGTTTCAGCCACGTTATAGTTAGGATTTACCATTTAAAAAACCTTTGAAATTCACTGAAAAAAACCATAGGTTTCAACCACGTTATAGTTAGGAAGTAGCATTTTAAAAACCTTTGAAATTCACTGAAAAAACCAGAGGTTTCACACCAGTTATAGTTAGCTGGCCATTTTACTCATACAAAACCTTTGAAATTCCCCCTTTATAGTTAGTTCAGCTAACTATACCTTGCGCGCCTGCAATGCACTGCTGACGTCAACTCCTCCTATCACAATTTTTCCTGTCTCCGGGCGCGTTACAAGTGCTGAATAACATAACATAACATAATGTGACTTATTAATGTCAAAGCTTCCATGTGTTAAGGAAATACACTTCTTTGAATTTTGATCAGACTTTATCATATTTACACAATGCTTGTTGGATGATTTCCATGAGCTCTTAGTTAAGAATGAGTCAGTCATATGAGATATTACCATAACGCACGTCTACTTGCAAATATGTAAGGCCTTTGCTGCTTCTTTCCCTGTAGTATCTCTCAAGATTTTAATACGTTTTATTATTAAAAAGGCAAAATGTTTATTTCTTCATTTTCCTCTCATGCTTTCTCTTGTTCTTTTTCAATGCTGTAACTACCCCTTGTTTCCCTTATATTTTTGCAATATTTCCTTGCTTTTTCTATTACAGTGATTGTTTCATCTCTTTCATTCTCTTTTCCTTGTGTAAATTTTGTTCCATTCCCTTAAACTGACTTTTCATTTAGCATTCGAGATCTCCCTTTATTTCCTTTGTTTTACATGTAATTAATATGTTGAGACTGTCAGCTCAAATAACCGGAGGCCAGACTGGATAAACCATCGGAACCGTTAAGCACTTGATTGCGGCACTTTCTGGCCGCCCCCCTGAGCAGAGCGACTGGTGCATTTCTAGCAGCAGCTCTGCTCGGAGCGCTGCTGCTTCTGCCTGCTCAGCCGAGGTTCGCCTCTCCTGGGGTGGGCGGGGCTGCTGTGGGTCCGAGTCGTCTAATAAGCAAAACATCCGAAGAGTAGGGAATGCGCGTTCCCAAAGGGATGCCACATATTGCACAGCATCGGCTCCAGAGGCCAGGAGAGGGCGCCAGTGAGCGAGGCGGACAGAGAGTGGGCTCACACGCGGATCGTGGCGAGCCCTCGCTCTGCGGCTTCCTTCTGCAGCTAGCGGGCTGGAGAGGCGCGGGTGGAGGAGTGCGGTCTGACGGGGAGAGGGCGAGGAGGCAATGTAGAGGGGAGGCGCTTCCCTTCTGTCCTCTGGTATTTCCACAATGTTTTTCTACCTTCCGCTTAACCGAACTCCGGAGTAGACTGGACTCAACTTTTGGAGAAGCTCCTCTTCCTGGGAGCACTGCACGCTCGGCCGGCTGCAGCCCCTGCACGACTGGGGCCGAGGTCTGACACACCTCCCTGAGTCGGAACCCCGGTGCCTCAAAAGCTGCCACACAACTGGATTCCTGGAGAGTCGCACTGCTGGACCCTAAACCCAGTCTGGATTCCACATCTGGGTTCCCGGAGCATCAGTACAGTGGTCACACGAAGCAGCTTTAGAACAACCTGAACTGGACCCCTGAGCCTCATCACAGCGCCGATTGGACTCCTGAGCCTCGTCCTAGCGCCCTGACTGGACCCCCGAGCCTCGTCCTAGCGCCCTGACTGGAGCCTCGTCCAAGCGCCCTGACTGGACCCCTGAGCCTTGTCACAGCGCCCTGAGCCCATTTTGTATCTGTTAGCCGGACCCGTGGAGCATCACTACAGTGGACCTAGACAGCATCTTTGGAGCACCTCGAGCTGGACCCCTGAGCCGCGTCATAGCGCCCAGAGCTCCTGCAGCAGGTAAGCTTGCCTTAATCACACTCCTGCTGTCTGCATGTGTCCCGTGAGCGTCCTCCCTGCGAGTTTGGTTTGGGGAAGGTATTTTCTCTGGGATCAGTTCTACTGTGACTGATAACCAGAACCGTTCTTCACTGCTCCGGATTCCAGGTCCTGTCACCGGATCCCAGTGATGGCGGGACCTTACCGGGAGGGACCTGGCGATTCTCACGGGATCTGTAGTGAGCGAGGGCTTCAGTGGAGGGAAACATTAAGTTGAAAGTTTTGCAGAGTTTTTGTCTGCCTCGATGCACGGGTTCATTTCTAGGATTGGGGAGGCGGGAACCCTCCTGGCCCAGCAGCTGTCACTCAGTCCATTCACCGCTGGAATCATTTGAATCCCCATGGCCATGGTGGTCTGTCCACGCTGAGCTTTGTATGTCAGTTAAGATAGCCGAGCTAACGGGTGGCAGATGCTTTAGGAGGCACCGGAGTCTAAGCCAGATCCCCCACCCAATGCCTGGCAGGAATTGAGACACCTCTCTGGGATGGAGCAAAGGGCGGAGTTTTAGAGCCGCTTCAGTATCCGCCTGTGTATTTTACGGACTTCTCTGTCGCAGATGGGCTTTTACCCTGGTTCTGCGCCGGGGTCTCTCTCGGTATCACCATCTATTTGTTGGGAACGGTGCAGTATCTCCTAGGTAAAGTGCATTCTGCCCTTCTGCCGCCAGGTGGCGCTGACAGAGAAGATTCAACGGCAGGATAGGAGGATAAAGGCACCCAGCACTCAATCTACAGACCCACCCGCCGGGTTTGGGGTCTCCAGGGTCACCATGAGGAAAGAGTGAACATTTAGTAGACTTGGGGGCGTGGGTTAGCTTTCTGCTATTTCCAGGAAACAAATCCTTTTAAAGCAGAGATCCCTGCCCATTTTACACAAAGCCCCGAAAGAACGACGTCCCTCCCGCTGTAGAGGCGTAAAGTGCTTGGGAAAGACCCCCCTCCCCGGGGTGATGAAGCCTTCATTGGCACGGGCCCACCAGTATAAGGGCAAAAAACTATCACTAAGTGATCACGTCATAACACGTGTGCATGGTGTTTAGACTTATTTATTTATTTATGCGTTTTTATATAGCGCGGACTTTACCCGAAGGTGTCAGAGCGCTTCACAATAGGAACATAACTGATACATGAGAACATTACAAGTGAACAAATTACAAAAGCAAACGCTACATTACATGAGGCAAAGGTGACAATTGTGAGCAAACAAAATACAAGAGGTAGCAAACGGTGCATTACAGGAGGAAAAAGTGACGTGTGCAGGTTACAAAAGCGGAACCCGAGGTATAATACTGCAATAAATGGAGGACACTCAAACACAAGAACAAACGTTATGAGCCAATGGTGGCACTTGTGCAAGTATCGAAAGCAAGCAAAACGTAAGAGGTAGCAAACAGTGTGTTACAAGAGAAAAGAATAGGTTTTAGAACTTGGTGTGGGTTTTTTCCTCCCGCCGCCCCACCGCCCCCTCTGTGAACCTGAATTGGCTAATTGCTACATGTATTTCAGATGTGTGACTTGTGGATGGCAGCGCAGAATCGAAGCACTCCTATCTTTTCTACCCACGATCCCATGGTCTGAACACTATAATGCGATGCATTATGTCATTTCGTTTTTAAGTATTGGCGCCCCTTTTTTTGGCATACAGAAGACTTTCTGACAAGTGTAGATCTCTATCTGGTTGCTAGGCCAGGTCACATCCCTTGTGCACTTGAATGCCATGGTCGTGTTACCTTCATGCTGTCTTTTGGATCTGAGGCGCTTCGATATCCGTGGTCCGATTTCTTGCACACGTCTTCTGTTGCCCTTTATGTATGTGGAATTCTCAGACTTGTTTGGGTCCCACGTTATTCACCGTATGCATTGTGTGTAGTGTGTTTTATTTGAAAATCAACACATGTGTTCGGAATACGTAACTATAAAGACGGGTGAGAGGGTGCATATAAGCTAGTTTCCAAATCGCCGTTCAGGATGTGTTGTCACAATATTTTCAAACGCCTACATTTACGAATTGACTTTTTTGGGGCACAATTTTTGTTCGCAGTAGGACGGGCAGACATCCGAAAAGGGACGAGTGCAGAGTTGCACTTCGTGATGATTTATAGCCGTAGGAAATATTTAATGTTTAACCAAATTCGCCGAGATGTTACATTGGCATCTCATTTTAGTTACTCAGTTTCAATACAATAAATGAATCCATGTACGTTATCTGTGGAGGGCCTGGAATGTAAACATTGCATTCGCTTGCATTTTGTAGTCTTGTGTTCTCCCACCAGCCTATTAGTCCTCATTTTAGTAGGGATTAGCCACCAGGCTCTTTTGCCGTCCCTGTTTCAAAGCGAGAGATTCCTCTTCCAGCTCCTCACTGCACCCTGCTCCCCTCTGTTTCAGGGGTGAAAGGTCAGGCGGCAGCTCTGCTGCTGCGCGAGGCGGACTCGAGTGAAGAATGAGTGCGAGCTTCTGATGCTGTGAAAGGACCGGAGGCAGCGGTGCTGCGCTCACGAGAGCCACAGGCACACACGCTCCAATTGGGAGGGGGGGTGGGGCGGAGGTGAATAGACTGACACTGGGACTTGGGCACACGGGTACAGGAAAACACAGTGACTTGGACTTAAACACACAGGCACAGTAAAAGGTACGGATGTACGGACGCTTGGCTTAAACACAGGCAGGACACAAGTCCTAAAAAAAAGAAGTAGGGGGACGCTGACGTCACGACAGGTAGTGACCTCACGAAAGGTGGCTTGCACCATCAGACTCATTGCCTCCCCCTTAGATGCGATTGCATCAGAGAAGCCAGCGCGTGAGCAGCGTTCTGAATGGGCTCTGATCTCGCCCCAGAGAGGCCAAAGAGTGAATGTGTGGCTCCAGTTATCGAGCTCCTGGTAAAATAAGTGGGGGGACGCCGTCCACCCGCGTGGTACCCCGACTCGAGCCCTGGACACAGGTACAGTAACAGGCACAGAAAGTAACAGGCAGGGATAGACACACCTGGATTTAGACACACAGGGAAAGTAACAGGCGGGGATAGACACACCTGGACTTAGGCACAAGTACAGTAACAGGCACAGAAAGACGCACCTGGACTTAGGCACAAGTCCATAACAGGCACAGAAAGACTCACCTGGACTTAGGCACAAGTCCATAACAGGCACAGAAAGACTCACCTGGACTTAGGCACAAGTACAGTAACAGGCACAGAAAGACATACCTGGACTTAGACACACAGGGAAAGTAACAGCTGGGGATAGACACACCTGGGCTTAGACACACAGGAAAGTAACAGGCGGAGACACAGGGGAAGTAACAGGCGGGTATAGACACAGCAGTACTTAGACACACAGTGAAAGTAACAGACAGGGATAGGCTGACTGGGAGTTAGACACACAGGTACAGTGAGACACAAACCAGGGGGGCAAAAAGACATGACAGATTGCCACTAGCACTTGATGCACTGACACCAAAACGTAGGGCATGAAAATGGGGCATAAAGACATGGGCAGACCGGCACTGAAAATTTCAAATACGGGGGCTGAAAGGCACAAGGACCCGGAAACTCAGAAAGACGGACAACAGGATGAAAGTCAATGAGCCAATGACACCAGCATATAGAACAAGGGAACATGTCCTAAAGACACAGCAAGATTTAGACCCACACATACCGTGCCAGGCAACATGGCTGCACCCACACTGGAATGTAAAGAATTAGACACGTGGGCAGACAGAGACAAAGGCACTAGAACTTAGACGGATTCTGGGAAGAAAGACATCTTCCATAGCTCAGTGAGCTATGAAAGATGATATGTGACTTCTACACCTAGCAACCCCCTAGTTTTATTTAACCCATTCTGTACATTCATTTGCAAACTTATATAATGTATCCTACATGTGATTTGCTCGTGTTGATGTAAAGCGCTCTGACACCCTGCATTGGTACGAGTAGGGCTATACAAGAAAAAATAGTGGTGCTTAAATTATTTCAACGCCCCCTCAGGTGTAGTAAGCTCTGTATAAATTCAATTTGCTTTTTGTAAATACTGGGAAAGACCAACACATCTGACATTCTTACAGTGCATGCAAATCTCCTAAATAGGGACTAAACAAGGTGTAAAGCTGTCTCTCTTAAGTATGTGTGAAGTGCTAAGAAGATGTGAGCCTTTGTTTCCCCTCATTTGCATCAGGTGTAAGGCCTGATGACCCCTCAAATTCGGCCTTTGTTATGGGCCCCGCAGGAGTCTTAAATAAGAAAGCCCCGTCCCCGCCTTCACATTGTTACTTGTTACAGATGGAAAGCAGACAGCGTGCAGGCGCTGCGGAAAGTGTCCTGGTGTTTGGAAACTACACTGGGTCGAGTTCAGCACATTACTCAGTGGGGCCCGAATTCTTGGCAGGGTGGACAGTGTTCACCCTGTCAAAATAGTGGGTGGACACTGTCCACCCGCGAGTACCGCCTCCCCCACGAGTGCCCTGCTGGCATTATTGTGTGCAGCAGGGGTGGCCTCAGGCATGTGCAAACTGTGCACCTGCACAGGGCCACCAAACCCCAGGGGCCACCACGCCAATATATATCCATAATATAATAATCCTCTGAGGATGGATACATATTTGCGTGGCGGCCCCTGGCAGGGATTTGACGGCCTCTAGCTCTGTTCCACTTCCAAACACCCTGACCCCCTCCCCTCTTCACTGGCCTCCACGCTCCGCCCCACCTGGACCCCCTCTTCCGGGGCCCCCTACCTTCGCTCCCTGCCCAGGGCCGCCATGAGGCTAGAGGCAGTGAAGGCAGAGGTGACGTGCGCTGTCTGTGGTTTATTATAATGGATACTCTGGTAGATTTTGAAGGCAAGAAAACAATGCACACACTCTCGGTGGTGTTTTAAGTTGGCAGTGACAGAGGTCAGAGTTGGGACACCTCAGCCCCCCTGAGGCATAATTTGAGCTGCGCAGTTGATCTCGAGCTCCTCTTTCCTGTGACCCTGACAGCTCAGTCACTTGCCCTCTGAGTTTCCTCACACTGCACTGTCATTCGATATCAGTGAACACGGAGCTCCCACCCTCCCGGCCTTCCGAGTCCTTCGCATTCAGACTGCGATCCAGAACAACCTGCCCAGTGCAAAGGAGCCTCTCCGGCAGGAAGAGGGCACCTCGCCTCCCGAACGTGCTCAGAGATACTTTGTGACAGTAGAGTGCTCTTACAGAGGACCCTCATCACCAACTTAAATAACATTTATCACGGCATAACAGCCAGAGCTGCTGACTTTGAAACTTGGAACCAGGTTGAAGTCTATGCCTCGTCTCAACATCCTGCGATTCTGGGCAAATCACTTAACCTCCCTGTGTATACCAAAAAATAAATGTGCCATTGTGTAATGTAACTAGTGCTCATGTCAAGCGCTCCATTACCTTTGTGTCGTGTTCGCATTACATAAAAAACTGCAAGAAAAAAGACCAGCTTGGGCCCTCAGCAGTGGGTAGAAAGGTTCCCCTTGTACCTAATCCAAGCGATGAACATGGGTGCCCTGCCATCAGATGAATGGTGAAATGCAACCTTTATTGGTACACAGCAAACCCCTAAACTACTGTACTCCGGTGCCACTGAATCTACTGCTCTATTGACAAACAACAGGAAGGTTTAGGGCACACAGGGAACATCCATAACAACGCGGTCAAAACACCGCGCTGCCATTACCACGTGTCTTTTACAACGCAAGTCGTTACCACGACTTGCTCTGGAGGGCGCTGTAGACTAAGGAATAGTAGATTTACTATTCCAACACCTTCCCTACTGTACGTAGGCTGGAGTTGGAATAGTAAATCTTACTATTCCTAAGTCCAGCACCCTACAGCGCAAGTCATGGTAACGACTTGCGTTGTAAAAGATGCGTTGTGATGTACCGCAATCTAAAAGATCGCATTGTAACATCATACAACCAGGCACACTGATGGAGTAATGGGAGCCCTGGCAGGAGCTCGAACGGAAGGCAGGTTTGCTGCTTTTGCTCTGCGTCAGGTGGGTCCTTGCTCTTAGTTAGAGTACGACAGCTGTCAGGCAGGAAGCTGACATCTCACAGGTGTTCTCTGTTCAGGTTCAATGCTGGCTGCTGCAAACCTGCCAATGCAAACGGTGCTAGTGGCGCAATATCGGGTCCCATCACACCGTTTCCCGTTGAGGAGCCGATACCACACGGTGGCAGGGAAAACGATCTTAAAACCACTGTAAATTGTTGTTTTCTAGCTCGTTTTCCAAGGTTTTGAACTGCTGATGTCCATTAAAGGGGAGTGAAAACACCCCAGGACATCGGCAACAGCCTCAGCAAGCTTTGTTTTGTGGGAGGAGGGGGCTTAGAGACGGGTGGGGTTCAAAAGTGCCTGTAGGTACTTCTCGGCACGAGGCCCTGCCCTCTTCAAGGCCCGCCCCCTCATCACGCTGTGAGATTGTTCAAGTTGGCAGGCATGCTGTTGTCCACTGTGAGCTGCTCCGCACACACGCGCCTACAATGCTGTCGGTAGAGAACTTGGGGCAGTACACTTGGCCTAAAGTGTAGGGGTGTGTTCAAGGTGCCTACCTACACAGCAACAAGCAATACGGTACATCACTGGAAGGCTCGCCAGTACGTTCGTAGCAAATGTTTAATGGGGTTGCTATGGATACCTGTTTTCATTCTTGCCGACATGAAAAATGGCACTGCTGCAGGTTAAGACTACCCATCTGTCAATAATCGCCAATCTGTCCTCACAATTCCAATCTCTTTCTTTCTTACCCCGTCTTCCTCCCTCCTCGTGGCGCAGCAAGGGTACAATGGGCTGGTGAGCAGGCACAGAAAACTGGCTCCTCTGCTCCCTATTTGGGTAATAAAAGACAGACATACTTTTGGTGCAATTGCCCCCCCTTACCTATGGCCCCCTTTGTCAGTACACCTGCTACACTAATGATTTGTATCCCCTGGCTCTTTTTCTGCCTCCCTTCGCTCCTTCTGCTGTTCTCAATTTGCTACTCTCTCTTTTCCCTCTCTTTCGACTTTCCATCTAATTGCATTTCCATGCCTGCCCCCCTCCTTCCCACTCCCAACCATCTCCTCCCTTTATTACAGAGTCTATCTGCTTTTCCTCTATCCTATTATCCCTCTTTGTGTCTCTCTCTTTCTCGCTCTAAATTTTACTCCCACTCTCTATCTTTTCTTCATGCTTCTCTCTGTTTTACCGTTTATATTCCACCTCTTTTTCACCTTTCGCACCGTGTCTGCTTTCTCCACTCTCACTATATGTTTTCATCTCTGTCTTGTAGTTACGCCTGTCACTTATCTCTCTCTCTCTCTTGCCTCTTTTTCCCTGTTACCTTTCTATCCTCTCTTATGGTCTCTTTCATGCCCTATCTGTCTCTCTTCCCTTTCTCTCCCTCAATTAATGCTCTTTCTTTCTTTCTTTCTTTCTTTCTTTCTTTCTTTCTTTCTTTCTTTCTTTCTTTCTTTCTTTCTTTCTTTCTTTCTTTCTTTCTTTCTTTCTTTCTCCCCTTCTTGTCTCTTTCATTCTCTGCCTTTATGCTCTTTATCTCCCTCTTTTTTTTCTCTTTCACTCTCCTTACCCATCTCATGCCCTCTATTTCTCACACACTATTTTCGATTCCCGCCTTACTCTTGCATTATAAACCATCTGCTGATTTGTTTGGAACATATTTTGCTTGTTTGGGATTAACGTGATCTATGGTAGTTTTTAGACTTATTCAGCCAAGGTTATCTCCCACCCTTCACTTCCAACCGTAAGCTGTAGCCATGTGCTTCCCACCAGAGTTCCTCGCACTACCTGGCCTCTTTTATTTTTAATGACAGTCATTTAGTGCAGCCCTTTTGTAGCGCTTTGTTCGCCCTAAATTGGCAGGGTATGCTCAGACGTGAGTCCCTTGCTCACTTGGCCACTGGATTCAAGATAGCCTGGCTGATGAGGATTATGAATCTGAAACCGGTCCCAGGATGCTTGTTTCCGGTCCAGGGAAGACATGGCTTGTCAGTTCTGGCTGAACTGTTCCCATGAGGCACAGGGTCAGACTGATTTGCATATGGCCATGTCTGAACTGGATTGGCTGAGTGAGCTAAAGAATGGTGATGGATTAAACCCAGATCTGTTGACTGGGGTGAGTGTTTGATTGGCTCAAACGCTCCGTCCATCATCCCCTTTTGTATTATTTAGTGCAGCTCACCTTCTTTTGGGTTCCAGTCTGGATGCATGCCGGTGACAGGCGGCAGTTGAGCACAGCACGAGTATCTGGCTCTTTGCTGTACTCTGTAGGGTGGCTATCCCGGCCTCCAACCGAACTTAACTTACACAAGGCAGAGAATGTGTTTGTGGTGGGTCAGGGTCTGCGCCCTTCCCTCTTTGGTCACCACAGCCAGGCTATTGCCCTTGCCTGGTGTAGTTTATGAAGTAACTGATGCCAAGTTATTCTCTTTTGCCCTTTAAATAGAGCCTGTTGCCTCGTATTGCTTTCATCAAGTTTGAATGTAGTAAATTCTTTATTGTTTGATTATTTAAAATCTTACAATATTTCCAGTACAAAAACATATTCAATAAATACAATACAATAAAAGCAGTTATATCCTAAAAAATTTCTTTAAAAAATATTCTTAAAAGCATTTTTTCTACTTTATTCTCCCAGTTTTGTAGATGCTATCTTTAGGAACTTTGCAAAGGCAGCGTTCATGACTATATTATTAGAATTAAGATAGACTTTCAGTGCCTACTTAAATGTCCTTGTTCCACGCATATTAAAGTGAGGTTTAAGTAATGCGCATCTTTCGTTACGGAGTCCGGGACAGATTGGATGTAGAGTAAGGCCTGTGGACTTTTTTTATAAGGGACGTTTATTCTTGGGTAAATCCTGAATGCATGGAACAGGTACCTCAAGTAAGTTTTGTACCCAAGGTTTTGGCTCAGGTACAATTTTCTCACATAACTACCTAATACAATGGTCAGGTATCTCACTCAGGCTTTGTACCCGAAGCATTAACTCAAGGACAGTTTTCATGCAGACAACCGCTGAAGACATTCAGCCGGTATTGTGACTTTTATGTGCAAACATAACTCAAACATTGTTTTCATACAGAAAACAGTCGAGGTGTATGTCAAATAAAGGTCACAAAAAGAATGCATGTTGAACGCGAAAAAAAATTGCAACTTTACCTGCCCACAGTGATCAGAAAGGCCTTACCTTTATCAATGATGAAACATGGCTTACCAACTACATTTGCCTCTGTTTGGACAATGGCAATACATATTAGGGACTGCCACAGCATTTCCTGAAATTACTCTCGTTACAGAACACTGCTGATATGACTGGGCCATTTTGCTCTTTTCGTTGGATGTTGTAGTAACGGAGCCACCCGGCCCGTTCACGTACGCATACACGCACGCATGCACCTCAGGGGCGGGGTAGCCCCTGGGTATAAATAAACGTCCGGAAGACCGCTCGGGGTCTTTGGCCCTAACCAGCAGATAGCGTCTGTGTCGTCATTCCAGAGTTCTTGCAAGGCCCCACTACGTGGCATAGGTTTCCCTCCCCACACCTGTGTCCCAGACACTACACTGGCGACGAGGCGGTAATTCACCAACGCCTCGCCACGCAGCGGTGCCCGACGACTTGACCCCACTGGAGGGCTCGCGCCTGTCGCGTCCAGGTCCTCGGCACTGACATCGCCGTGTGCACACACTCTGGTGTGCGCCGCCCATCCCGTACCAGGCCGTGGTACATCAGGTGAGCCCGCGCCTCTGCCAGGTGGAGGTCTGCGGCCCGCTGCGCTGCCTGACCCTCCCGCGACCCCGCTTTCGGTGCGACCGCCTTCGCACCCCCGTGCGGTGTGTCCTCACCTGCAGCGCCGGCGAGCGCTCGCCCTGCCCAGCCGGCGCACCGGGGGGAAGTTATCGGCCCTCGCGCCCGGCATATGTTGGCTGCGCTGGAAGCTTCGGCTCACGCATGCGCACACCTCGCCGGTCCGAAGAGCCCTCTGTTTCCTCACGCATCGGGCGGACGGCAACCTGAAGAGCCCTGCGTTTCCTCACGCATCGGGCGGACAGCAGCATCGGATCGGGGGGTGTGATCGGCCCTCGGACGCACCTCTGCATCTGCGCGCCTGGTGCCACGCCAGCAGCCCCAGTCCTCAGGGCCCTGCCTGGAAGACGTGCAGCACCACACCAAGTGGGTCTGCGCCTGCTAGAGGCCCCGCGTCACCCGGGGGCAGAGCTCCACACTCCTCACTGCGCATGACCTGGCCATCATCGCGCCTACGCACACAGACCGTATACCTGCATCTGTACCACAGGAGTGTAGCCCATTTCACTTCTCGTCTTGGTCCTACATCGCAAGCCGTATCCACGTGTTTGCACTCCAGCGGCCTTGAATGTACACCCTGCGGATGGCGGAGCCGCGGCTGCGGCTCCTGCGCAAGCTCAAACGCCACCATCTATTGGACCTACTGCCACTGTGCCGCCTCAAGCAGCTGGGACTGCCGCAGGCACTGCAGCTGCCGCTGCGTTAGCCCCCCCCGGACATGGTCTAGCGGCGCCCCTTCCCCCATTTCAGCGAACTTGCGGATCCTTTCACGGCCGCTGCAAGATGGCGCCTGTGGATTGGGAGGCTAGACCACTACTTTGTCGGTGTCTGAGAGACTGATGGCAGAGTTAAGCGCTCCTTGCTCATGTGCTACGGTGGCGATGAACTCTACGAGCTCTTCGAGACGCTGCCGGACAGGGGTAGTGACCACGACTACGACGCCGCTGTCAGAGCACTGAACCTATACTTTGACCCCAGGGTGAACCCTGACTACGAATGGTTCAAACTGCGCCAGGCAAGGCGAGACGGAATCCATCGACTCTTTCTACGCACGGCTGCGAAAGCTGGCTCTAGCCTGCGAACTCCCAGACCAGCGCCAGGAGATACGGGCACAACTAATCCAAGGGTGCAGGTCAGTGCAACTCAAACGCCTCATCCTCACGCAACCAAGGATCTCCCTGGATGAAATCCTCATCCTTGCAAGATCGCATGAACTCTCCAACGCCAGGGCTGATGAGATGCAGGCGGCCCTCGACCGGCCTGGAGTGGCCGCGAAAGTCCCTCACATCAAAGAGGAGCACGTGGACGCCATTCGGCGACGGCCGCAACCTCAGAGGGGGAATTCCCAGACATCGTCACGTAACTCATGTGGAAACTGCGGCATGGACCATCCCGCCGGGGGAAAGTGTTTTGCAAAAGGCAAAGTCTGCTCTAATTGTGGAAAAATAAACCACTTCGCGAAATGTGCCGCGGCAGCGGCAACCGTCGCCCCGGATCGGGCGGGAAAAGCCCGCGCAGGCTGTGCGACAACTCTCGCTGGAAGACCCAGGCCCATGTAGCGACGCCTCCAGATCGGCGTTTCGCCTCGATGACGACGACGTTTTCTTCGTCTCCTTCGTTGGAAGAGGAGGTTCGAGAAGAAGGCCGCCCCCGATGTGTGAAATTTCCATTGCCGGGTCGCCCGTACAAGCGCTCATTGACACGAGAGCGTCGGTGAATGTGATGGACAGCACTCAATATGAACAACTGTCTCCACGCCCGCCATTGTCACCGTCGAAAGCCAAAATCTATACCTATGACAGTGACGACCCGCTTCCGTTAAGGGGAGTGATCGAAGTGGTAGCTGCCTGCAACGACCAAGAAGTCAAAACAAAGTTCCATGTCACAGGTGGGAGGCGTGGCACGCTCCTTAGCTACCACACGGCAGAGGATCTTCAACTGGTGTTCTTTGCACGGCAAGTACATGAGCTGCATGCGGTCGCAATGCTGCGAGACTTCCCGGCTCTATTCAGAGGGCTCGGCTGCCTAAAAGGAAAGACATTCAAATTGCACGTGGATCCCACCGTCAGACCGACGGCCCTCAGACACCGGAGAGTACCGTTTCACCTGCGTCCGCAGGTGGAGGAAGAACTGCGAAAACTTGAAGAATTGGGCGTTATAGAAAAGGTATCAGGCCCGACGCCATGGGTGTCGCCCTTGGTGATAGCCCCAAAACCGAAACCGCCAGGAGCCATACGCCTGTGCGTGGACATGCGCCTACCCAATAAGGCAGTGAAAAGGGAAAGACACCTGACGCCCACGATGGACGACATCGTAGCGGACCTCAACGGGGCCCGCTGGTTCTCGAAGCTGGACCTCAACGCCGGGTATCACCAGCTCGAACTTCACCCGGACAGCCGCAACATCACTACTTTTTCCACTCATGTCGGACTTTGGAGGTACAAGCGTCTGAGCTTTGCTGTGTCGTCGGCCGCCGAAGTCTTTCAAAACGCTATTAGGGAGACACTCTCAGGATTGCCCGGAGTCATAAATCTGAGCGACGATATTCTCGTCTTCTCCAAAACCCTCGAAGAACACCACACGCACCTCCGAGCCACCTTGCAACGCCTAGCTGATCATGGCCTCACCTTGCACCGGGACAAGTGCTCCTTCTACAAGGAGTCTGTGGATTTCTTTGGCTACATATTTTCCTGGGAAGGGCTCCAAGTTGATCCGAAGAAAGCCGAAGCCATCCGAACAGCGCCCAAGCCTACATCGGCCACCGAAGTCAGAAGCTTCCTGGGGATGGCCACCTACTGTGGCCGCTTCATCCCTGGCTTGGCATCCCTCTCGGAGCCACTACGCGTCCTCACCAAATCGGGCCAACCTTGAGCATGGTCCGCCAGAGAAGACGAGGCCTTCACGGCGATCAAGAACGCGCTGGTAGATGACAAAGTGATGGCCTACTTCAGACCCCACCGGCGCACAGAGGTAGTCGTGGATGCGAGTCCCGTTGGTCTCGGGGCTGTCCTCATGCAGGAAACGGAAGCACATGAGTGGGTACCGACAGCATACGCAAGCAGGGCATTGACGGCGACCGAGATGAAGTACGCCCAAATTGAACGTGAGGCGCTAGCCATCAAATGGGCATGCCAGCACTTTCACCTCTACCTGTATGGACACGAATTCAAAGTCGTATCAGACCACAAACCCCGAGTGCCTTTGTTCGCAGGAACGGCCAGGCTGGCCCCTCCCCGGATCGAGAGGTGGGCCGTCCAGCTTCAGACTTACCGTTTTGAAGTCATTTACCGACCTGGAGCGGACAACCCCGCAGACTTTCTGTCACGACACCCCGGAACCATCACCACAGATCAGGGGTCAGCAGACACGGAGGAGGTCGAAGAGTATGTAAGGATGCTATCTCAAGAGGCCTGCCCGACGGCCCTCACTCTGGAGGCCATTGGTAAGGCCACTGATGAGGACGAATGCCTCATCAAGGTGAAGGCTACGCTGTCGAATCGGAACTGGAAACACTTCCTGGACGGGGTCAGTGCCCTCACAACCCCAGAACAGCTGTCAAGGCAACAGATGTGGAGAGCCCAGAGCGAGCTTAATGTTGGACCTCATGGAGTGGTCCTCCGAGGGACAGCGATAGTGATTCCCACCAAACTGCAGAAGGAGGTTGTGCGCTTGGCTCACCAAGGCCACCAAGGTGTGTCAAAAAAAAAGGAAGGCTACGCAGCAAAGTGTGGTTCCCCGGCATGGATGTAGCCGTAGAAGAGGAAGTAAGCAACTGCCACTCGTGCACTATAACAAGCCAAGATCCGGCTCCTCACCCAGTGATAACCGAGGACCCGTGTCGTGAACCGTGGTCAAAAGTCAGCATGGACTTCGGATCCTTCCCGGATGGACGACACACCTTTGTGTTGATTGACTCCTACTCCCGGTTCCCCATCGTGGAAGTGGTGCCCTCCACTGCGTTCACACACGTGAAGAAGGCTCTTGAAAAAGTCTTTGCCATGATGGGCCTGCCAGAGGAGATGAGATCAGATAACGGCCCTCCCTTCCAGAGAAGAGACTTCCAAGCCTACCTCACTGCACGTGGCATCCGCCACAGGAAAATCACCCCACAGTGGCCCCAGGCGAATGGGGAAGTCGAGAGATTTATGCGAACTCTGAATCGAGCGCTCCAGATTGGGGTGGAAAAGAAAGAGGACGCAGAAATATGTCTGTCTCAATTTCTAAGCGCATACCGGCAAACGCCACACTCAACCACGCGTTGTGCCCCGGCGCATTTGTTATTCAAGAAAGTACCAAGAGACTGTGTGCCGACTGCACCAGCATGGTGCCCACCTAAAATGAATCAAAATGCCACCCAAGACCGGCGAAGGCGCACCAATGACGAAGCCAGTCGAGCTCGGAGAGCCCAGACCAGGTCTCTAGTGGTCGGCGACAAGGTAGTCCTCAAAAACAGATACAGGCACTCAAAGTATGACCTTACTTTTGAACCGGATGTGTGGGAGATCGTAAATGTCCAAGGCACCATGGTATCCGCGACCAGAGGCACGAGAGCTGTAACACGGAATGTGTCATGGTTTAAGCGCGTTTCTCGCGAGAGTGGATACACTGACTCAACATCTGAAAGATCTGAAGACGGGGATCATGGGCTAGTGGGAAGTGAGTCATCAACGGTCCCACGAGAAGAAGAAGGAACAACTTCGCCCAGACATGAACCGGACAAGGCCACCAGTCCTGAGAACATCTCGAGTGAAGTCCGGAATCCCCCTGAACGGCATGAGGAAATGGAAGACACGGAAAGCCGTCGAAGCCAGAGGTATCACCTCAGGCCAAATCCAACTCCTAACCAGAGACTGAGAGACTATGCATGGAAGGTGGACTCGCCTAAGTGATACTCCTGGCCGGGACTGTTGATCCGTGAGTTTGGAGGGATGTAGTAACGGAGCCACCCGGCCCGTTCACGTACGCATACACGCACGCATGCACCTCAGGGGCGGGGTAGCCCCTGGGTATAAATAAAAGTCCGGAAGACCGCTCGGGTTCTTTGGCCCTAACCAGCAGATAGCGTCTGTGTCGTCATTCCAGAGTTCTAGCTAGGCCCCACTACGTGGCATAGGTTTCCCTCCCCACACCTGTGTCCCAGACACTACAGATGTGTGTATAGCAGGGCGTCCACGAACAGTTTAAAGGTATGTGTATTGCACATTGATTTCTTAGTAGCTCTGGGCCTACATTTCTGCAGAACATGACGGCTGGTCATTTCCTTCTTTTGGCATGTGGTCTTTTTATCTTCTCAGCCCATTGCATTATGGGAAGAGGAACGAAGGATGTGCTTTCTACTCTGAGGTTCCACAGCAGTAGAATCCTCTTCCATTGACCATGTGCATTATGGCTTCTCATTCCATCCTTAGAAACCATTGGACAGTTCAATTATTCCATTGTAATCTTGTGCGGCGTCAGTCGATTCAGAGTTATACGGCATGGGTATCAATACCAAGCTCCGGGGTCAATGTACACTCAATAAATGTAAAACAAAAACCCAATGGACGTAGGCTAGTAGTTAGCAAGATGGGGGCGCAGGGCTGACACACCACCACATCTCCCAGGGGATCAAAGATGAATGCTATGGACTCTACCATCTAAAGGGAGTAAAGCACTGCTGAATGTATAGCGAGTGATCGTGCTGTTGCCTGTTTTATACCGGCAATCTTCACAGCTGTCTGCACTACCCCCTGGAAACGCTCTTTGGCTAGACACATGTCCCATAACGGTGACGGCGTGCTGCAGCTTGTGGGAGGAGGTGGAGGTAGAGCTCCTTCTCTGCGCCTACCACAGGTACCTTACCTGTTGCTGAGTGTCCTGCTTTGGTGTTGAGGGTCGGTCCTTGGTCCCCCGTTGATCCACCCATAGGACTAAGGAGAAGATGGCAGGCACAAGAGGTGGTCAACTGTCCGGAGCTGCGTAGACTGGCTCAGGAGCTTCTCGCCCGTGCCCACAGCACATACAGTCAGGGCGGATGCCCGGCACGAGAACCACATAGCGAAAAATTCAAGAAAGTACTCCAGCTGCTTCTACATTTGGGCTGGTGCCCAAGTCTCACAGGAAGATGCCCAAAGCACCCAAGGAGCCCAAAGCACTGACAGAGGATCGGCTGCCGTGTGGGGATATCGGGGCTGCAGCTGACCCAAGTATTTCCCCTGTGCTCTGTTCCTCAGAGGCAGAGGAGCAAGGTAGCCAGATAAGCAGGGGACTCCAGAGGTGGATGACGCACTTTATGGTGAGAGGGAAGGCGCTGGCACACCAGGTCACTAAGGTATGTGCTCAGGCAGAGGGCTCTTCTTTGTCATTGGTAGACTTTTTCAGCCTAATGGGAGTAGAACTGTGTGACTCTGTTACTCCTTCACCTGTGCCCTCTACTACTGCTGGCTCGCTTGCAGCGTTGTTAGGCTCTCATGCTACTGTCAATATAAATGACTTGACTAGGGCTGAGAGGGGGGGCGGGAATAATGTTTATGGTATGGGCCAGGCCCTAACTCTGCCTCTGATTCAAGAGGCTCAAGAGGTTTTAGCTACCTCCCAGTGACCCGTCTGCCCTGAAGAGACATCAGCTTTGGAGGTCTATAGGGTTAATGAGTTACATAATACCCAAGAGGCCTTAGAGGCCTTCTTTTCACTGTCTGACACCTCTGAAACTGGTAGTTTGACCACATCGGACTCTGGGCCTGGGTCTAATGATGAGGACGGTTGGGAGAGTCAGGGGCAATCTAGCCCTCAGAAGGCCAGAGCTGAGGGGAGTGCGGCCAAGCAAAGTGTGTTGAGGTCAAACAGGAAGTCGGTCTGCTGCTGTAGAGTACTATGCCCCGTTAGACAACGTCGGAGATGCTGGGGAGGCGTGGAATTAACTCCATCCAAATGTAACTTTACCAGAGGTTAACGCTCCGGTATCTCGGTTGGCTGCCTGAGGGAGCTTGCTTCTGGATACTCATCAGAGCCAGGAATTAGTGCAGTCTGACCAGCCAACACCTGCCAATGAGGATACCTCCTCTCTTGCTTCTAATATCAACTTGCTCCTACTACACAGAGAAGAGAGGACTCATTAGCCCTGAAGACCTCCCATATAAAGACGTAGGTTGTACTAATGAAAATGTCTGAAAACATAGATATTCTGCATGGCCACCTCATTGATATAGAAAACCAAACTGCCAGTCTGTTGTCATCTACACAAGGTATGAAGGATCAAATAAAACCGCATGAGGACAAATTACAGTGTGTGTCACAGAAACTGAAGTATGTTGATAACCGGATGAGATGGACCAACCTCCAGGTGTTGGATACCAGAAGGAAACTAGGGTGGATGAGCCCAGAAGAAACATTGTTTATTTGTTCCAACATGCCTTTCCCCAACTTAGCAACTGGGAAAAAGACTGCCAAGTACAGCGTGTGAATAGGTCCCTTTTTCGCAAACCTAAACAAGGCCGTGCTGCCAAATACCCAAGGATTATTTTGATCCATATAGGGAACTTTATGTTCTGGCTACTTATCTTCCAGCTGGCCCGACCCAAAAAACCACTGCATACCTTCAGATTTGTTTTCTTCGTAAGGTCCGACTTCTGTTATGTGACAGTGGAGCGCAGATGGCGTCTGCTGGTGACAATACCATCATTTTGGAGCTCAGGGGTACGGTATCTCTGCTGCAACCCGATAATCTGAGGGCTACTTGTAAGTGCCAATTAATTTACTTCCGGGATTGGGAAAAGGCTCACGTCTTGCTGAAATCATATAGAGACTAAAAAGTATCTGCTTTACAGCCTGGACCCTAGCATTTGGTTAGGGCTTAGAGGGAAATATTCCTGATCAATTTCTGATATTCATTGTTTCTGGAACTTTACATGGGATCTCTAGGGCCCTGTGTTGCCCTTAAGCTTTATACGGCTTTCTTCCATCCTCCAGTTTTGGTACTCTTCACCCCTCTTTTTCACCCTTCTTTCTCTTTTTTTTCTTCCATTTTAGCCCTACTCTCTCGTCTTCTTCTCTTCTTGTTTTGTATTTCTTCTGCTACCTTAGTCTTCTTTCTTTTGATTACTCTTGGAGGTGGAGGCAGGTCGGTGCTGGTTGGGTTACCAACTCTACATTTGGGGTGTTGGTGTGGTCCACACTAGGGGACACAACAAAGTCCTACTCAACTGAGTGGGACAGGAACGGGTATGGGTGCTATGAGGGGGTGGGGGTTGGATTGTAAGCATGAGCGAATTTTGCGGATCTCGCGTTCGCGAATTTGCGGATTTGCGGATTCGCAATCCGCAAAATCCGCGAAATCCCTCGAATTTTTTTTTTTTGTGTTCGCCCGTGTTTCTGCCAGTTCGCGAGGGTTTTGTACACTTTCGCAAATTGCGAACTTACCTGTCGGGTCGCAAGTTTCGCGAACTTGTTGTTTCTACGTGTCCAGCCTGTTTGGGACACTCTTCTTCATCACTGCCACTCTCTGTCACCACTGCCACTCTCTGACTACTCATGCCACCCTCTGGCCCACCCATGCCACCCTCTGTTTCATCACCACACCCTCTGGTTGTCCAGTGTACATTATTTTCGGCAAAGCAAAGCACACCTTCCCTGCCTCAAGTGACCTGAATTAATTTGGGGCTGATTCATGTGTCACAGAATATTTTTTTAGCTGGCACCTGCTTCCTTAGTGCGCCCTGATTAGTGATCTTTTGCACTTGCTAAGTGCTTTCATTGTTGCAAAATTAGTTACAACACCTGCCCTGCCCCAACTGACAATAATGAATTAGGGGCTGATTAATGGATTTTAACTTCCAGCCTGGCTCCTGCTTGTCTCCCTTAGCTGTAATTCAGGACCTTTGTGGCATATGTGTAACTATTCTGAGGTTCAGAGCAGGGTCACATAATAGTTTCAACTGGCAACTGAACTCTGGAGGGGCCCCTCAGGAAGCACTCCAGGAAATGGCTACTAATGATGAGCCTGAACTTTTGAACCTGGTAAGTAGTTACTTTCAGTTTTGCTAAAATCGTATTTCTGCAATTTTGCACTTATTCGCGGGGCGCGAACTCACGCGAACAGTGCGAGCAGTGCGAGCAAAATCCGCTGCTCGCGGATTTGCGGATTTTGCGGGAAATTAGCAAATCTCGCGGATTGCGGATTTCCCGAAAATCCGCAAAATCCGCGAGCGGAACGGATTTTCCGCCCATGCCTATTGGATTGGTGGTGGAGCCCAGTAGTGGGAGGGACGTGATGGACTACAGTAGGTCTGGGGTAAGGTTTCTAGAGTTTGGGGGGTGCACCTGGGTTAATACCGTTAAAAAGAGGAGAAATAGTATGGATGGCAATGGAGTTGAACCAACATATGCACAGAAATTTGTCTCAATTTAACAATACATAACAGTACATGTGCTCACAACCAGAGGTTACTGACTCTCAGTTGGAACATCCATGGTATGCATTCTAGTGCAAAGGTTAGGTACCTGATGGAAGAACTCTGATCACTTAACCCGCAACCTGTCTGTATTCAGCAGACCCACTTCGCTATTGGGGACCTGTCAAAGCTTAGCTCCTTAGGCTATCACACTCTGCTCACAGCAGGGACTGATGCTACAAAGAGGGGATGCCCCTTCTTCCAAAAGGGATGGCCTACTCACCAGGTTAAGCTTGACAGGTCTGGGAGATGGCTAATTGCACGCATCTGTAACAGTACCATTTTACTAACGGTCTATGTGGTTTATGCCCCAAACTCAGATGATCCCTTTATGTTCAGCTGCCTACTGGGTGTACTCAGCACATGGCCTGTGCAGAGATTTCAATCTGGTATGGAGCTGGAGGTGGACTCGCTGCTTCTCCGTTAGCTACTCAGGAGAGCATGGCTATAGGTTAGGGCAGCTATTATGCAGATCTGTATCACACATGCTCATTGTGTGGCTTGGCAGATCTGTTGGGGATTTGAGCCAGGATATATGGTTCACCCTATCCCGCACTAGACATCCTGATGGATATGTTTTCTGTTAGCCATAGTCTCCTGTCTCCTGTGACTAATACGTTAAACCAGCGGATTGTGTCAGATCACAACCCACTTTCACGGTTTGTCAAGCCTAGTTATATGACTGATCCCCCTCTTTCACGCAGATGGACTTTTGACCGTAATCTGCTGCTGCACCCCCAATATGGTAACTTTATGGGTGTCAAGCTCTGGGAATTCATTCATAATATTAGGAGGACAGAAAGCGATATTGTTGTCTGGGACGCTCAAAAGACGTTTATCCAGTGTCAGACCTCAAACTAACATTTGCAAAGGCCAGAAGGAGTGGGCTACAGAGGCTAAGCTGTGGGGTGGCTAATTCAATTTTAGCTGGATTATTCATATTGTCAAAGGCTTCCAACTGCCCAGAGAAGTCCTTGAAGGTCTTTCAACAATTGACTCTGTTGCAGATGCAGTTAAAGAAACTGATATGGGATAGGGAATGCTCTATCGAATGAGGAGCCGATTGTGCTTTGAGACTAGTGAAGAGATGTGGCAGGTATTAACCTTCCATTTGAAGGAGAAGAATAATAGAAATCTGATTCAGGGCATAAGGGATTCTTCCCTTAGAGAGGGGGAGGGGTTGCGTTCCCACTACTGTGGAATTATTATCTAGTTGTGTTTATGTTCCAGCTTTCCGCAGTTGTAGTGCTCGGAGTATGGGGTTTTGTAGGCTTATTCCTAGAATACCTGACCTTTCCAACAACGGTTAAGCCGAACCAAGAACTTGTTGATACTGCCTACTTGAAGCACATGTGGTTTAAGACATTACTGGTTCACCATCAGGTCTGGCAGGTTATTCGTTCCACCTGTCACATATCTCGTTTTCACCAATATACCTCATTGTGGAACAGTCCTAGCCTCCTGCCCACTTTTCAAGATCGTTTCCTTAGATTGCGGGGTATAGCTATAATCCAGTATGTGGGCAATTTTTAAAGCTTTTTATCTTTTCAGGACTTAAGCAGGGATTACAGGCTCCCCAACATGGGGGTGTTTTGCTATTTGCAATTAAGATGTTTCGTACAGCGGCATTACCATGAACTGCGTTTAATTTCTGGAGAGTTTTATTATGATTAGGATGCATGGTTTTACACATACTCTTTATTCGGTCTTGGGCCATCAGGGGACTCTTGGTAACACATTTGAGGTACTTGTTGCTAAGTGGTCTCCACTTTTACAGTGCAGTGTCTTTTTGTCCGCGATACGGTACACCAATATGCTGGCTCAGCGTACTCTTGGTTTTTCTCTGCTCAAGGCCATCTCTTTTAAAGTCTTAAACGATACAGACTATACACCACTGAAGATGTATAAATTGGGCCTGTGAGAGACATCGGCCTGTGCTGGGTGTGATGCATCTGAGGCTGATAGAGTACTTATTTTTGCACCCTTTGGCTCTATCATACAGTTTTGGCATACCTTGTGTGTACTGATAAACTTTGTTGGGCTAATCGAATCCCTGACCCAAAATGTGTTGTTTGGACACTCTCATGCTGTCCCTGAGGCGGTTGCTGGTAACTTTTTTTTTTGTGTGGTAAGTTCTTCAAGACTTACGATCGCTTGTTCTTAGCTGCAAAAGGAAGCCCGGATCCCATATCCTGGAGGCAGGAGATAATATTTCTTTGTGGCCTGAAGCTTGCAATTATCGAAAATCATCCAAGCCACTATAAGCTACGGAACATGTGGAAACTGGTCAAGGGAGGCTTACTGGATCTTTTCCCTGGTTGTGATATGATAATGTGAAACAATGGCATAGTCCTATGGATTCCATATTTAAGAAATGAGAAACTTTTTTTGTCATAGGTTTTTTTACTGTACCTAAGTATGCTTGATGGTTCTTTAATGTTTACTAATCTTTTTGTACTTGAAATAATGCCACCTTTGTATGTGTAACCATGTGGTGAGATTTAAATGAATTATAACTCAATTAAAAGGTTTTTTTTAAAAAAAACACAGCACCCATTCTTTCTTCTTCCTGTCTCTTTCATTCTCTTTCCCTGCCAAATTCTTTCTTTTTCCTCCTTTGCATTTGTGTTTCTCTTAGTCTATTGGGCTTCTCTCGTTCCTGTCCATGCTTCTCTCTCTCTCTAACACTCTCTCCCTCCCTCTCTCTCTAACACTGTCTATCTTTCTCTCTCTCTCACTCACTCGTCACTGGCATATCTGGATTTCAAATTCTGTTTGTATCAACCTGTTTCTACCTTCAGTTTGGGTTCAATGTGCCTGCCTTTCGTCCTTCTACATATGTCTTTTCAGGAAGTTTTTTTGCAGAATTGTGTAGTTTTTACACAGTCATGAAACAGTTTTCAGACTATTGTGATTTTGTTTTTCTTAAGTTTGGCCATTTTTTTTTATAAGCGTCTGACTAAATTTGACTGTCATTTCTGTTTCACAGAGAAAATGTTTTTTTGGTTATAGATATATTTGTTTCCATCATACTTCTACAAGTAGTGTATGTTTATTATGTTTACCAGCACATTTTCCCAAACCTTTTAGGGGTTCAATTTTTAAAATAAGATATAAAATTGTTAGGAAGGTGTGTTAAAACAAAATTACGTCTTTGCAGGAGTTTTCTAAAACAACAATGGCCTTGGAGGTGGGAGCATGCCCTTCGAACAACCTTTACCTCGCCACTTTCATCCCTTCATAAAATTACCGCTCAAGAAAACACCACCAACATTTACAGTTTTACTGCAGTAGCAACTACCTTTTGTGGTCCGGAATTCTCTGAATTGGGATTCTATAATTGTATTCCAAGACTGAAGGTTTATATTATTCCTAATTAACTTGCCAATGCCAAATTTGTGGTCTCGGTAGCATGTTTCCAAGGGGTCATATCTCTGAAGTGCCCTATTGTGTGTACCCCATGTAGTATGGAAACGTTTCATGCACATCACATTCATTATCTGATGTAGAGAGCTGCCTGATCCAGAATTTCTTGCAGTAGAGCCCTTGGCACTCTTGCTATGCCACTGTGTACCTCTCTCCTTGCCAATGTGCACAAAACCGACCTCCGAGGTAGAATTTGAGTTCTGCAAACTCTACAACAAAGAGTGCCTAGAAACCAAGCACAAAATCATTATTGTCCCGGTGTCTTTTACAAACCCAGGGTAACAAACTGCAAGGCAGCCTTTGGGGAGATTGGTGCTCAACTGCCAAGGACTCCTGCTGCAAATGGCGTCTCATGGTTATTTTGTTGCAGAATCAGTATCTTTGCTCCAGCATACTTGACTCTGCTGTTGAGTAAGTGGAAGTAAATGTGACTCAGTAAAACACGTCATTTGAAGCAGGTGCAATATTATACCAGTTTTTCATGGGCACTTAGTCACAAGGCCTGTAAGATTTGATCTTGTTGCACGGCTGTACCCTGTTGTACTCTGGACAAATGCTATTGTTTATTATTTCTAAACGTGGAAAAACATGGCATAAATGGTATATGTGGGGAAGAGAGAAGCATCGTGGACCACCTCCCCACATTCAATGATGATAGCTGGCATATAGCGTGATGTGCATTTGTATTATATACGTGGCCTCTGGCTGACAGGAACTTACTGTAAATAAACTCTGTGTGGATGTAAAGGGGGATGCTGTGCATCCGCACAAACTCTCAATATATTAGGATCATATTTATGTATGAGCCCCTTGCGCCCCCATATTGTCACTTTTTGTGATGCTCCAGCGGTGAAAATTATTAAATCATATTTGTGAGGTCACACAAAGCCACTTTGCGTGGCTTTGAAATGCTTCACAGATATGGGGTAAGGCACGGCAGCACAAAATCACTGAGTTGCATTACTCTGCGTTAGGGTGGTGTTCCATGGGCGTTTCAGTAGGCGTTCCCATGCAAAACCCATGGATTATGACACTTCCCTAAATTTACAAACCAATGTAAACCTGGGGATGCGATGAAACCTTATGCCTCCCCAGAGGAGGTGCAAAGAGGAGAAATAACTTTATTTCTCTTTGGGTTTTCCTCTTTCCATGTGTCCTGCATTCTACACAAAAACAATCCTGCAAACAACACAGGCACCAATGCACAATGCTGCAAGGGTGCCTGCGTTGGTATTAGGCTATCGAAACAGCGCCAGCACTGGGGGGAAAGGACAGGAAGGCACCCTATTAGATAAATACAGTGCCTGCCTGCCCTTTCACTTTGATGACTGCCATGCTGCTGTGCCCTATGCCAAATCCCCATAAATCTGCCCCTTGATTTCTAGATGATGGCAAAAAGTTGTTGTCAGAACTTCATGGATTCTATTTTCATTCACCAGGTGAGCCTTTACTGCCAGCAACATTTATAGAGTACAGGAATGCAATATTGGTGCAGCAGCTTTAATACAGTATGAATGAATGAATGAATGAAAATGCATTTCTACAGCGCGATTGCTGCCCTGGGGCGTCCAAGCGGAACCAGAGGGGGGTGTAATGAGGCTGACAGAGACTGGGAGGAGGGGGAGGGGGATGAAAACCGTTTAAGAAGCAACAAAATCAATAGTATATAATGAAGAAGAAACACTTATGGCTAACGAGCTAAGAATTGCATGCCTGCTCATAGCTTCTTTTCAGTCTTATTATTCCATTTTTTTTGCAGGTTCTACTCATTACAGTACTACCGTTGACATCCCACTGCAACTTTGCATATTCCTTAATAACTTTGCAATTTCAGGCGTGAGACAGCCAAAATAACGCCATTTTTTTTATTTAAAAATCGGGAGTCTCTCCCTTGAATCGTTTTTTTATTGGCTTGTATGCTGTAGCTGTGAAACAATTGCTCCATGATTAAATTTCTAACAGCCAGCAATTCATTTCGACATCAAGTGCACAGTTGACGATAGTTTATTGCACATGAAATGTAGTTTTTTTTTTTACTCAGTGAAGCTTTGCGTGAAGTTAAAAGTGCATTTTACCAGGACTACCAAGAGCCGACCTTCACATACTTTACCGCACTAAAAAGAAATCAGCAAAAGATGAAAATAACACAAAAGCGTTCCGTCAGTGACTGCCTGCAACTCTATTACTAGGATTGGCTGAACTGGCTGTTCTTCTGTGGCCCAGTTCGGTCTCTGTCTCTCACTGCCCTGGCTCAAGCTCGGCCTGTGCCCGCCTCTCTTGGTGCAATCACCCGCTTTGGTTGTGCGGCTGTCTCTCCTGCTTAGATAGCCTGGTGGCGCCTAGCGCTCCCTTCCCTTCTCAAGCAGCTGACCTTGTGCTGTGTGTGGTCTGTGCTACTCAGTTCTTCTCACACTCTTGTTGATGACGTCTGCTCCCCGCCCCTGTCTCGTGACAGCTGGGCCTGCCCTCGTGCCCCCACCAGGTATCCTGCACTCAGCTAGGAGCCAACTGCCATCTTATTGTCAAAGTAAGAGTCACGTGACTTTGAGTGCAATGCGTGGGACCAACCCCGGGAGACGGGGGCGGGTGAGGGCGGGGGCGCAGCAGAGTGTACCTAGCTAACGTGTTCAACACTGACACTATTTGCTAACCCTGGCTTCACTCCCACGCCACGTATTTAGCTCCACCCTACACAGATTATAGTATGTACACATCACTGCAATTTTATGCATAACTTGTTTACACATGTGACTCTGACAGGTCACAGCAGGTTCATTCTATCGCTTTAATGTTGCCTATTTTTGAATGACTCGGTGCAAATGTACAGGTTGACACTTCCCACTACTCTGCATTAATGTTATTTTTTATATTTGGATTAGAGGTATGTATGGAGCTAATGGAATCGTGCAACGGGGAGGGCCAAATTAAGTGGCATGGTTGATTGAACTGTGTGGCAAGAAAAAAACAAATTATGCGGCCTTAATGCAGCACATTTTGTAATACTGCTACTTCACTTTTTTTGTCATATTTACAAATGTTAAAACAGTATAGGCAAAGATTTAACCTCATAATTACCGCCAGTTTAAAACCAGAATACAGCAATAAACAGGAGAAAGTTAAAAGTCAACCTTTGCAAAGCACCTTCCACTGCACAGCAACACCTGAAGCTGCGTTTGTTCATTTTTGATCCTTTTGAGTGAGAAACACGTTTTATTGTTAAATCTGAAAATTATGGAGCAGATGATGAATTATCTGGCAAATGTGGAAATCCATTAATATTTGGATAACACCACAGCATGAGAATAGTATAATTCCAGTGCCCCTGTTTATATGCCTGTACCTTTTTAATGGCACTGTGATGTACTAGTTTAGAGAAATGCACTGCATTTGATACATTGCATTTCAACATATGTTACTCTTGACTGGAATGCAGAAGGCAGAAGTAAATGGACAGTGACCATTTGAATATTGCTTCAATCTCGGTTTTTTTTTTAAAGTATCTTTATTAGGTTTTTTTCCAAAATTTACAAACCCCTCTCTCCCCCCCCCCCCCCAATCTCGGTTTCATGCTACAAAATGTGTGCAACACATGCATTAACCTTTCGTGGACTTACAATGTTATCTTTGTTTAGCAACTTTCATATGAATTAACCTGCACAGCCTTGAGGCTTCGGCGTGCCATTTACCCAGGACACATCTTCTCCAACTGACAAAGTGTGAAACTACTTCTGCATAGTACCCACAACAGGAATGCCATTTTCCGTTATCTTTGCAACCATAACGGATGGGTCGCCATTGTTCTGCCTCTGGCATCGTGGACGCGAACTAGGTTTCAACCTGTTCTCTCCTATTCCTGCTGAAACCATTGAAACAATCAGGCTCCACATCTGACAGTCAAAATCAGGCATTGCACCACCACTAGAAGCATTTGAGTGCCTACATAAACAAGCATTGACAAAACAAAAAGGTGTGGTGTTGGCCGCCAGCCTTTTGACTTTGTCAATGCTTGTTTCTTTTTGTCATGGTTTTTGCAAAACTGTATTGTTGTGGACGTTTGCAGGACCTCCTCAATTTAAACAATATTGGTTTAAAACAAAAATAGTATATTGGTCTCAAAAAGCAAACATTGTCATACTAGTCCCTGACACCTAAAGGAACTGCTTTGGTGTGCATGTGGTCCTAGTGAAAGGGCAAAATGTCATCACTCACATTGAAGTAAGCAAATGTCTGTAGTGAGCCAACCCATTGCTGCATCCTTTAGTAGGCAGAGGAAAATGTGAGTGGCACAGTAACAATTAAATGGATGAAGAGGGCTGCCTGAAACCCTCTAGAGTTAGGTATATTGCACATATAATTAGTAAAGTAAAAAGATCTTGGCTATGCCAGACCTAAAACCTAATAAATCGCTTTCCAAGAGAAATACTAGAGTGGCGTAAGACAAAGTGATGCATTAGCAACCTTTCTGGTAAACTCCAGTTGATTTTTGTTCAACCTGCACTAGATTTTGCACAGCTTCCACTGGTTGTGGGTTTTGGGACTGGTTAGAAATCCCTGCGACCAGCTACCTTACTGTAACACAAAATGATGCCATTCCTCAAAATGTGTTGAGGGTCCCAGCAGTTCTGACATCTCACTTAAATACTCATCCCTTGAACTGAGCTCAGGTTCCCCTGAAGCATGAACACCGTACTTGTGCCACAGGGACTTGATGGCCCTCCATTAGGCCCCTGTAAGTAATGCTGTGTCAATAGTAGAGGTAATCTCATAAAGTAGGTGATACAATCGAGAATGCCAGCTATTCACTGATGGTAGAGGAGAGAGAGAGAGCTTGTAGTGTTGGATGGGGCCCTTAGTTGGTGGACACAAACAAGGATTTTGACTTCATTTTATTTTTATTTTTGTTTTTTCTCTTTGGACTATATGTATGCACATATATGGTATTTCTATAGCCTGAACCTAACCAAAAGGCAGTGCAGCACTGTACATCATCAAAGTAAGCATGAAGTCAATGAGTAAGAGGAGATGGAGCTGTGTTGATGATGGTTGGGGTGGTCCCAATGGATACAGAAATGATGTTCCAGGCCCTGGGTGCATAGATGTAAAGGGTCTGATGTCTTGTTTCTGTTTAGACTTGTTAGTCTGCAATCAGATGGTGTCCTGGTTGTGCGGAGATCCACCAGAGATGGTTAGCTTTCCTTCAAGATAAGCTGGGGTGCTGGTAGTGATATCATTGAAAATGATGCAGATGGTTTTTGAAGATGTTGTGGGCTGGCAAGACGAGCCAATAGAGTTCCATCAGGATGGGGGTGAGATGAACATATTTCTTCAGGCCCTGGATAAGACATGATGCAGCATGTAGGACGCCTCAAATGGATGCCTCTGTGGAAGACTAAGGAGTCTGGCATTATCAACTTCCAGATGCCAGAGAATGAGGGGTTGAATAGCAGTTTTGAAGTTTCTTTCTGGGAGAAAGGCTTTGACTTACTTTAGAAGAGACATCAAGTACCAGGTTGTCTTTGGTTGTCTGGCAATGTGCTCCTTAAGAGTGCAGTTGGTGTCCAGGGTATCACTCCAAGTGACTTTTCATCTTGTGAAAGTTGGGGTTCAAAGCCATCAAGTTTAATGTTTTTGAGCCAGATTTGTACTCTATCTTATTTATTTACTATTCTTGGCAAATAAAAGAAATTCTTTCTTGGTTGGGGTGACCTTCAAGAAGGTGCTGGAAATCAAGGTCTAGAAAATGCAAGCAGTGTTTGAGGCATTGGATGTCTGAAGCAAAGGTGACTTTCAAGTAGAGTTGTGTATCATCGGCATATAGGTGAATCTTGATGCTGTAATGTGTGAGTAGAGCACCAGGCAGCTCCATGTATAGCTCGAATATGACAGGAGACAGTATGGATTCCACTTCACAGGTGATAGGGGTCATTTGTGACCCTAACGCACCCTTGTGAACAAACTGGTGTCAGGTGGAAAGGTTGGAGGAAAACCAGGGAAGAACGTTGTTGGTGAACCCTATTTGAGACTCCAGGGTGTGCATGAGGGTGGAATGGTCGACTGTGTGGATAGCAGCAAAGATGTCTAGCAATATCAGGAGGCAGGGGTCATCTTCATTTGTGGTCAAGAGGGCATCATCTATGATGTGCAAGGTAGCAGTTTCCATTCTGCAGCATGGTTTGAAGCCAGACTGGTAGTTGTGCCGACGTTGGTTAGCATTGATGTGGTCGTAGAGTTGAACATAGATTGTATATGGTACAAAATCAAGTCTCTTGGTTGAGTGTCTTTTCTCTCCATGTCCCCATTTGTTGCATCATACTTGGTTATTGTGAACTAGAGAGAACAGCTTCCACTCTTCTACTGTCAAAATATTGATGCATTTTCTATTTTTCTCTCCTATGTTAATTTAGCCATGGGCCAGCAGTTACAGGTAAATGGAGGTCACTCTGGTATATTCGGGAAACAGCCTTTACAATGAGGTTTTTACCACATTGTGACTTAACCACGCATTTCTAAGCATGCATGTTTTTACAACATGTATGTTTTTACAACGGATGCCTTCACCACACATTTGAGGTAAGTTGGAGGCTCTCCCCCCAAAATACATTGTTTTTAAATAAATAAACAATGCGTGGTAACGGCATCCGTTGTTAAAACATACACGTTGCAAAAAATGCGTGGTTAAGGCTTGTGACGCATGTACCCTTGTTGTTCTGTAATACAACCGTATTTTCTGGGGTGGTCACTTATCACACAACCATTCTAGTTTTAGTTCCATGTAGCACACCTAGGTGAAGTAGCTACAGGTTTACGACAACAAGGTACGAGTAGCAATCATGCAAAAAAGAAACAAGAAAAAATACTTTGCCAATAGACAACACAACATACTTTTATAAAAGCAACACAAACAACGTAATAGGTTGCAACATGAAAAAGAAATGCAAATATAGAAAGTCTAGTCACAGTCTCTTAAATAGCATGTAAGCCAAATAGAGGCAGGGCCGGACTGGGAACCACAACCGGCACTGGCAAAGTGCTCAGCCGGCTCCCCTCCCCACTCGGGGGTTTGGGTTGGGGGTACAGTCGAGCTCTTTGCCGGGGCTGGTTTTTGGCCGATTTTGTTACAGGGCCAATTTTGCAGCTATGCTGCAAAAACGGCCCTGTAACAAAAACGCCCCCCAGCGGCCCAAAATCGGCCCCCACCTGTGTGGCGCACCGGGATATTGCACGGTGCCTGCTATGGCCAGTCCGGCCCTGAATAGAGGCAGCGAGGACTTTTGTTTCCACTCAGCAGCTCTGTTTAGTCCCTGTGGTCGCCTATCTGAGTGTTATAAAATGCTTTTCTGTAGGACAAAGAACACATAGCTCCATGTCATGTTAGCCTTGTTGTGAGGTGTCTTGGGTCATCAGCAGCACTCATTCCAGTGGGACTGAGCTGCATTTATGGAGGTAAATATGAAGCTGAGAGCATCAGCAGTGACCCAAAAGGGGCTCTTGAGCATTGGGAGCCCATCAACAATCCGATCGGCTGAAAGTTGGGGGAAAATAAATGACATGCCATTATTCTGAAACTGGATGCCGGCAAGAGCCTTCAGAATAGGAGTGGCTGTAAGATAATCATTCCTTCAAAAATCAACACACAAATAATCCACCCCCGAGAGGAAGTTTGTGCAGGAAAGGGTTTGTCACTTTTTTATTGCAATCTCATCCCGTTGCATGACATTTGTTGAATTTTCTGGATTCATGTGAACCAGCAAACCATCACGAACCACTACAAACCCTGAACCAAGAATCAGTTATGCTTCGCAGACGAGTTTTTTGTATTTTTTCACTTCCACTATAATATTTGTCCTGGGGACAATAAGAATCTAGATGTGCAGCTCCAGCTTATTAGGTGGATCTTTCTTCCTGTTTCAGTCAGGTTGTACCAGGTTTATATCGACTGAAAATCTTTGAGCCACCCTGGAGACTGCGAACATAGGCATAATTCCATCTGTGCGCATTTCATCTTATGATTCTACTTTCATAACCCCCTCACTACATCCGTTTCCAGATGAAACCCTTTGGCAATATGTGAAAAATAATATTATGGCATTAAATATCCCTAAAGTTTGGTTAGCTTCAGAATCTAATTAGCAAGGGCGTAAAGTGCAGCCTTTGGCCTGTGGCAATATCACATAACCGTTTGAAAGGAGAACCCCCCCCCCCCCCCCCCACACACACACACACACATTTCCCCAACAACCTTTACAGGGCTTATCACTACCTCAACCTGACCATTGTGTCAACCATGGCTTTACCTCCACTTGAATACAGTGCTAAAATTGCTTGGACTGGGGCTGAGATAGCAGAGTCACTTGGTTAAATAAGCAGCAGGTAACCGTGTTGATCAATGAAGCGGTCAGTCACTGTAATGCTACTGAGGTCAAGACAACCATGTAGTTTAGATTAGTGTCCTGCCAATCATTATCTAACACATCAATGGCACTGACGTAGAGAGCTCACCCATACAGAGCATAATTTGACTTACCCAGGGTGTTTGGTAATAGTCATGTTTTTGGGGGGTGGGTATACATTTTTTTCCATATATAAAACGATGTAACAGTATAATGTTATATGTGCGACATTACCCATAAACCATATCACCTTATAAAACAAATAATACATTTCTAAGCAGAATTAGCAAAACTTAGACATATAGACACAGACTCAAATGGCTTTACTTAAAGAAAAGTTAACAATAAAATGAACAAAGCAATATAGGAGAAGGAAAGGGAAAGAAAAGGCAGCAAATTTAAGCGAGGAGCTGAAAGTCTTAAAAAATACATTAGTCATAAAGTTCCCAATGCAGTCCCCACATATTGATGAACAGTCCTTCGCTTTCCGAGATGCGGAAAGACATTATTTCAACAGGAGCTAGAGGTGACATTTCCATTATCCCACTGGCATGTTCATTATGGCATCAAATCATCTTTTGTGCCCTACTGATAACATTGTTAGAACAAAACTCTATATCCGCCATATGCATAGCATTCAAATTACACGTCTACCGCCCTCCCCTCCCCCAAGGTGGGAAATGGCAGTCTTAAAGGTTACTGATATATGAGAGGTAGTCACGATTCCAGGTTTCAGATTGCTATGTGTGTCATTTTCATTATTTCAGTGTAATTAAGAGTGACATTTCAGCGACTGAGTGACACTTTCTCGCAAGAAAAATCAAGCAATGAAGATGATGGAAACATATAAATATCAGAAATTACACCCATTTGAGCCAAAAGAAACACTAAGAAGATCTTAAAACTGCTGCAAAGCACCACAAATGAAAGGGCACTAAACGCCTAATAACAGAGGACGAGCAGGCACTGCAGCTGCTCAGAAATGATCTCATTGATCTGATCATTCATGATCGCGCGTTAACCTTAAAAGCAAATTTTATAGAATGGCAAGTGCAACTAGGACATTTTAAGGTCAACTAGTCTCATGCACTTACTTCTTTGCGAGCCTGGCGAGCGGGTGCCATGACAACAGGTGGGCCCCGTCACACTCAGCAGCCCAGCTGCCAGCTGGGTTGGGTCTGATCCATTGGATCAATACCTCCATGGTGCTAGCAGCGAGTTCTGCTAGCGCCAGCAGGTTCACGATGGCGAGTCAGCCGACGGCACTGGTGGGGTTCGGGTCCGGTTACGGGATCCCTACTCCTACCTTGCGAAGTGCGCGCTCAGCTATTCTGCCTTGCCCACACACTCACTGCAGCAACCAAAACGTGAAATCTGCCCACTCGCACCTTGAGTCTGGCAAACTCACTGAAGCTCAAACTGTTGCGGTAGTAGACATTGGGCACTGACAGTGACTCCTCCTGATATAAGTGATTATGCCGTGTGATATCAGGTGTCCTGTGTTACATTGTAGCTCAGACTAGTAGTAGCAGCTTGCGAGCAGATGAGCCAGCCCTAAGCTTCTGGGAAGAGCACGCACTGCCACTGCAGCTTTCAGTATTGGTGCATTATAGCTGCGCTTCCGCTTGCCAGCTGAGAGGCGCTATTTCATTGCATTGATGTGGACCACCACAGTTAAGAGATCCGATGCCCTTTGCTACTTTAGGCAATTCCAGCCGGCAGGCCTTATCTTTCAGGAAACACATTTACTTGCTGATAATTGCCCCTTCCTTAGCCACTAAGGCTACGACAGAGTTTATCATGCGGGGTTCACCCAGGGCTCCCTAGAAATAGCAATTTTATTGCATAAAGGGTTTCTGTTGGTGGTGACCACCTCCCATATTGACCTTCAGGGGAGGTCTGTGCAGAATGAGGGCCAGGTGGAGGGTAGGCATTACAGCTTTCTGTTGGTGTATTCCCGCAGCATCAGCTCTCTGTAACGCTTGACTGTCGGTGGACCTGACACATGAGGTGGTATACAAAATGATTGCGAGTGTTGTTTGATGTAATCTGTATCGCTTTTCAATGGTTTATGGTAAAACTGAACCGGATGTAAAAATAACTCAACCCCTGGGGGCACTGTTACACCACCTGTAAATCACTTAATGGCGTCTGCCCAGTTGCCAGAGGAGCCCAACTTCTGGAGGCATTGTCATACCATCAGTAAAATGCTTTATAGAGTCACACAGTCGCAATAGTAGCCTGACCACTGGAGGTGCTTTTGCACCACCAATGGGACACTTTATGACGTCCACCAAAGTCCAATCACCATGAAGACACATTTAGGCCGTGGCAGGATAATTACTACACATGGTGGTGAAATCCAGCTTAGCTGCATCCAATCACCTCCTGCATCTAGACCTTTCCCACATCAAGAAACCTAAGCATGAAAGTAGCCAAACGTATTGGTTTTGCCAATGTTTATTAGCAGCACCAAATCAATCAGTGGCAATGATAGTGTTGTGAATAATTCGAATTGAAAATGTTTCAATTCTGAGAATAAGAGACTTTCAATTAAACATTTCTAAGGCCTGTGGAAGGGGTGGTGGTCTTCCATGTATCTCAATCACTCGTGTTCTTCCCCTCACCCAACGTTCCTTTGCAATCTCTCATTCTGTTAGACACGTATGCTCCTTTTCTATGCACATCTTTCAGAAATCTTCCATCTGGATATCTCACTCTTCTCCCTCCCCTTCTTCAATTAAACATTTCTAAGGTCTGCGGAAGGGGTGGTGGTCTTCGATGTATCTGAATCACTCGTGTTCTTCTCCTCACCCAACGTTCCTCTGCAATCTCTCATTCTGTTAGACACGTATGCTCCTTTTCTATGCACATCTTTCAGAAATCCTCCATCTCTATAGCTCCCTCTTCTCCCTCCCCTTCTTCAAGGACTCTCGCTATATCCTTCTGCGTTTACTACTTCCTTGTGTCCCTGCCCATTCAACATGCCCTTTCTCTTTTTCTCCCTCCTCACCTGTATTGACATTTTTTTTCCACTGTCAATATTTCGACAGCCATGTCCCTGCATCACAGCGTTGCCCACAAAATGGACGTTACAATTGTCACTTATGTGACTCACTCTGAGCCCACTCTGCAGAGCGGTCAAAGGCTGAAGGGACATGTAGACTGAACACCTTTAGTGATGGGCAGTGTGAGAAGCGTGCACTGCCTTCACCCCCCCCCCCCGCACCAGAGCTTTCAATCGTGCCCTGTGATGAGCACCAAAACACCAAACAGTCTTTGCACTCAATCAGACACCGAGAGGTGGCTCATTATACAGAATGTGCCACACAAGACTTAAAGGTTGCATGAAAAACAACTATGAAGATCTGGGAAAAGCAAATGTGTGCACACAAGGCAAGAATGTGACATGTAAATAGGGGCTCCATCGCTGATATTTATTACCTTGAGGATTTTCACAGTCACTGTTGTCAAATCTATCTGTTTTGCTTGTACAGTTAAGGATATGGATAAAGGGCCCTGTAGAGACCCCTTTCAAAGGTACGTTTTGAATCCTTTCCCTAACTGTAGTCCAAAGAATGACAGCAGCCAGCTGCTGTTCCCTGTCCCCACAGCAAACAGAGAATACCTATGTTTTCCTTAGAATGAAACCCCGTCTGGTGTGGCCCTTTCAAGCACAGATTGGGTGTCTGTCGCCAGACATGGCTGCAGCCCTATTTTGAGCGCACTATCACTCAGTCATGACTCATGAGGCAGAATACACAGGTTTCAGGCACAGGAGATAAAAAATAACACACATGGACATCCTTCCTTTTGTGAATAGGCCTTTGGTTCACCAGAGAGCTCCCTTCGCAAGCTGGCCTTCATAACACCCCCATTAAATCAGAGCTGGTTTGATGCCCATACAGTAATAGTATGTTTCAATCAGTGCTACGAGATTCTAACACACAAATTAAGAAAATGTCATCTGGGCAGCATTGATCCAGTGCTTAATTTGTGCCTGTGTTTTAACATCGGGGCATATTTACGAGAAGCCATCATATGGTGGCTCTGCATGTGTATTTCTAAGTAAAGTTCATTAGTGGAACAATAAACTATTTAATATATATCTTAAATTATAAAAGTTGAACCTAAACCTGCAGATTAACGTGATGTGACCCGTGTCATCTGCAGTGGACCAGTGAGTAATTCCTTGAGCCCTGGCAGTTAATTGTTTACAAATTAGGCACTGCCTTGATGGACGGTCTAAACATTTGTTTGAGACAATGTTCAGTACTTGCAATCTTTTTAGGGAGATCTGGGGCTGATACAGAGATCAAGCACTTGGTATCCAATGCAGAGAAGCCCCAAAATAGCAGTGCCTCTGGTGAAAGCCTCGCTGGTTTTGTGAAGTCCGAGAAAAGTTAATTGCAGTTTTATTTTTATTTTTTATAAAGTGCGAACACGACCCTAAGGTATTGGAGCGCTTTACGCGAGCACCAGTTACATTTCACACGAAGACATTCATGTTTTAGGCACAGGGAAATATAGAGATTTGCCCAGAATCATAGGATGCTGCGCCGACGCCGAGAGTGGAACTTGATTTCCCACTTCCAAAGCCAGCAGCTCTGGCCGTAACCCCACATCCTCTCTCCTGTTGCTAGAAAGTGTCAAGGGTCAGCCCGATATTTAAGAGTTAACTGGGATAAGCAGATAATGTGAACCTAAATTCGCCACTAGTGGGTGTGAAAACTCTGTTGCGGTCGAGTTGGCAGCCAGCTGGCGCGTGGGGCCGCGCGCACACTTCAGGCATTTGCTAATCATCTCGATTTTCCATTGGATAGGCGAGCTATATTTAACAAGTTCAAACATCCCCCATGGGGACTGGGGCCAGACAGCTCGAATTAGCGCGGCGCTCCTGATGAAAAACCATCCCCTGGTGCACGTGAACAAGACACTAAACCACTTGACACCTGTACTTGTCGAGTCAAGCTACGAATATCCAAGTAATTGTCTGAGGTAGAGAGCCGGGCTTATTATATAAGTAGCCTGTTCCCCAGCAGCAAAGTAAAAAGAATATAAGCGCGCATTTGTGTCGTTTTCAGGATACATTGTTTTGCTTTAACAAGTAAACAAATGCAAAAAAAATAATCTGTGTAGACAAGGATGATTCAGTCCAATACCTTTATTCAAATATGTTATTGACACATATCATGCATTCTGAACTGATTTTTTGTCAAATATACTGATTTATCATTAGCAGTACGCACATTTCTGCTGCACAGACTTAACTTTTCAGGCATGGACAGGCACTTGTGACAGTATTATTACCATAGAGGTGTCCATTTCTAGCACAACTATGGTTTTGCCACATTATTCACCACCTACTACATACTGCAGATTTTAGCAAAAAAAAAAAAGAATTTAGTTTCTACCTCAAAAGGTTCAAAAGCTACTAGTGTTGCCGCGCACTGGAATGGTCTTTACGATGGAATAATGTTCACTGGTCACCTTTCTGTTGCTCAATGCTATATTTGTGTGTTAAGCCGGTACCATTGAGGTGCAACCTATGCCCAGACAGTGTTAACAAGTATAAAAATGGCAAAATAATACTATCACAAAATGTTCTGTATTGTGCCGCATAATTTATTTGATCAACCAATCAGTAAAAACTGTATTGGTTACTCTTCAGTAATATAAAAGCACATAACAAAACAACATATGTATAGGTGTAAAAACAACTCAGAAAAGTATTATATTAGATCAATACTCTTACAGACTCACTTAACCAAGCATTGGTAATGGATCGGTTTCGCATATGTGGTAATAAGCTGTTTTTATCAATCACCATATGGGACGAAGGAAATAGCTCCCTGATAAGTATCACGTGATTGGAGGGGATGTGGCGCAGCAGCCAGAGCTGCTAACAGGACAGCTAGGGATCCCAGTTCGAGTCTTGGTGTGCAACATCCTCTGATTCTGGGCAACAAGCATTGGTAAACGCAGGAAAATACGCTACAGCTAATAGAAATGAAGGAAAAGTAAGTGGCTTGCACAGGAACCAATGAAAAGCCAGGAAAGAGAGGGGGCGGGATGGAAGCCCCTTTTAATATTCATAGTGAAAACAATAGATTTCACAAGCAGGGCGAAATCGCTGTGCATGCGAAACCTAAAAACCACAAATCAAAAAAAATGTTGATCAAAAGTCCAGTAGACACAAAGTGTTAACATAATCTAGCACATTGTGCAGCAAACCAGGGTGGGGGGGGGGTATTTAGTTGTTGCATAAACAGTAAAAGAGATCTACGCTGGCTAAAACTAAACACTTTAACAAGAGGGAAAACAAAACTTCTTCTTGGTAAATCATAAAAAGACCTGACGAATACCATGTGTAGGTTGATTGAGGGGAGACCTCATCACAGAGGCAAAGGCAGAGACCCTCCAGTTGTCAGATTAGCCCACCATTAATGGTAACATATTAAGACAAAATCTGGTTAACACAAACCAATGCTATATGTTCTGAACTAAAGATAAATCGAATAGTATGCCATCTGTTTCTCTGAGCTTTCAACAGGCAAAGCTGTTTAAACTTGCCCTTGTTAATCTTACAGCAGATTTCTGGTACCTAAAAAAGGTCCGGGAAGCCAATCTCATCACAACCAAATTTTACATAGCCCAACCAAGGAATCTATTGGACTTAGTCTAAATTCAAACAATCCCTTAGAATCAGTTTGTTTAAGAATGTGTCCTTTAGCAACCAGTTGGAGTGCCAATGTAAAAGTGGGGCATCTTAAATCTTATCCGTAATGGACAGGGCAGCCAATTCAGTGTGGCAAATATGGTTAGAACAACTTGGGGGAACTGCTAGTAGATTCTTCTCAAATGTGCTTTCCACCCTTTGAATTCTTGCCTGTTCATCTTGCCCCATACCGCTGCTCCATAGGTTGCCACCATCACACATTTACTGGCCTAGATTGGTACCAGTTCCTGAACAGGTTTAGCACCCAGTTTTTTACACAAAACAATGCACTTCATTGGTCAAATTCTCCATTATCGCTACCCTATTTGACAGCATAGCCTTCCATGCATAGGTACTGTCAAATAAACCCCCAAGTATGAGAATGATGAGGCTCAGTTAAATTGGACCTATTGATAAAAAAGGCAGGTTTTTTCCTCGATCGGGACCCACAGAAATACAGATCTAACATAAATGAAATATAATCATCAATGAATCCTTGCAGCTCTCTCCCCGTTCTAGCGATCAGCACCACATCATCAGAATAAAGTGCAAAAGGGAGCGAGTGAGAACAAATGTAGGCTGCATCTCTCGCCCGCATCTTTAAAAATGTCTCTACTCGGTTAGTGCACAAAGTAATAAAAAAGGAAGCTAATACGCACCCCTCTAAAATTGTCCATGCATTCAGCCTCTCTACTGAATTGTATACAGGCATTGGAGTCACCATAGAGTTGTCTAAGGAAGGTAATAATACCATCCTTTACTCCTAACTGCTCCATGATTGACCAGAGTTTTGAATGCGAAATGCAGTCAAAAGCTACCGAGAGTTCCTTAAATGAAAGAAACAATTACACCCTTTTTCACCACTGTATAATTTCAAATTAGACTCAAATTCAAGCATTGATCAACCATGCCCAACTCCTTTTTAAAGTCATATTGAGTACATTATTTGCATTTGCCCATTCCTCCAATTGGCGAAATAAAATACACCCCATAACCTTGACGGTAGAGTCCAAAAGTGAAATGACCTTTAGATTATTGGAAGGGCTTCATCGCCTTTTTTAAAGATTGGAATTATAACCGAACTCTTCCACGACAGCGGTGGGCCAGTCCTAGCAATCGTACTAAAAACATTAGTGAGTAGTGGGCCCATAGTTCTTGCTGGTCACAGAACAACTAGAGGGGGACCCCATCTGGGCCTTTACTTTACTGCTTTCTGTCAATGCAAATTCCACTTCCCCTAGTTAGAATGACAGTGTGTTGTTCTGGGGGTTAAAAACACCAGGGTCAATCTGTATGCAGGACATAATCTGGTTTGCATATTTGTCCGAAAAATTGTCAACCCATGACTCTTCAGCAATGTGTACTTCTATGGAAGGGTCAATGGATGAATAATTAATCACCCTCAAGAAGGACCAGCTAACTTTTAAAACACTTGCCCATACCAATGCCTAGCAAGCTACCTCTATAATGGCTTTCTTTATAACTCTTCCTAAAGTGAGCATGAGCAATTTTAATTAGTATGGTGTCTCTGGTTCTCTTCTGCGGAGCTTTGTGCAACTCGGCCCTATCTTTACTGCAATTAGAATCAAACCAGCCCCTCATAAGAGAGCTGGATTGCCAAATATTGTGGCTCAGAAACTGCTTAATAGGAGTAGTTATAACAGAAAAGGCTGTAATAATCTGAGCTGCCTCTGCCATAGGGTAATAGACAAAATTCCACCTCTGCCAAAGTCTGACACAGGACAGAAGGGAGAAGGGTTGCATGATCACCTCTCTTCCATTTAATGTAATAACCATTTTTAGTTGCCAGAATTGTCTTGAAGCCCGTTTTGAATAGGTTTTTGAGCTTTCTATTCTCACCCTTCCCAACAGGGCTGATTGTTCGATGTGCCCTGTAAAATAAGTCTCAATGCCCTCCATGGAGGTAATTAACACTTCTGAGAACATAATATAGTCTATAGTATAATCATTTCTCATGAACATGGGTGCTAAACCACCCTCTTCATCCCCATAATTATTGAACATCCTAAAGCTAAGCTTAATCATTAAATTATTCAGGGCAAAACCATAATCATCATGTTTATACAGAGCTAAAGTTTACCCCGGTAAGCCAATATCCAACAAATTGATTTGGCAAGAAGGGGGCAGTGGTGAGCATTACTCTACTACCCAGAGGATCCTCAAAGGTTTATGGCGAGTAGTAACAGCCCTCTGGATGGCTAGGTCCAGGCCATTAACAACCTGGATTCTGACTGTCCAAGCAGTTATTATAAAAGTTGATTCTAAGTAAATCCAATGTCTCGCCTCCCTCACAGATGGGAATGAAACACCATGTAACCACCTATGGCCATCTCCACAATTTCTCATGTTTCTTGAAAGCATATAAGATGGAAACGCGAAATCATTTTATGCCAGCTTGGCAAATCTATATTTTTCCCAAGGCCTGCAATGTTCAAAGAAAGGAACCTCATCCACGGGGAATTGGAGTAAAAATTACCAATTGTTAGACCTGGCATCATTTGGTATGTTTCCCCTGTCTTTTTGCTTTCTGGCCTCCTGATTTAATAGTACGATGGACTTCGTTTTGCTGGTTTAGTGCCTCTGCGCACTTTCTCACTGCTGTTTATTATTAAAGCAAACAAAACAGGTGATGGACAGAATGTGGATCAATGTCACACATTCACCCCAGTCCAAGGATCTGGGCCCAAATCCATTGTTTTTTTGCACTCCACACCACCCTGGGTTAGACAATGGCGATATGCAAATCAGCTCTGACCCTGTGCCCCATGGGAACAGTCCAGTCCGAACTACAAAAGCCATGTCCTTCCCAGAACGGAATCAAGCATCCGAGGACCGGACCGGTTTCGAGGTAACACCTCTCATCAGCCCGGCTAGCTTGACTCCAGTGGTGTGGAGTGCCTGGGACCCACGTCTGGGCATCCCCAGCGCACTTAGGGCGGAATATGCAAACACAACAGGTGATGGACTGAATGTGGATCAATGTCACACACTCACCCCAGTCCAAAGATCTGGGCCCAAATCCATCGTTTTTTTGCACTCCACACCACCCTGGGTTAGACAATGGCGATATGCAAATCAGCTCTGACCCTGTGCCCCATGGGAACAGTCCAGTCCGAACTACAAAAGCCATGTCCTTCCCAGAACGGAATCAAGCATCCGAGGACCGGACCGGTTTCGAGGTAACACCTCTCATCAGCCCGGCTAGCTTGACTCCAGTGGTCTGGAGTGCCTGGGACCCACGTCTGAGCATCCCCAGCGCACTTATGGCGGTATTGCAAACAAAACAGGTGATGGACAGAATGTGGATCAATGTCACACATTCACCCCAGTCCAAGGATCTGGGCCCAAATCCATCGTTTTTTTGCACTCCACACCACCCTGGGTTAGACAATGGCGATATGCAAATCAGCTCTGACCCTGTGCCCCATGGGAACAGTCCAGTCCGAACTACAAAAGCCATGTCCTTCCCAGAACGGAATCAAGCATCCGAGGACCGGACCGGTTTCGAGGTAACACCTCTCATCAGCCCGGCTAGCTTGACTCTAGTGGTGTGGAGTGCCTGGGACCCACGTCTGAGTATCCCCAGCGCACTTATGGCGGTATTGCAAACAAAACAGGTGATGGACAGAATGTGGATCAATGTCACACATTCACCCCAGTCCAAGGATCTGGGCCCAAATCCATCGTTTTTTTGCACTCCACACCACCCTGGGTTAGACAATGGCGATATGCAAATCAGCTCTGACCCTGTGCCCCATGGGAACAGTCCAGTCCGAACTACAAAAGCCATGTCCTTCCCAGAACGGAATCAAGCATCCGAGGACCGGACCGGTTTCGAGGTAACACCTCTCATCAGCCCGGCTAGCTTGACTCCAGTGGTGTGGAGTGCCTGGGACCCACGTCTGAGCATCCCCAGCTCACTTATGGCGGTATTGCAAACAAAACCGGTGATGGACAGAATGTGGATCAATGTCACACATTCACCCCAGTCGAAGGATCTGGGCCCAAATCCATCGTTTTTTTGCACTCCACACCACCCTGGGTTAGACAATGGCGATATGCAAATCAGCTCTGACCCTGTGCCCCATGGGAACAGTCCAGTCCGAACTACAAAAGCCATGTCCTTCCCAGAACGGAATCAAGCATCCGAGGACCGGACTGGTTTCGAGGTAACACCTCTCATCAGCCCGGCTAGCTTGACTCCAGTGGTCTGGAGTGCCTGGGACCCGCGTCTGAGCATCCCCAGCGCACTTATGGCGGTATTGCAAACAAAACAGGTGATGGACAGAATGTGGATCAATGTCACACATTCACCCCAGTCCAAGGATCTGGGCCCAAATCCATCGTTTTTTTGCACTCCACACCACCCTGGGTTAGACAATGGTGATATGCAAATCAGCTCTGACCCTGTGCCCCATGGGAACAGTCCAGTCCGAACTACAAAAGCCATGTCCTTCCCAGAACGGAATCAAGCATCCAAGGACCGGACCGGTTTCGAGGTAACACCTCTCATCAGCCCGGCTAGCTTGACTCCAGTGGTGTGGAGTGCCTGGGACCCACGTCTGAGCATCCCCAGCGCACTTATGGCGGTATTGCAAACAAAACAGGTGATGGACAGAATGTGGATCAATGTCACACATTCACCCCAGTCTAAGGATCTGGGCCCAAATCCATCGTTTTTTTGCACTCCACACCTTCGTTTTGCTGGTTTAGTGCCTCTGCGCACTTTCTCACTGCTGTTTATTATTAAAGTGCAAGTGCTTCTACTGTAAAATGCATTTATCAATCAATCAATCATTGTACTTATAAAGCGCGCTACTTACCCGTGAGGGTCTCAAGGCGCTGGGGGGGGGCGCTACTGCTCAAAGAGCCAGGTCTTGAGAAGTCTTCTGAAGGTGAGCAGGTCTTGGGTCTGTCGTAGGTGGGTAGGGAGGGTGTTCCAAGTTTTGGCGGCAAGGAAGGAGAAGGATCTGCCGCCGGAGGTCGTTCATTGGATGAGGGGGACAGCGGTGAGAGCGAGGCTGGCGGAGCGGAGCCGGCAGGTGGGGGTGTAGAAGCTGAGTCTGCTGTTGAGGTAGGCTGGTGCGGTGTTGTGGAGTGCTTTGTGTGCATGGGTGAGTATCTTGAAGGTGATCCTCTTGTCGACGGGGAGCCAGTGTAGGTCTCTCAGGTGGGGGGTGATGTGGCTGCGGCGAGGGACGTTGAGGATCAGTCGGGCGGAGGCGTTTTGGATTTGTTGCAGTCGTCGCAGGTGTTTGGCCGGGATTCCTGCGTAGAGTGCGTTGCCGTAGTCCAACCTGCTGCTGACGAGGGCCTGGATTGGTGTTTCCATGTTTGGCTTATTTGATTTACTACTAAGTCCCTAGTACAGTGCATTGTGTGTGCCCAGGGCCTGTAAATCAAACGCTGCTAGAGGACCTGCATGTCTTGATTGTGTCGCCCACACAAGCAGCCTTTCAAAGATGTCTCAGACCTGCCATTGCAGTGTCTGTGTGCAGTTTTTGCTGCCATGTCAACCTTGCAAGTGCCCCTACTTCCAAGCCCTGACCTTCCCTTTTCTTACATGTAAGGCACCTCCAGGTAGGCCAAGGTAACCCCATGGGCAAGGTGCAGTGTATGTGAAAGATAGGACTTGTCCTGGTGTTTGTGTGACATGTCCTGATAGTGAAATAACAGCAATTTCGTTTGTCACTATTGACAGGCTATCTGTTCCATTGGCTAACATGGGAGTTGCTTTGTAACATCTTACAAGTCTAACTTTCCATTGGGACAAGATGGAGAAATAGAGTTTAGTATGCCTGACCTCAGGATTTTAAAATGTATTGTTTAGTAAAGGTGATTTTTATATTATGTGTTTGAAAATACCACTTTTAGAAAGTGGGTATTTTCTCACCTAACCATTCTGTGTGCCTCTCCTGGTTTGTGTATTGACTGTCTGGTTTTGGAGTGACAGGGGCTCGGGATGTGCAATTACTGTAGACAGCCACAAGGGGGTTAAGGTGTGTCCTTCCCTTCATGGTTGACTCATAGATGGGCTGCATAGGCCTGGTCTGCATTTAGAGTGGCGGGAGGAGATTTCACTAGCACCACTTCTTAAATGTTTTTAAGGAGGCGGGCTGCCTAGCCCCCCTCCTCAGGCCACTTAAGGCCCGGGGACCCCATCCCCAAGGCCGGCCTGCCTCTTTTTTTAAAACATGTTTTTTTTCTTTATTATTTGGGGAGGGGGGCCTCGTGGCCCCCCTCCCGGGCCACTTCTGGCCCCGGGGACCCCATCCCCTGGGGCCTGGCACTCTCCGTTGGGGACCGTGGGGGGTCCCCAAGCTCCCCACGGTTCCTGACGGCTCCCTGCATCCTGCGGCATTGCTTTTCTGCATGAGGGGGGGAGCTAACATGCTGCTCCCAATGTAGAAAAGCAATCGGCTTTGGTTTTTGAAAGAGAGAGCAGGTTTCCTGCTCTCTCTTTCAAAAACCAATGCAGTTTGCTATGGTAGGGCGGGAGCTGCAAGGCTCCCGCCCTACCATAGCAAACTACCGTGTCCCGGGGGTGGGCACCCCGGGACACTGCAGAACCCGGCCCTGGGGGGTGGCGGTTCCCAGGGCCACCACAAGGCTCCAGGTGGGGGGCTCCGCGGCCCCCCTCCCAACATTTAAAAGCCATGGGGGTGGTGGTCCCCGGGGCTTGGGGTCCATCACAGACCCCCTATTATGAATATTAGAGCCCCGGGGAAGTGGCGGTCACCGGGGTGTGTGGGGGGCCGTGAGTCCCCCGCATACATAACGTTAAATGGCAGGCTGAGGTGTTGCGTGCCAGGCTGTGGCTGTGGCTGAGGTGGGTCTGTCTGCCCTACAAGACGGGGGAGTCTGTTGGGAAATGTCCTTATTTCCTCGTAGGCCAGACTGCTTCCGGTAACATCTGGTGGCATATAAAAATGCGAGAGTCAAAGGATGTTTCTTCGTGCTTAGCGCCTTTCTTTGAAGATCTAAGTTTTCAGCCTCAAAGCGAGTTTTCCAAAAGCAGACAGAACTCCAGCTGCACCTCTGCTTTCAATCGTAGCTGTCAGCAAACGAGCAGAGTTCAGTAGTGGAGAGCTTGGATTTATTTGACAATTTACAGAACATAAATAAGTATCAAAAAATAAAATACTGGTATAAAACAAAATTATGAGTTCATCAGAGCTCTCCAGCGATACAAATGCCCCGGAGGAATTCATTTGTTAATGTTGATCCTCAAACAATCAGCTGAAAATCGTTCGCTGGAACACCTGTAAGGCGCAGGTACAATCCTTAAGTCTCCCTTTTTACTGCTTTCACTTAGTATGACTGTGGGCTCAAAAATGTGTCAATGACTGCATGCTTTAAAAAATACATTTCTCTAAAAAGAGAAAGAGAGAGAGAGAAAAAAGGGAAGGGTAAATACTGCTTTGCACGGGAGCCTCTGGGGCTAATAAAGAGTTTGGTGGGTTGGGTACTGTGTGGCAAGGGTGTAGCCTGTCTGTCATGCTCAACGTCTGCCCTCCTCTGCAGATTGTATGGCGACATTGTAAAACTTCCTCTGACGGCCCAACAGAATAGGGTACATTGGAGATAAGCTATCTGACCATCCAAAGTAGATGATCAGATTGCTTTTACTGCATGTCACTGCCAGGTATACACCGGCAGTGAGGGACAATAAAAAAAAGTAAAACTGCCCCAACTCCATGGGAGAAAACTCCCTTGGTGTGGGGTGTCATTAGTTTCCTATTTTTCGAATACAATCTCCAACTTTGGGAGATTGTTTCTGAAAATTAAAAATCTTTGGAAACGTTAGGTGGATGGCCGTCATATTTGACAGAGCCATGCATCAAACTTTTCCTAGAGTGACCGGGCCTGACAATGTATAGATGTCCGAGGGGCTTGCCAACATCTCTAAATTTGATGGGAGGATTAAAGGCAGGGTGGCAGAGATAAAGTCCTCCTCCACACTCTGTCTTACTCCACCCACCAAACCCAAAATGAGGCCCTCTGTCAAGCGTGACACAGTGGGTGAAAAGCAGCGGGTTCCAATGCTACCCTGGGCAATTGCCAGTGGTTAGACTATGTGTAAGCATTTGTCCCATCACTTTTTGGGTGTTTGATTGCCAGACTATGCCTGGAAATCTGAGAGTGGCGAGAGGTCTGCTTTTGGGCAAGATGGCCGCTGACAGTCTGTAGGGAGAGGACGTGCTCCCTGTCGCTCCCCAGCTCCTGATCAGAGAACGACTTAATTGAATGGCGGAATCGGGAAAAAAAAACATCGGTGTAACGGGCACATTTACATCGTATGGCGGCAACTGTTGTGGAGGATCTTTTAAGGAAAATAAGGAAAATAAGAACAAGGAGAGAGTCGGCCGATGTGGTTGTTTGTGCAGGCAGTGACGGAGGCACTAACCTTCCCGGCGGCGGACACAGTGCTGACGAGGGCATTGGATAGAGCTCGTCAGCTGATGGTGAAGGCGAGTTCCTGGAGACAGCGGTATCGGCAGCTACGGCAGCAGCAGCATTTTCGGCAGCAGAGTTCGGCAGCGCTGTCTGTAACCTGGCGTGCAATGGCGCCAAAAATCTCAAAAGCTTTGCGGGAGGAGAAAGCTGCGTGGAGCGAGTCCGACGCACCAGCAGCTAACCTCCGCACAAAAAAAATGACACGGACCCAGGAGGAGATCGGCGACCCGCAGATTGTCGATTATGGAAGGAGCACAGCAAGAAGTAAGGAGGCTGGCAGCTCTGTGGGAGAGAAACTTAAGAAAAAAGAAAAAAGTAAGGCAATCATGACGAATAAAGGGAATAAGGGAAAGCCAACTGAACAAGGGAACTTGAGGCAGCCGTTGGTGTCAGAGACTTTTTTTCCTGTTTCTGTTAGTAACTCTATGGCGCCTGTTACCACCGTAGCCACAGCTCAAACAGAAACCTCTCAATCAGAAAGTTTAAGACCTAAGATCTTAGAACAGGAACGTGAACCCGAACTGGAACCTGAACCTGAACCTGAAACTGTCCCAGATCATGGTGCTTCCACGAAAGGGGTAGACAGCAGCCTGCCGGTATCGTGTGCCTTAGTTGAATCTGACAACACGAATACTTTGAATATTTTGAATGATAAAACGGCTGCTGTTGGTGACAAGGGCATTGGTAGCATGGAAGAGAGTAGTGCCATACACTACGCTGAGGAAAACATTTTACCTCCTAGAGTGGATGCAGACAATATTCTGAATTTAACAGAGGCACTAACTGAGGCGATAAGGGAGGGAGAAAGTAGCCTCAATATTCATAATTTGCCTGTTTGCAATCTACCCGAAAGTAGTCATTCTGATGTGGGGGGGGCTGAAAAAGGTGGGAGTAATGGGGGTGGCGACGGCAATGGTGATAATGGTGATAAGGTTGAAAATAACATGAAGGATATGATTAGCAGGGACCCCAAGGCATTGACAACTATAACTGGCTCCCCTAGTGATGAATGTTTTTTCTCTGTTAATGAGGGTGAAGAGGAAGGAGAGGAGGTGGGGGCGGTCGGGGGGGGGGGTGAGACAGAGGACCCCTCTACTGTAGACTCGGGGAGTGATCAGACATTGTCAGGGTTAGAAACAGGATCTACCTCCACATCAGGCTCGGGAGAGCTCTCTATCCAAGATATAGCTGTAAAACGTAAATCAAAAGTCCTGACTAAAAAAAGGAGAAGAGCAAAAGGGTCTATAAGTCCAGCTGCTATAAACGTTGCAAAACGACTAGATTGGGATTATGCAGCCACATCTCAGTTGTATAAGGAGGGTACTGAAGCCCTAGACGAAACTATGGGCTCTTCACGGATGAATGAGGAGGGGATTAGGCAAGGGCAATCTGAAAATCAGACCCAGACTCATAATCAGTCACATCAACGAAGCCAAGACTCACCTAAGGGGCTGGAAATGATTTTTTCAATGCTTAAACAAATGCAAACTGAGGCGAGGGTAGAGAGTCAGAGAGCGAGACAGGAAAGCAAAAAAATACAAAGCTCCCTTCGGAAAGTAAGTAAGGCATGTACAGAATTGGCAGGGAGGCTTACGGAAGTTGAAGGTAGAACTGGGAATCTGGAAGACGAAATGAAAGGTTGGAAGTGAATTTAGACAGGATCAAGAAAAAACTAATAGTGATGTGCTATGGAAGCTCGAAGATTTCGAGAATAGGCAGAGGAGGAATAATGTCAGACTCTTAGGTATTCCGGAAGGAAGAGAAGGAAAAGACGTTAGAGCCTATACAATAGAACTCCTTAAAGGGGCACTCCCAGATATAAAAGGCTGGGACTGGGAGTCAGAGATCCAACGTGCTCACAGATTCCCATTTATACAAAGGAAGGGGGATGGTTCAAGCAAACCTAGAGCAATCTTAATATATGTGGGCAACTATTTGCTGAGAGAAGAGATAATGGCTAAAGCAAGGCCACAGACAAAATGCAGATACCAGGAGGTAGAATTTTTCGCTAGACCAGACTTCTGCCACACAACGGTAGAACGTAGGTGGAGATTGCGGGAATTAATAGCCCCGTTTCAGAGAATTGGTTGTGAGGCATACCTAATGTTTCCTAGCAGGCTTAAGGTGGTAAGAGATGGCCAATTCAAAATCTTCCATTCAGAAGTCAGGGCGGCTGAATTTTTGGCATGGCTTAAAGAAAGGAGCTCGCAGAACCACTCACAATCTCAAGCGCACGCCGATAGTGATCTGGTGGTAGATTTACTGGCAAAAGATAGCAGGATTTAGGGTATAGCTTCTGGAAGCAGAAGTAGAGCAGTATGAATATAAGTTTTTTTTGTTGTGCAGAATCTGTAGAAAGGTATCAATAAGTCGCACATGTTTTTTTTTTTTTTCTCTCCGCCAATGTACAGGAGACAACAGGTGCGGGGAGGGTGGGGGGCGCGGGATCCAGACAGACACAGCTGTCACACATAGGTCCTTTGGACCTATTTGCCTGTAGGGGGGGTGGGCTAGCTGGGGTGGGGGTCAAGGGTGGGGGGCAGAGGGGGGGCAGGGAACACAGAGGAATTCAGAAATGTGGTATGCAGGAAACAGTATGGAACAAGAAGGTTAACAAAATGGAAGAAATATTTGTGATGTATAAAGCCGTGGTAACAAAGTGTGTTAATTTCTTTTTTTTCAAAATGAATAAACCTATGGTTATATTTGTCAAAAACCCAGGATGAGTACTCGTATTATGACATGGAATGTATGTGGCCTTAATGACAGTTTAAAAAGGCAGAAGGCAGCAGCCTTGATTAAAAATCTAAAACTGGACTTTTTAATATTGCAGGAAACCCATATACAGGTATCTGAAATTAGGCTATTAGAGCAGTTAGGACTTACAGTTATAGCCCACTCTAGGCAGGGCACCAGGAATAGGGGGGTTGCTGTGATGGCAAGACAAAGAGACATATGTACTAGAAAAAAATGGGAGGATGTATGGGGCAGGTGGGCTCTAGTAGAGTGTATGGTTGGAGAAACATGGGTCACCTTGGGGTCTATTTATGGATCTACAGGGGACGATCCGGAGATTTTTGAAGAAATTGACATCGAGTTGGCAACTTGGGCACCCTTTATATTGATAGGTGGCGATTTTAACATTAATGGAGCAGGAGGCCTGGGGTGGGGGTTAGGACCCCCAGTTAAATACAAAGGGAGGAAGAAAAGAGTTTTTAAAGCTGTCTCTAATCTAGTTAGGAATAATGGATTTCTTGATGTATGGGATACTCTTAACCCAGGACAGGATGGTTATACATACTACTCAGCACCTCATAGATTAAGCGTGAGATTAGATTATTTCTTAATTAGCAGCCAACGCATCGATGGGGCAGAGATTGAAAGAATACCAAGACTTTTCTCGGACCATAACCATCTTATTGTCACCTTGAAGGGTATGAAAGCTGTAAGGAAGGCTTCCGAGTGGACATATGAAAGGGCATTGCTTGTGGAGGATGCATACATCCAACATATGAAGAAATGGATAGTCGAGTTTTTGAATATAAATAGACATACAGCATCGGTTGGGATAGTGTGGGATTGTTTTAAGGCCGGAGTAAGGGGTGAGACCATCAGCTTTGGGGCTAGAAAAAGGAAAGAGGAAAAAGAAAGAAATTATCGGATAAAGAGGGAGCTGCTGTTGGCAGAGGAGGAACTATCCAATAGAACAGACCAAACTGATAATGGAGATTCAACGGATCCCGCATATTTAAAGCTTGTAAAAATAAGAATGGCAGCAGAAGAAGAAATAGCAGAAAGGAATGCTAAACAATACACAGTGAACAGAGAGAACTGCTATGAGCTGAGTGAAAGAGTTGGTAAAATGCTAGCGGCCAGAACTAGACAGAAGACATCTTTTGGTGAGTTAAAAGCAATAAAAGATACCTCTGGTATGATGGTAACTAATGTACAAGAAATAAGGGAAGTCTTCAGGAGTTTTTATATGAAGCTTTATTCTGAAAATCAAATAAAAAATCCTGTAGACATAATGGAGTATCTAAACCACTATGAGGGGGGACAGCTGGATGAAACAGAGAAGCAGAGGATAGACGCATTGTTAGAATTAGAGGAAGTAAAAGCAGCCATGAAGAGTTTACCATCAGGAAAGGCTGCCGGCCCAGATAAAATCCCGCTAGAGTTTTATAAGGTGTTCTGGGAGGAGTTAGCAGGAGATATGCTTTACACTCTTAAACAGGCACAGAAGGGATGTTCAATACCAAATACCTGGTCTGAGGCTGAAATTGTGGTCATTCTCAAAAAAGGGAAAACACCGACTGACCCGGGGTCATATAGGCCAATCACTCTCATGAACACGGACACAAAGATTTATTCAAAGGCACTGGCAATTAGATTTGCCAGTGTAATAACACCATTAGTTACTACCACTCAGCATGGTTTTATACCAGGTCGGGGAACTACGCACCATGTAAGGAAATTAATTACCCTTATGGATATGACAGAGGCTAAGGGAGACCCATTTGCGGTTTTACTACTGGACGCTGAAAAAGCTTTCGACTGTGTATCCTGGGTATACCTATGGAACGTTCTGGAAAAATTGGGATTTGGCAGTGGCTCTCTGACAGCGATAAAGACATTATATAGAGATCCGAGTGCAGCAATCAGAATTAATGCGGGGTTAACGGACAAAGTAAAAATTGATAGGGGTACAAGGCAGGGCTGCCCATGCTCGCCGTTGTTGTTTGCTATATATTTAGATCCGTTAATTAGAAAACTGGAGCAAAACAGGCATATCTCCCCAATTGTCACACCCAGGGGGGAGTGTAAGATCCTGGCATACGCTGATGACGTGGCGGTCATAACATCTTCACCCACAGAGGCTATAAGATACGTGGAACAGGAGGCAAAAGAATTTGGGAAAGTGTCTGGGTACTCCTTGAATACCGGAAAAACACAAATTATTAAAAATAATAAGGCTGTATGTCAAGATTCTAGGGTGGCGTTAACTGGAACGTATCTGGGAATAACTATAACTTCAGCTCTAGAAAAAATAGTAGAATTAAATATTGACCCTATTATACAGAAAGTAGGGGGAGAGCTAGACAGACTGAACAATCTCCATCTTACTTTGGTTGGAAGAGTAAATATTATAAAAATGTTAATTATGCCAAAAATTTTGTACCTTTTCCGAACAATTCCCCTATGGTTTGACAATGTCTGGTTTAAAAAGATTGAGAACATGATCAATAAGTTTATATGGTCCAAAGGTAAAACTAGAAGGGCGGCGAGATTCCTGGCACTCCCACGCGAAAGAGGAGGTTGGGCATTACCAGATGCCAGGCTTTATTATTGGGCCGCTGCTCTGCAGTATATGATGGGATTAATAGGGGGTGCCGAAGTAGAAGGAGAGGATCATCTGGGGTCATTAGCAATATACGGTATCTTAATGGGTGAAGAAACCAAGAATATTTTTCTGAAAAACTTTGACACGGCATACTTCAAGAGAACACGCTTTAAGACTATGATGGGAGCTCATAATTTATGGAAAAAAATATTTACAACAAGGGGTGGTGAGGGACAGAGTCTCTGAATTAAGCAGAAAGCTCTCACCCAGTCAAGAGATCAGGGCTAGATCCAACACCGTTTTTTTAGCTCACTGCACCATCCCAGTTTCAGAACCTGGCTGTATGCAAATTAGTCTGTTCCTGTCCCAGTGCATGATGGGAACAGGGCAAACCAAACTACAAAAGCCAATTCTTACACTGGGAAGGAAACAAGCTCCCGGGGACCGGTTTCTGGCATTACAGCTGTCTTCGGCCCGGTTTGCTTGAATCCTGATGGTGCAATGAGCAAGGGTCTCACATCTGAGAATACCCTTCCACGCTTAGGGTGGACAAAAATATTTACAACAAGGGGTGGTGAGGGACAGAGTCTCTGAATTAAGCAGAAAGCTCTCACCCAGTCAAGAGATCAGGGCTAGATCCAACACCGTTTTTTAGCTCACTGCACCATCCCAGTTTCAGAACCTGGCTGTATGCAAATTAGTCTGTTCCTGTCCCAGTGCATGATGGGAACAGGGCAAACCAAACTACAAAAGCCAATTCTTACACTGGGAAGGAAACAAGCTCCCGGGGACCGGTTTCTGGCATTACAGCCGTCTTCGGCCCGGTTTGCTTGAATCCTGATGGTGCAATGAGCAAGGGTCTCACATCTGAGAAATACCCTTCCACGCTTAGGGTGGACAAAAATATTTACAACAAGGGGTGGTGAGGGACAGAGTCTCTGAATTAAGCAGAAAGCTCTCACCCAGTCAAGAGATCAGGGCTAGATCCAACACCGTTTTTTAGCTCACTGCACCATCCCAGTTTCAGAACCTGGCTGTATGCAAATTAGTCTGTTCCTGTCCCAGTGCATGATGGGAACAGGGCAAACCAAACTACAAAAGCCAATTCTTACACTGGGAAGGAAACAAGCTCCCGGGGACCGGTTTCTGGCATTACAGCCGTCTTCGGCCCGGTTTGCTTGAATCCTGATGGTGCAATGAGCAAGGGTCTCACATCTGAGAATACCCTTCCACGCTTAGGGTGGACAAAAATATTTACAACAAGGGGTGGTGAGGGACAGAGTCTCTGAATTAAGCAGAAAGCTCTCACCCAGTCAAGAGATCAGGGCTAGATCCAACACCGTTTTTTAGCTCACTGCACCATCCCAGTTTCAGAACCTGGCTGTATGCAAATTAGTCTGTTCCTGTCCCAGTGCATGATGGGAACAGGGCAAACCAAACTACAAAAGCCAATTCTTACACTGGGAAGGAAACAAGCTCCCGGGGACCGGTTTCTGGCATTACAGCCGTCTTCGGCCCGGTTTGCTTGAATCCTGATGGTGCAATGAGCAAGGGTCTCACATCTGAGAATACCCTTCCACGCTTAGGGTGGACAAAAATATTTACAACAAGGGGTGGTGAGGGACAGAGTCTCTGAATTAAGCAGAAAGCTCTCACCCAGTCAAGAGATCAGGGCTAGATCCAACACCGTTTTTTAGCTCACTGCACCATCCCAGTTTCAGAACCTGGCTGTATGCAAATTAGTCTGTTCCTGTCCCAGTGCATGATGGGAACAGGGCAAACCAAACTACAAAAGCCAATTCTTACACTGGGAAGGAAACAAGCTCCCAGGGACCGGTTTCTGGCATTACAGCCGTCTTCGGCCCGGTTTGCTTGAATCCTGATGGTGCAATGAGCAAGGGTCTCACATCTGAGAATACCCTTCCACGCTTAGGGTGGACAAAAATATTTACAACAAGGGGTGGTGAGGGACAGAGTCTCTGAATTAAGCAGAAAGCTCTCACCCAGTCAAGAGATCAGGGCTAGATCCAACACCGTTTTTTAGCTCACTGCACCATCCCAGTTTCAGAACCTGGCTGTATGCAAATTAGTCTGTTCCTGTCCCAGTGCATGATGGGAACAGGGCAAACCAAACTACAAAAGCCAATTCTTACACTGGGAAGGAAACAAGCTCCCGGGGACCGGTTTCTGGCATTACAGCCGTCTTCGGCCCGGTTTGCTTGAATCCTGATGGTGCAATGAGCAAGGGTCTCACATCTGAGAATACCCTTCCACGCTTAGGGTGGACAAAAATATTTACAACAAGGGGTGGTGAGGGACAGAGTCTCTGAATTAAGCAGAAAGCTCTCACCCAGTCAAGAGATCAGGGCTAGATCCAACACCGTTTTTTAGCTCACTGCACCATCCCAGTTTCAGAACCTGGCTGTATGCAAATTAGTCTGTTCCTGTCCCAATGCATGATGGGAACAGGGCAAACCAAACTACAAAAGCCAATTCTTACACTGGGAAGGAAACAAGCTCCCGGGGACCGGTTTCTGGCATTACAGCCGTCTTCGGCCCGGTTTGCTTGAATCCTGATGGTGCAATGAGCAAGGGTCTCACATCTGAGAATACCCTTCCACGCTTAGGGTGGACAAAAATATTTACAACAAGGGGTGGTGAGGGACAGAGTCTCTGAATTAAGCAGAAAGCTCTCACCCAGTCAAGAGATCAGGGCTAGATCCAACACCGTTTTTTAGCTCACTGCACCATCCCAGTTTCAGAACCTGGCTGTATGCAAATTAGTCTGTTCCTGTCCCAGTGCATGATGGGAACAGGGCAAACCAAACTACAAAAGCCAATTCTTACACTGGGAAGGAAACAAGCTCCCAGGGACCGGTTTCTGGCATTACAGCCGTCTTCGGCCCGGTTTGCTTGAATCCTGATGGTGCAATGAGCAAGGGTCTCACATCTGAGAATACCCTTCCACGCTTAGGGTGGACAAAAATATTTACAACAAGGGGTGGTGAGGGACAGAGTCTCTGAATTAAGCAGAAAGCTCTCACCCAGTCAAGAGATCAGGGCTAGATCCAACACCGTTTTTTAGCTCACTGCACCATCCCAGTTTCAGAACCTGGCTGTATGCAAATTAGTCTGTTCCTGTCCCAGTGCATGATGGGAACAGGGCAAACCAAACTACAAAAGCCAATTCTTACACTGGGAAGGAAACAAGCTCCCGGGGACCGGTTTCTGGCATTACAGCCGTCTTCGGCCCGGTTTGCTTGAATCCTGATGGTGCAATGAGCAAGGGTCTCACATCTGAGAATACCCTTCCACGCTTAGGGTGGACAAAAATATTTACAACAAGGGGTGGTGAGGGACAGAGTCTCTGAATTAAGCAGAAAGCTCTCACCCAGTCAAGAGATCAGGGCTAGATCCAACACCGTTTTTTAGCTCACTGCACCATCCCAGTTTCAGAACCTGGCTGTATGCAAATTAGTCTGTTCCTGTCCCAGTGCATGATGGGAACAGGGCAAACCAAACTACAAAAGCCAATTCTTACACTGGGAAGGAAACAAGCTCCCGGGGACCGGTTTCTGGCATTACAGCCGTCTTCGGCCCGGTTTGCTTGAATCCTGATGGTGCAATGAGCAAGGGTCTCACATCTGAGAATACCCTTCCACGCTTAGGGTGGACAAAAATATTTACAACAAGGGGTGGTGAGGGACAGAGTCTCTGAATTAAGCAGAAAGCTCTCACCCAGTCAAGAGATCAGGGCTAGATCCAACACCGTTTTTTAGCTCACTGCACCGTCCCAGTTTCAGAACCTGGCTGTATGCAAATTAGTCTGTTCCTGTCCCAGTGCATGATGGGAACAGGGCAAACCAAACTACAAAAGCCAATTCTTACACTGGGAAGGAAACAAGCTCCCGGGGACCGGTTTCTGGCATTACAGCCGTCTTCGGCCCGGTTTGCTTGAATCCTGATGGTGCAATGAGCAAGGGTCTCACATCTGAGAATACCCTTCCACGCTTAGGGTGGACAAAAATATTTACAACAAGGGGTGGTGAGGGACAGAGTCTCTGAATTAAGCAGAAAGCTCTCACCCAGTCAAGAGATCAGGGCTAGATCCAACACCGTTTTTTAGCTCACTGCACCATCCCAGTTTCAGAACCTGGCTGTATGCAAATTAGTCTGTTCCTGTCCCAGTGCATGATGGGAACAGGGCAAACCAAACTACAAAAGCCAATTCTTACACTGGGAAGGAAACAAGCTCCCGGGGACTGGTTTCTGGCATTACAGCCGTCTTCGGCCCAGTTTGCTTGAATCCTGATGGTGCAATGAGCAAGGGTCTCACATCTGAGAATACCCTTCCACGCTTAGGGTGGACAAAAATATTTACAACAAGGGGTGGTGAGGGACAGAGTCTCTGAATTAAGCAGAAAGCTCTCACCCAGTCAAGAGATCAGGGCTAGATCCAACACCGTTTTTTAGCTCACTGCACCATCCCAGTTTCAGAACCTGGCTGTATGCAAATTAGTCTGTTCCTGTCCCAGTGCATGATGGGAACAGGGCAAACCAAACTACAAAAGCCAATTCTTACACTGGGAAGGAAACAAGCTCCCGGGGACCGGTTTCTGGCATTACAGCCGTCTTCGGCCCGGTTTGCTTGAATCCTGATGGTGCAATGAGCAAGGGTCTCACATCTGAGAATACCCTTCCACGCTTAGGGTGGACAAAAATATTTACAACAAGGGGTGGTGAGGGACAGAGTCTCTGAATTAAGCAGAAAGCTCTCACCCAGTCAAGAGATCAGGGCTAGATCCAACACCGTTTTTTAGCTCACTGCACCATCCCAGTTTCAGAACCTGGCTGTATGCAAATTAGTCTGTTCCTGTCCCAGTGCATGATGGGAACAGGGCAAACCAAACTACAAAAGCCAATTCTTACACTGGGAAGGAAACAAGCTCCCGGGGACCGGTTTCTGGCATTACAGCCGTCTTCGGCCCGGTTTGCTTGAATCCTGATGGTGCAATGAGCAAGGGTCTCACATCTGAGAATACCCTTCCACGCTTAGGGTGGACAAAAATATTTACAACAAGGGGTGGTGAGGGACAGAGTCTCTGAATTAAGCAGAAAGCTCTCACCCAGTCAAGAGATCAGGGCTAGATCCAACACCGTTTTTTAGCTCACTGCACCATCCCAGTTTCAGAACCTGGCTGTATGCAAATTAGTCTGTTCCTGTCCCAGTGCATGATGGGAACAGGGCAAACCAAACTACAAAAGCCAATTCTTACACTGGGAAGGAAACAAGCTCCCGGGGACCGGTTTCTGGCATTACAGCCGTCTTCGGCCCGGTTTGCTTGAATCCTGATGGTGCAATGAGCAAGGGTCTCACATCTGAGAATACCCTTCCACGCTTAGGGTGGACAAAAATATTTACAACAAGGGGTGGTGAGGGACAGAGTCTCTGAATTAAGCAGAAAGCTCTCACCCAGTCAAGAGATCAGGGCTAGATCCAACACCGTTTTTTAGCTCACTGCACCATCCCAGTTTCAGAACCTGGCTGTATGCAAATTAGTCTGTTCCTGTCCCAATGCATGATGGGAACAGGGCAAACCAAACTACAAAAGCCAATTCTTACACTGGGAAGGAAACAAGCTCCCGGGGAGGCTTTTTTGAAAAAGTTTGGTTTGGGAAAATTCAACACATATACGAGGATATATGAGAATAAGGCATTTCCGGAGAGATATATTTTCTGACTCAATATACAGAGAGTGGTATAGAAAAGGAGTAATAAAATTGGGGGATGTTATGGGGACACAAGGGATGAAGCAATTTGGAATAATACAGAAAAAATTTAATTTGCCAAGTAACCATTTCTTTAAATACTTACAAGTAAGAAGTTTCCTACAAAATAAAAGAGGGGGGACGGGAGGATTTGAAAAAAACAATATTCTAGAAATAATAGAGAGTGGATTAGATTGCACTATTAAAAGGTTTTACGCAGAGCTAAATGAACACAGATCAGATGACATGGCAAAATGGGGGGAAACCTGGTCAATAAAGTTGGGTATAGAACAAGAATGTTTTAAAAACTCATTAGACTTAGGGATAAATATTCTTTGTTCTGCATCACTACAGGCACAGCAATACAAGACTTTGTATTGGCTTTATTATACCCCGGCTAAATTAGCACAATGGGGAGCGACAACCGGTATACATTGCCCTAGGTGTATGAGTGTAAATGCAGATGCTATCCATATGTTTGCAACATGCCCAAGCTTAGTTATACTACTTAAGGAAATAGAAATGTTCCTACAAAGGGCATTAAAACTAGTTGCTAACTTAACACCTGTGACTATTTTACTAGGGGCAGATGATAGTAATGAAGATGAAGCAGGGAAATACTGTATTTTTATTTCTATGGCAGTGTACAGACTATGTATTGCATCTGCATGGCTAGATCAAACGGCACCATCATTTCAGCAATGGCTAGCCAGGTTGCTGAGTATTTATAATTTAGAAAGAGCAATCTACTCTAGAAGGGGGAAAAACTCGAGGAAACTAGGTTTGAAAATATGGGAGGCTATAACGAAATGGAAGGAAGAAGGATGATGTATATAGAACATGTATATAATCTGTACTTTTATATAAATTGTATCTAATTGGTAGTAATACCTAGTGTATATATAATGTATATAAAGGATATCATTTTCAATATATAAGGTATAGGATATTGAGCCCATCCCAAAAGCGACTGTTGTATTGTTTTGCTTTGAAGAATAAGGTTTATTATAACTAACTCTTTTTTCCTTTTTATTTCTATTTCTGTCTATGGTATATGGAGATGTATTGTATGATTATTTCATGGTTATGTAATACTGTTTACTTGTTCCACGCCCCCTCTGTGTTCCAGAGGGTGGAAAATATTCAAAATCTTTTAATAAAAAGAATTAAAAAAAAAAAAAAAGGAAATCTGAGAGTGGCACAGATTTCCAAGCCTACTACTGCCAATGTCTGCCAAAGTAGTCAGGGTCAGTTTTACAAAGGAATTTGCATAAGGTTTGCGCTACTTTTATAACACAAATCCACCATAAAATACTTTTTGTTATTTACAAAGCAAAACAAATGCCTATTTGAGTTGCTTTGTGGAAAAAATATTGCAGTGCATTGCATTCCCTTTTGTTACTTTGCATCAGGGCGGTATTCCTTGGGTGGTGCATGAGCGTTCCTGTGCACCCACCCATGAATTTATAGACATGGATTTGCACCAAAATTGTGCACCTGCCTGAGTGTGGCATAACAAAGGGAAAAATCTTTATTTGTCCACATTATTTTCTCTTTGCAGGTGTGCTGCATGCTAAAGCATACACACAAATTGGGAATAGCCTCAAATGATAGCTTTTGTGCAGGAAGGTAGTCTTGACCACAACAGAGACAAGAGTGCCTACATTGGTAATAGACAGCAAAAGTTTGACAACGCATGGAGAGCGCAGAACTATACCATCTCTTTGAATAGGCTTTGAAGAGTTCTGCTGGGTCCAGGTGGCACAATGAAAGTCAGTGCGGTAACTTTGCTTGCTATGCAGCGTTTCCCCACTTGTTAGTAAATCTCGTCCTAAGTTTACACCCATTCAAGGAGTACTTCTATGAGTGCATATGTACTACTTGGTAAACTGATCACTCTATAAAGGTAAGTTACTAAGCTATAAAATGAACAAGCTAAAACTTCATGGTGAAATCAGATTGACAAGAGAAAACAACACAGACATAGCAAACCAAACGTATGCCCCCCAGACCCAACTACCGAGCCAACATGCATTTATTTATTATCAAACTTCAAGCACCCCACCTCAAGCTCTACCCCTCTGTGTGTGTGTGTGTGTGTGTGTCTGTGTCTGTGTGTCTGTGTATATATTCAGTAGCGCAACACAAAATGATGGACCTGCTCTGCAAAATGTGCTGAGGGTCTCCTTGAGGCTGCTGTATGTCACATATATGCTAAGTCTTGAGGCTCAATAGGCCCTCCATGAAGGGTGGGCCCCCCCTGGTATGCAGGGCCAACTTCTTTTAATTACCTTCAGGGCATTTCACCCACGAGGCCCAAGCTATATACACAGTGGGTTTAAAAGATACCACCCTACGCGCTGCTTGAGGTCTGCCAACCAGAACCTACTCACTCTTCCCCGTTTCAAGCTGGCCACTAAAGGTGGCAAATCCCTCTTTGTATTGGGCACCAAGGCCTGGAATAAGCTTCCTCTCTTCTTACGCTCTTTCTCTCTAGAAGCCCCTTTTAGGAACTCATTAAAAACCTGGATTTTCTCTCTGCCCGACGCTACATGTAGGACTCTGGTGTAATTGTGGTGTAGAAAGCAGGACTTCCCTTTCTCTTCCAACTCCTCCATCTGAGTTGTGTGAGCGCCAAGATACTCCTTGGAGTGAAAGTGGCGCGTTAGAAATATCCCTTACATTTACATTTACATTTACAGGGGCCTGCAATCTGCTCCTGTGGATCCGACAACATGTAAAGTCAATGTATATACATGAGTTTAAAAGGTTTGGATCCCTCAACCATGGAAGGAAGAACTGTGTGCTCAGTAAAAGACTTCGGAGCAAGTGCGGTAGGACAGCTTTCATTCACCTCCTGAAATGATTCTCACCAGGACTGGCTCTGGAGTCCTGATGATGACACATTGTCCATGGCAAAGGAAGCACTTCCAAAATCTGATTTCTCTCCTGTGGGATCACAGTGGCACTCTACCACCTCTTTCTGTGCCAGTGGGCACTATACCCAGCACAATAATTCCTTTAGATCTTTACTTGCAGCAGTAACCATGCCACCTAGTGGAGTAGTAAGGGATTTAGTCAAGATGAATCCATTTCGCACTAACTTATTGGAACATTTCATGCTGATCACTGCACGTAGTTTTGCAACAGGTTGTATCCATCTTTAGAGTAGCCAGTGCAGTGGCACTGGTATCCTGTTATACAAGGGCCCTCTGCACCCCCAGTACTGCTGTCCTTTACTATCAAGCTGGCAACTACGGGGCCCTTTTTTTCTTTTTTGCTCGAAGGCCCATGAAGACTTCAACACCTGTCAGTGTATGATTCTCTTTCTCTTAGCTAGGTGATGTCAAGTTTTGGAAGGACTTGTACACTTCATCATGTGAAGCCTCGACCTGTGATGAGCTGTTGCAGCAGTATTCTAGTATATATGTCATCTTCTTGCACGTGTGAGACAGCTCATATGCGCAATCCGGAGACAGGTTTTCAGAACAATTAAAATTTCCTTTCCACATCTGTGACCATATGTTTTTTGCCAAAAATGCAAACTACGTGATCTCATTCTCATCTGTGTGCCAAATGCATGGATTGTTCTGCAATTAAACCTGTCAAACACTACATGATATGACTCTCCAGTTGGGGGATCCTGCAGCATGCAGCCATGAAAGGCACCAAGGAAGGCCTTCTTCAACCACAATGTAATTTTCCAGTGCTCAAAAATCCTTTGTTTTTCAGAGATTCCCATCCTTGTATTGCTCTCTAGTGAGAGCCACCGTGGACACAGGGCAACAGGAAGCAGTATATGTATTCTATTTCAATGATCTGCAGTGCTCCATGTTGTAGAATTTTCCTCCGCATCTCCGGATTGGTCTGACCCTCCCCGCACACTGTATTTCTCTTTCTCGTCTTATCTATCCCTAAACATTTCTACTTTCCCTTGCCCCAAGTGACCAACAATCGACTTTCTTACTGAAAGCTGTGCAGAAATGCCAGTTGCTATTATTGCTGAATTTTCAGCAACTGGGATATGAAAGGCTAAATTGTATTTTTATTGCAAAGAATTCCCTACACTGGGCTGTAGTATACTCTAAACATTTTAACATGCTCAAAATAATAAACACATCTGTCATTCACGGACAGCTGCAAACCTCTGTTGCATCAGCCATACTCGCTTGCTGCTAAAACAAGCATTTGCAATGCAATAGGTCTCACGTTAGGAAAGTTTGAGCTATTGGTATTGTAAATGACACATTTTTTATTTATGTGTTGGTTTTGAAAATAGCTAAATTAATAGCTTTGTCATTTACAATGCCAATAGTTTTAACTTTCGCAAATGTGACACCTATAGCATTTGTAAGGCAATATGTTTTGTATTTATGTGACTTAGATGTATTGATATTACAAATAACAATGGCTTTTCATTTTTTAAAATAATTAATATTTAAATAAAAGTTATTGTAATTTTGAGAGAGAGAGATTTAGCTTTATTTCGATATAAAAACATATCATAAAAGCTGCACTTCACAACAATAAAAAACATAATTGGCACATGCAGTATGATGAACAACATATTTAACAATATACAGTATAAAAACAGTCAAAATAATTTTTAAGAGGGAAAAAAAGGAGGGGGAAGGAAGCATACTACTGTATCAACAGTTTTTTTGCAGTTCTTAAGCGCCAGGCCCAACCTAAGAATTTTGCCATGCAGCAAGCGAAAAAGGGTCTTGCGTCAGTGCACAATATGCGCAGGGCTTCTAAATGAGATCTTGTTCCCAGACTCCTACATAAGGGTCTCAGCCACAACTTTCTAGGTGCTGCATAGGTGTTGCATTCGAACAACAGGTGTGCAACAGATTCAACCCTCATTTCGCAAAAGGGACAAAATGGCACGGTTTGCAAAGGCGGTTTCCAGGTTGAGGTAAATTGACCAAGAGGGAGTACACCTAACCTGAACTTAATGTACAGTGCTCTGTCACCTGAGTTGTGGATAGAATCCAAATAGGGTTCCCTAAAAGGGAGTTCTTTAATTAACAAAAACTGGGCGACAGATTTACAGTGGTTAGAATTGCACGTTCTTTCGTTGTCCACCCACGACCAGTATGCCTTTTTTAGTACTTGTTTTAAGGGAGCTGTTTTATTAACCCAAGCATCTCCTAGCCCCAGTTTGTAGAGTAGGCACTTAACATCCCTAAGCCAGGTAATCTTGTGGCATCCTGGAAGGGACAGAAGATCATCCAGAGCATCTGCATAGCTGTGTAGTTCAGGGACATTCCGGATTCTGGACCATAGTAAAAGAGGGCGTAATTTTGCTTGGTCGCATATTGAGCGGGAGCCCGCATCTAGCAAAATAGGGATTGTAGGAGTGCTGTGGGGCAATCTCATGAGATCTTTATGAAAATTGTTATCAAGGGAGACCAAGGTATCAATTTTCTGTGAGCCCCACAGTTCCGCGCCGTATAGTGCTGCGCTTACAACCCTTGCCCTGTAGATATCTAGGACTGCCCCGATGGGTTTCAATGGCGAGGCTCGCTGCTGTTTGAGCAGGGCTCCCGCTACCCTCTTGTGAGCAAGAAACACCTTCTGGTGGTGTGCCCTCCAGCTCATAGAGTCGGATAACCGTATGCCCAGATAGTCAAATTCCCTGACTCTCTCTAGATGGACAGAGTCTAGAGCGGGGGGAACAACTGTTTTTTTTGGGGGGGTTGAGGACAAGGAACTTGGTCTTTCCTATATTTATGGCCAGGCCTTTATCATCGCAGAAGGACTTAAAGCTGGATAGCAATTTTTGAATGCCCACTGGAGACTTAGAAATTAGAAGGGTGTCATCTGCGAACAGGAGCGTCGGAATTTTCTTCCCCGCCAGGGTCGGTGCATCAGATGGATCTTGTGAGAGATGCTCCACCACTCCGTTAACATAGAGAGAAAACAGAGTGGGGGCAAGCACACAGCCCTGGCGGACGCCCCTGTTCACCGGAATGCGAGATGTTTTTTCGCCCTGTGAACCCCATCTAATTTGAGCAAAATTGCTGTCGTGGAATTTTATCAGTAAGGCTAGCAGGTAGGGTGGTAAGCCTAACTCATTAAGAACCTTCCACAATAAAGCTTGTGGGACCAGATCGAACGCTGTGCGTAGGTCTATAAAAACCAAGTACAAACTGCCCCCCCCCAACACCACAACTTTCCAATGAAGCATAAGAAGACGAAATGTCTGCTCAATGGTCCCAGTCCCCGTTCTAAAACCTGCTTGAAGATTAGACAGTATCTGGTTTTCCTCTGCCCACTGCAATATCCTGGTCAAAACAACTTTGCCGGCCACCTTTTGAGTTGAGTCCAGCAAGCTAATGGGGCGGTAGTTTGCCGGATCGTCCCTGGAGCCTTTCTTAAAAATAGGGACCACTTCCGCTCCCCTCCAAGAATCAGGGAAAGAGCATCCCAGCAGGGCCTCATTTAGGAGGGAAGTGATCAATCTGCTCCACCACGCCGGATAGGTTTTTAACAAATCGCCCGGAATCCCGTCTGGGCCAGCAGCTTTGTTGGAAACAATGCCCTTAATTGCATTTTCTACCTCCTGCCTAGAAAATGGACCATCACTACTTGTGAGGACAGTTGTAGGGCAAGGTAAAGGAGCCAAGATATGGTGACAAGCCCCCAGTGGGATGGAATACAACTTGGAGAAATGTTCCAACCATACAGCACCGGGGATGTTGCAGGTTATTTGCCGATCAATGGACTTTTCCCTGGCTCTTAACAAATCCCAAAACTCCTTGGCGTTTTTCCTTTTGCTTGCCTCGGCCAACTCCCGCCAGAAATTTAGATCATATGCCTCTTTTGCTTCGGTCACCACTTTTTTATAAATCTTCCTTGCAGCTCTTACATTGTCTGGCTCGTTATTTTTTACTGCAGGGATAAGAGCCCCCTTCGCTGCCCGGCATTTCGAGGAGTACCACTTGGTTCTGGACGTTGAAACACCTTTTGGACCCACCTTGGTGCTCGATTGGGAGATAATAAATAAATCACTCAAAGCCTCATTGGTCTCTGTGAACAATGGTAGGGTCTTTTTATCAGTGGGACTTAGTGTATCGAGCTTGGAATCAGCCTCTAGCAGAATAGACCCAGCTTGTGTTAGCCTCTCTTCGTCCGCCGAGACTTTTGCCCACTTCAAGCGCCTACTACAATTAGAGGGAGCGATTTCACGTGAGGTTTTCCACTTATGGTCTGAGCTAGGATGGGTCCCATCTTGCCATGGAAAGGTGATCGAAAGAGAGAGTGGGTTATGATCACTGTCACAAGATACAATGACCTCCATGTCTTGGTGGAAAGGCCAGAGATTAAAATTGAGCATGGCAAAGTCAATTCTGGAAGTTCGCCCCGTCCTGTTGTATGTATGGGCTCCCATAGGGTCCGATTTGGAACGGCCATTGACTGGTCTCAAATTGTGTTCCAGACAAAGGGCATTGATATCTATTGCGCTTTGCGTCCATTTAGGGATCGGATCGATAGTTAAAATAGGGATACCTCTCCTTGAGTCCTCTTCGTAGGTATCCAGAATATCTTCCCTGGACAATGGCTCAAAGCAACAGTTAAAATCACCCGCAAGAAGGACATAAGAATCGATGTTACAAGAGGCTAGTTCACTGCTTAGGCCTGTTGATGATAAACGTGAAGCCCCACCATTAGAACCCCTCAGGTAGATGTTGAAGACTTCTAGGGTCCTCCCTCCTTTGCGATGCAGTGATAACCATTGTAGGTCAGGTGATTTAGTGGACCTTTGGGTAACACCTAGCCTTAAGGCAATGCTAATCCAAATCAATAGACCGCCTGAAGGGCGACCTTTAGAGCCAATTTGTTGTACGGCTGGAACAAAGTAGGTCGTATACCCTACTCTGTGCCTTGGTTCTTGGCACCAGGTTTCCTGTAAAAGGCAGATGCTATAGGGTTCAAGAAAGGCAATCCAGTCTGGATTCTCAAGATTGCGAGCAAGCCCAGCCACATTCCAACTCAGGATCTTTATTAACGGCGCACCAGAGGTGGGCTGTGAAGAGGGATGAGTAGGTGGGGAAAGTTTGGATGCAGCCCCTCTGAAAACATTTATACAGGGGTCAGAATGCTGCGGTGAAGGAGCCTTGGTTATATCAATCCGGTTCACCTCTGCTGCGCCCCAACGGATTAGTGGTCGGGGAGTCGTACTAGGTGAAACTGAGCAGCCTTCCAAAACAAGTAGGTCAGGAATAACAGGAGGCATCAACCCTTCCTTGGTGTCTAAGCTGTTTGGAAATCCTACTAGGACCGATGGGGGATCTGGGGGTACGTGCTCAGTTGGCCTTCGGGTGTGCAGGGAAAAAGATTTTTCAGGCTTGTGTTGAGTGTGCTGGCTAGAAAGTCAATCCACCTCCTCCAGGCCTCCATATCTATTTGAGGTTGGAAAACCGTGCCAAAGTGGTTGGAATTGGTTATAAGTTTTAGGGTGGCTCTTCCAAGGCTGGTGCTGAACTAAGGACCAATCATCCGCCGGGGTATGCTGGACACGTGGTGGATAAAAGAAAGACAGAGGTCTGGGTATGACCGGGGACCCTTCAGAACCAGGCCAGGAGCAGATGAATTGTGCCGTATGTGGGTCCTCAAAGGTCACCACTATACAGTCCCCTGGACTGGATTTCTTTGTTGGGCCCACCCAGCGAGTTCTTCGAACCATCAGGACTCTGCTTCTCCGGCCATTGGGGATAGGTCTATTTATATTTAACCAATACATTATTTTATTTTTCAACGACCAGTGGTTCTCATGCTGGTCTACACCAATCTGGGGAACACCCGTTAGTACCACCACATAGTCGTTGGCCTCAGGGGGAAGGTCAATGTACCCCCCTCTAAAGTTATCCTTTGTAGGAGGATCCTGTACGGTACTCTGGGAGGGTTTGGGCTGGGCGCCAGGTTTAGGCTTACCTGATTGAGGATTTGGGGCTCGTTGGGGAGCCTTAGGTTTAGTGGCAAGGGGAATTTGATCCACCGCCACAGACCTTGGCTTGGGGATCGGCCGTAAAGTGGCTGGGGCTGAGGGTGGGACATCCTGCACTTGAATGGTCGGAGTTGGTGGTATTACATCTGGTACAGGGTGGCCCTGGTTTTCAAGAGTTCTCAACCCAAGAGTGGCCAGGGCAATAATGCTTTTTTCCATCTCGAGCAGGTTATTCTCTATTCTCGAGAGTCTAAGGTCGAGGGGGGAAAGAAGATTCTTTAGGGTGGACCAGACCAGATCTATGAATTCCCTTTCATTATTACCCAACCCTTCAGTCTGCAAGCCCTCGATCTTTTGGTCGATTCTAGGTAAGGTGGCGTCGGAGTCCACAGTACCTCCCTCCCTAGGGGGTTGAGACCCTGTGCTTTTTTCTTGATTCACATTAGGTGGAAGTACTCTTGTGGAGGTTAGGTTTTGGGGAAGCACAATTTTTGCTTTTTTGCGAGCAAAAGCAGTACCTGTTCGACGCTTCCTTTTAGGTGGTTTACCAGTAATGGGGTTTGAGGATAACTGAGGGTTAGGGGTCGGGGTCTGGGCGCAAAATGCAGCTGGGAAGTTGGCTTCATCTACGTTGGAATACCGCTCTAGCTATGGAGAGGGGATGGAGTTGGTAGAGGACCGATGGATATCAGCCTGTGTAACTACACATTGAGGGATGGCAGGGCGTTCCGGTGTAACCGAAGTGGCTATATGGCCTAGGGAGGATTTTTTTGAGAGCGCTATCACTTGTGACAGTCTTCTGGCAGCACCCAGTTCTAGGGACACCCGGGTTTGTAATTTAGATATTTCATTGTCAATGGCTATATTGGTGCGGGTGATGAAATGGTCCATAGGGCCGCTAGTTTGCCGGGCTGCCTTTGAGGCCTTACTCCGAGTGGCCCTGGTACTCATATCTTATAGGACAAGGGATATTTGCCTGTAAGGAAAAAGCGAACGAGGGTGGGCCAGTCCAGTCCTCTCCGTCCTCGAACGGCCTCAAACGGCCCGCTCTTAGCCCGGTCTTCGCCCCGTGCTGCGTCCCGCGCTGCGGGAGTGTTGAGCCGTGATATAGTGGGCGTGGTAGGCGGGGGGGTGGGCCGGCGGGGAGAGCGGACCGGATGGTCAGTCCGTGGTCTCGCAGGGACTCCTGGATGTTGGAGTCCCTGCACACTCGCAGCCCACGCCTTGCCTCACGCCCTTACCTCCGCCTACAGTGTCCAGGTGCAGTTGGTTAACTGGAAGCGCACTCCTGTGCGAAGCGGCTCCCGCGGAGCGGGAGCGGCGAGCCGTGTGGGCGGAACTGCCCTTAGAGTCCTCGGTGTGGAAGATGTGCCTCTGCCTGCGAGATTGTAAGTCCCAACAAGTGGCAAGGGAGAGTGCCTTTTGCAGCCTCAGGCGGGCGGGGGGCGGGCCGGCGGGGAGAGCGGACCGGATGGTCAGTCCGTGGTCTCGCAGGGACTCCTGGATGTTGGAGTCCCTGCACACTCGCAGCCCACGCCTTGCCTCACGCCCTTACCTCCGCCTACAGTGTCCAGGTGCAGTTGGTTAACTGGAAGCGCACTCCTGTGCGAAGCGGCTCCCGCGGAGCGGGAGCGGCGAGCCGTGTGGGCGGAACTGCCCTTAGAGTCCTCGGTGTGGAAGATGTGCCTCTGCCTGCGAGATTGTAAATTAAGTTATTGTAATTTATAATGGCAATAGCTTAAACTTTTGTAAATAACTTTTGTGAAGATTATGTTTAGTGTATTTGATTGTGACGAAAATCCAAGACAGAAGTGAAATATTAACATCTTTTTGTGACATTTGTAATAAAGCTTGAAACATTGACAGAACATATTTCAACCAGTTGTTGTTGAATGGTTGCACAGATTGATGCTGTGGTGGTGCTGAGTGATGTTTGTAGTGGCGACCTTAGTGACTGTTGCAGAATTTAAAGCAATTGGAAAGTACACATAATCCATCCTGCAATCTTTACATAAGTCAATTACATAAAGCACAAGGATTCAATTCATTGTATCAATACTTTAAAATGTATATTAAACAATAACCTTTAGCCTTTGAGATCTGATGGACCAAGCCCAGCTTAAAAACTTTGCGATACCGCATGCGTAAAGTGTACGAGAATCAGATTTAAAAATACGAAGTGCCATAGAGTGTTGTCTTGTTCCTAGTTCTTTACAGAGAGGCTTTAGCCAGCACCTCCTTGGTAATCGGTACAGTGGACATGCAAACAAAACATGGGCCATTGATTCTACCTTCGTAATACAGAATGGGCAATAAGGTGGAGTCTGGTGGGGAGGTGCCCATCGGGTAGTAAATTCACAGATTGGCAGAGTGCCAATCCTGAATTTGAAATACAATGCCCGGTCGAATGGTTTCTGGATGGTATCAATCAATCAATCAATCAATCATGGCATTTGTATAGCGCACTACTCACCCGGAAGGGTCTCAAGGCGCTTGGGGGGAAGGGGTTCGCTACTGCTCGAACAGCCAGGTCTTGAGCTGTCTCCTGAAGGCGAGGTGGTCCTGGGTCAGCCGGAGGTGGATGGGGAGGGAGTTCCATGTCTTGGCTGCCAGGTAGGAGAAGGATCTGCCTCCGGCGGTGGCTCTTCGGATGCGTGGTACGGTTGCGAGGGTGAGGCTGGTAGACCGTAGCTGGCGGGTGGGCGTGTAGAAGGTCAGTCGGTCGTTGAGGTACTTGGGGCCCAGGTCGTGGAGGGACTTGTGTGCGTGGGTGAGGAGCCTGAACGTGATCCTCTTGTCGACGGGAAGCCAGTGCAGGTCCCTCAGGTGGCCGGAGATGTGGCTGCGTCGGGGGATGTCCAGAATGAGTCGGGCGGAGGCGTTCTGGATGCGTTGGAGTCTTTTCTGTAGCTTGTCTGTGGTTCCGGCGTAGAGGGTGTTTCCGTAGTCCAGCCGGCTGGTGACGAGGGCCTGGGTGACTGTCTTCCTGGTTTCGGTCGGGATCCATCGGAATATCTTGCGAAGCGTGCTAAGGGTGTGAAAGCATGATGAGGATACGGCGTTGACTTGTCTGGTAATCGAGAGGGAGGAGTCCAGGATGAAGCCCAGGTTGCGTGCGTGGTCTGTTGGCTTGGGGGCGTTGCCCAGGGCTGGGGGCCACCAGGAGTCGTCCCAGGCGGAGGGTGATGGTCCCAGGATGAGGACTTCCGTCTTGTCTGAGTTCAGTTTCAGGCGGCTGAACTTCATCCACTCGACGACATCTTTCATCCCTTCGTGTAGGCTGGTTCTGGCGGCGTCGGGGTCTCTGGTGAGGGAGAGGATCAGCTGGGTGTCGTCGGCGTAGGAGATGATGTTGAGGTTGTGTTAGCGTGCGATGGCAGCTAGAGGTCTCATGTAGACGTTGAAGAGGGTGGGGCTGAGTGATGATCCTTGCGGGACGCCACAGATGACTTTGTTGGCCTCGGATCGAAACGGGGGGAGGCGGACTCTCTGTGTTCTTCCGGCGAGGAATGAGATGATCCATTTCAGTGCCTTGTCTTGGATGCCGGTGTTGTCGAGGCGTTGGACTAGGGTGCGGCGGCAGACAGTGTCGAATGCTGCGGAGATGTCCAGGAGGATGAGTGCTGCTGTTTCCCCGTTGTCGAGCAGGGCTCGGATGTGTGTGTTTGAGGGCGGTCATGTTGTCCGTAGTCCGGTCGAGGAGCCAGGCTTTCTCAAGGGTGCGGCAGGTCTTCTTGGAGTCCTTGAGTTCGTCGGTGAACCAGCGGGCTTTCTTGCTCCTGGGTCTGCTGGGAGGGTTCTTCAATGGTGCAAGGTCATCGGCGCAGGCGGTCAGCCACTGCGTGAAGTTGCGGGCTGCTTCGTTGGCGTTTGATGTGCTGGCAGGTGGGTTCTGGCTGAGGGAGGTGGTGAGCTGGTCGGCGGTGATCTTGCTCCAGCTCCTGTGAGGAACCTGTTGCGGGTGGTGGTGGGTTGTGGTTTTCCTGAATCTGAAGTGTACGCAGCTGTGGTCGGTCCAGTGGAGTCCGGTGGAGTGGCTGAAGCTGATGTGCTTGCTGGATGAGAAGACGGGATCAAGCGTGTGGCCGGCGTAGTGGGTGGGGGTGTTGACCAGTTGCTTGAGGCCGAGGTTGTCCAGCAGGGCAGCGGTGTTGCGGTCCTTGTTGTTCACCAGGTGGAAGTTGAGGTCCCCTAGGAGGATGTAGTCGGCGGAGGGGAGGGCGTGTGGGCTGATGAAGTCCGTGATGTCTTCGCTGAATTGCGTGCGTGGTCCTGAGGGTCGGTAGATTAGGGTGCCTCTGAGGGTCGTCGTTGGGTCGGTGTGAATCTGGAAGTGGAGGTGCTCGGCGGTGGCTAGGGTGTCATCGGTGTTGGTCGTGATGCGGATGGTGTTCTTGTGGACGATGGCGATTCCTCCTCCGGTCTGGTTGATGCGGTCCCTCCTGATGATCTTGTACCCATCCAGGATAGCGATGGCGATGTCGGGGGCTGAGGAGGCGTTCATCCATGTTTCAGTGAGGAAGGCGACGTATGGTGATGTTGTGTCGAGGAGGTTCCAGAGTTCCACCGCGTGTCTGTGAACGGAGCAGGTGTTGAGCAGGATGCACTTGAGATCGCTGCTGGAGTTTGGCTTGGCGGGCGTGGTGCAGGTCCGGAGGCAGGAGAACTTGCAGGTTGTGCAGGTGAAGGGTCCGTGAAAACGTTTCGGGGCGGCCGTGAAGCAGGTGGGCCTCCGGCCGGTATTGAGTGCGTTGAGGGCGGCGGCGTCGTAGGTTTGTTGGGTCGTCTTGCGTCGGTGGGGGCCAGGGGTCCTGGCGCTGGGCACGGTCCAGGCCCGGACGGGCGCAGACGGGCTTGCCTTTGGCGCACAATCGGCGCACCCGCTGCGAGTGACCGCTGCGCGTACGCGCGGTCGCCATTTATGGCGAAGTGGGAGGGAGGGAGGGTGGAGCAGCTGGGAGGCGGAAGCGGGGAGGGCAGAAACCGGAAAGGGGGCGTGGCCGCTTGGACGGCGGCGGGATGCGGGGAGGGCAGGCTCAGGGGAACTGACTAACAATAACAAAGCAGATACAACAGCGTGCAAAGGGGACAACAGTGAAAAAAAGTCATAATGCAAATAACATCAAATAGGGAACAGAATGAATAATTAACACACACGCAAATACGGCGGAGGGGCAGCGAGGCAGGCACAACGAGGCACAACGAGGCAGCAGCGAGGCGGGGGGGGCGCACACACAGCTGGTGCCCGTGCGGCGCGGGAGTGTCCTGAGAGCAGGTCACACTCACCTGCGCCGCGCGGTCGCCATTTATGGCCAAGTGGGAGGGGGGAGGAGCAGCTGGGAGGCGGGAGCGGGGAGGGCAGAAACCAGAAAGGGGGCGTGGCCGCTTGGACGGCGGCGGGATGCGGGGCGGGCAGGCACAGGGGAACTGACTAACAATAACAAAGCAGATACAACAGCGTGCAAAGGGGACAACAGTGAAAAAAAGTCACAATGCAAATAACATCAAATAGGGAACAGAATGAATAATTAACACACACGCAAATACGGCGGAGGGGCAGCGAGGCAGGCACAACGAGGCAGCAGCGAGGCGGGGGGGCACACACACAGCTGGTGGCCTTGCGGCGCAGGGGTGTCCTGAGAGCAGGAGGTATCCAGATAGGGTTCACAAAGTGCAACATCTTTAATCCCCATAAAGCTTACAAATACACTATACAAATCAATATTACATAACAAAATATAACATATAGGAAACCTATGATGACAACTTAAAAATTAACTCAAATTTGAAAATGTGTGTAAATCTCAAAATGCAGCTTTAGGAAAGTTCATTTGAGTACTTGAAGCAGTTTTGCAAACTAAAGAGAATGTGCTTGCACTGCGCGGTTTAAAAGAAAGGAAGGGATGAAGGAAGGAATACATTAAACAAGGCAGCAACAAATGCAGGCGCGAAGGGGAGTACTGGAGTGAGGAAACAAGTCTTGGATGAAAGAAGGAGAAAATAAGAAAAGAAAGTGAAAGCAAGAAATTAAGGAATAGTGCAAGAAAATAAGTGAACGATGTGTAATGGATAAATAGAAAGAAGAAAGGAAGGAGGAAGAACAGCAGAAGGAAGGTTTGAGGACAAGAAAGGAAGAAATGAAAGAATGAGGTGAAGGAAGGAGAAGGGAAAAAAGAAAGTAAGGAATAAATGGAGGAAAAGTACACCAAGGGAGGAATGGTGGTGAATGATTGAGGATGTATGGAAGCAAGAATGGAAAAAAGAAAGGAGGTATGGCTGGAGGGGGAGGAGGAAGAGAAAAAGGAAAAAGATGGGACGAAGGAAAGAAAGGAGGTCAAGGGAATGTATGCAAGTTTGAAAGGTACTGGATGAAGCAGGGACAGAGAGAATAATGACAGTGTAATATTGCAAAGAAATGGAAAAACAAAGGATTAAAATACATTTGTGTCCTTAACACATCATGTATGTTTGTAAAGCACATATGCACCAGATGGGGCCTTGACACCAAATTCAAAATGTTGCTATCCAGCTCAATGGCACTCATTTTATCGACTCCAGAAAGATGAAAGACTGAGTGACCACACTAAGATTTAAATGTATGACCCTGAGATCAAACACAGATTCCTGGAGTGGATATAAAGATATGTACAAGAAGGAAAAACATAAAAGGGAAAGGATGGAAGAACGAGAGGTCTGACGGCAAGGATAAATACAAAGATACATAGATAGACAAAGAATGTGAAAAGATGTGGGGAAAGCAGAGATTGGGAATGCAAGATTGGAGTGAAAAATGATCAGAATGAAAAGTGGAAAGAGGAGAAAAGCAAGGGAAGAAGAGCAGACAGCAGGGAGCGCATGAAAAGAGAGTGTAAATGAAAGATGGAAAGGTGTCAAATGAAAATCAGTTAATGAGGGGAGACAGCCATTAAGAGGAAACGTGGACGTAGGGCAGAAAGTGAAGGTAAAATGGAGAGAAGCAAAGGAGTGAGTTATGAATGGGGGAAGAAAAGCAGGTACTGAGGGACAGCCCCTTCTTCCCTTGCCCCCTCCACAGTTCTGGTGTAGCTTTCCTGTGACTCTGCTCCGACCACTAGGAGTGGACTAAGGGGATATGGAGTTATGTGCTTCTCACATTTTTGACTGAACCTTAAAGAAGGAGCATAGAGAGTGGGTGATCTTTATACGTTCTGTTGATTTACTTACTTCCTTTCCTTCAGAAATCCCTACATTTATAATTATCACCAGACTCATTGGGAGGGGGCAGTTACCAAAACCTGCGGGGTTTGAGATGGAATCGCTGTAAGCTTTTCCTTTCAGAGTTTGCCTTACTCTGTTCCACAAATGCTTTGAAAAGAAGGGGGGACCTGGGTTGGCTCTACCCAACTCGAGACCCTAGGCTTTCTTGTGAGACACCACCGGCACAAATTAAGCACTGGGAAGGACGCAAGTAAATTGGCAGTGCTCTGGGGAGGGGCAGACACAGGATGGACAAGGAAACCCTCTGAATAAGAAGCAGGCAAAAGAGAATGGCAGGATTTCCAATCAGTTGTAATCAATGGGAGGGATCTAAGCTAATGTATGGTCTTAGAAACCCCACAATATGCCATACATCAGCGCATGCACTGTCTTGGAGGCTCTACCTACCACGGAGCGGGACACAGACCTGGAGGCATAGAAACATACAATGAAGCTGACGCATGGTCTGATAGATAAGAAGACAGGCTAACACATATACAGAGAGACTACTTGATGTACGGAGAGCTAATATGGGCCCTTACTGATTTATACGTTTTTGGAAATTATTATTATGAAGCAAACTCTGAAAGAATGACAGGCCAGCCCACTTAGTAAAGAGTGTGGAGGAATTCAATTACAGAGGTCTTAACCTCAAAATTATAAACTGTGGTCCTTGTTCTGGCAGCCTCTGCTCTCCTTAATTAAGTAAAATGCATTAATTTAGTGTTGCTCGCTGAATCTCGAAAAAGCGTATTCTCTCAGGTGTGCCACGCTAAAAAGTCATATGCAATTGCTGAGTCATGCCATACATTGCAGAGTAGTTAGTGAATACCCTTTAACATGCAAGTTTATGGGTGTGCACAGCCTCATGGGGCATTCCAGCATTTCAAATCAGGAAGTAGCACTTCCTGCCTACTTCTAGTCGCTGTATGCAGTGCTGTGGAAAGGTGGCAAAGTGAGAACCTTCCAAGAATCCAGACCCAGATATAACAGGAGCCACAGCATAATGAAAAAGGCTGTTAAACTGATATAATGGGAACGCTGCCCTAATCGGTCTACTCACTGCATGGCACTAAAATAGTAAAGTAATTTGGAAGCATCTTATTCCTTGCACAAGAAGATATTGTATACGACTCCCCATCCCTGAAACGTTTGGGGGGGATTGTTTAAATTCCATCTGGTTACTGCCTTTGTTGGGCGGAATGTCCTCTACCTGGTATTCCTTGCTTAGTAACGCCATTTTATTAATAAGCCAAAATTTTATAATGAGTTAGACAGAACCCTGGCCAAACAAATACCAGGTCAGATATACATATGTCATTGAGTCACGAGTGTCAGTGTGCCCACAACAGCTCTAAATAGCGCAGAGCATCATAAAATACAAAATATTAGATGGAACTCCTAACATACTTCCAGCACTGCACAGATGTACCATGTAGATGTATATTACTGTGCCCACAACAGCGCTTGCACACACCATCAGGACCCAGCAACATACAACAGAATGTATGTAAACAGAGCTCCTTAACTCCACACAACACAACCCACGAAAGCCATCAGTTGGCTATCCAAGTCCACAAACAGCACCCTCCACATCAAGTTAATACACACATATGCAAACTTGTATGATAACAAACAAACCAGATCACCAGTTGGCGCATAAGCCTGGTAGATAGACCTCCGGCCACACCCAGGATACGGACCACACATATCATTATCAACAATCAAACATTGTCACACTGCCTGCTCAAATCACTTGGCATGAGCATTGAAAATTTCAGTCTGCCATGAATCCTTTAAAAGAAGGTAACAAGACACCGTTCGTAGTGAGGTTTTTAAGGCAATACCCCTAACAGCCCGATGCAAAATAATTAATTATAACATAAAATAACAAAACAGATCACTTGAATATGACTTATTTGTAATTAAAAAAAAAACTAAAATCAAACACAACAGTCCTTACACAAACAAACCTTATATTCACAGATGATATTTACACATAAACGTAGTCAATTCGATACATTAACAGTTAAATATAAATATGTGCGCACTCATACCTTTCCTCCGGCTCTGTCGCCGCCTGCCTCTCACTTCCCCTGCCCCTTCTCTTACTAGGTGTCTGTACGTTTCTGTTCCAGCTAGTGTTCTTTGCTCACACTCTCTCGCTCTCTGCGCTTCACTTTCCTCCGGTTTTCTTTGCGCTTCTTTTCTCTTCTCTCTCGTCCCCATTTTTCTCCTAATTTTCATTATCGTCTCCACTCCCGCCACCTCTTCTTTCGTTCTCGCACCCCGTCTCTTCTTGGAAGGTCTCTGCACCTCACTCAGCTGTGCTAGCATGTTCCGTTACTCTGCCCTTCCCAAAGTTATGGCCTAGAAACAGGAACAAGTAAGATTCCCCTGCGCCCCTCTCACCCCACTCCCTGTTACACAAACCCCAGCACACCCCCTACACACACACCGAGAGCAGTGGGGACTGACACAGCCACGTCCTGCCCAGAGAGAGCCGGGGTGGAGGCTTGAGGAGGCAGGATCTCGCTCCTGTTATCCCAGAGCACGGTGGGCTCAGAGTTTGTCTTAAGGAAAGTTTTGCATTTAAAGTATGCGAGGTGTCAGGGAGCACAGAACACCCGAGCTGTGTCAAGCGTAGCCCCCCTTTGTGGCCGGGGGCTCGGATGGGACAACCAACCAACCAGCTCTCACGCTGCCAGGAGTGCCCCAGAAGTCGATTTTTTTGCG